>NW_005368527.1:229912-259319 GCF_000412655.1 Myotis brandtii | reverse complement strand
CCCAGGCGGGTTTGGACCACGCCGGGGTCAGGCGGGTGGGGCGCCATCTCTGGCCGCTCGTTCAGTTCTTCCCTGCCCCTTAGAGCCGCCGCCGCCGCTCACCTCCCGGTCGCCCTGCTGAGTTTCCTGCCGTTAGTTACCGAGCCCGGGTCTCCCTGCCCCCTCCCCGCCCCCATCCCGTCCCTCTACCTGTGGCCTCCGCTCCTGGGCAGGTTCCAGCTCTGTGTCTGATGCCTTGACCCTTAACAGGGCTCGTCCCTGGTCTATCAGAGGGGTTTCCTCCAACTCGACAGACCTGGCTGTGACCGAGACAGGTCACGGCTGCAGGGAGGCGAGGTCCAAAGATGGGCGGGCGGTGGTGGTGATGGGGGTGTGTGTGTGTGTGTGTGTGTGTGTGTGTGTGTGTGTGTGTGTGTGTTTGGGACAATTTATGGGGTTGCCTTCCCAAAGGAAGAGGTGTGTGCGGCGGAATATTTAAACGTGGGGATGGATGTGAATGTCTGAAGTTTTTCCGTCTTGTGTCCCAAGTTGTGTGTGTGTGTGAATTGTTTGGCGCTGCACGTCTGGAGTGTCGTTTACAAAGGGGACTTGTTTAGGGCCGTGAAGGTGTGTGTGGGGTTGCGTGTTCGAAGAGGAATGGGGGGCTGTGTGGTGGATGGTGTGCAGGACTGTGGCATGAGTGTGCACACGTGTCTGTGTGTGTAAATATCGTATGACTGACGCTGCATTGAGTGCCGTTGCATTTCGGAAGCTGTGTCTGGGGCTGTATGTCTGCACAGTTCTCTGTATGTGATCGTGTGTCTCTGTGTGGCGGCGTGTGTGTCAGTTGCCCACAAGAGGTGTGTGCGGTTGTGTGTCAAGAGTGTGCGTGTGTGAGATGTGTGTGATTTCCTTCTTCTCTTTCCCCTCACTCTTCCAGTTAGGCCAGCAGATGGGTGAGATAAAATGTATGGAAAGCCACCTTGCTTTGTCTACCGTAGTTTGTTTCAGCTTTAGAACATAAGAGACTTTCCTTTTTCCCCTCGGCTCCGAGGGCCACGAGCACATCTCATCGGAGCCTGGAGGTTGGGGGAACCAGTGGGGAGATGGATCCTTGAATCTCTGCAAGGACATGGGGGCACTAGAAGGACCATTTCCCGAGCAGGAAGCCTAAGAAACAGGGACCAGGAGAGACTAGAAAAGAGAGAAGTCAGGTTGAGCGGAGAAGCCCCCAGGCGTCCAAGAGACACTGAGAAAGGCCCAAGCGGAAGCCAAGGTCCTGGGAAAACCGTTTCAAGTCGAGTATTGCCTGACAAGTGACGCAGACAGGACTGAGAGAAACGGAGAGGAAGACATTCTCTTGCTTCAGCGTTTTTCTCTGTCCTCAGTCACGAGTCTGTTGGGTCTCTGCTTTATCTGAACCACAGTTGGCATCTATTTCATGCTCGCCAGGCGCTGTTCTAAGCACCACCTGAACTGGGCCATCTAAACCACATAGAAAGACACCGGTTCCTGCAAGGCGGAGCCGGGTTTGAAATAAGGGCTCAGGGATGCTCTTCTAATAGGCCAGGGTTGAGCAAAGTTTTTTATTAACGGGCCAGAGAGACTGACTGTTTTGTAGCCCATATAATCTCCGTCCCAGTAACTCACCTCAGACATTATAGCACATAGACAATACATAAGGAATGAGTCTGGGTGTGTTCCAATAAAACTTGATTTACAACAACAAGCAGGGGGCTGGATTTGGCCCTCAGACTATGGGTTTGCCCATGCCTGCTCTATGCCATACTATTTTTTTGGAAAGAAGAGAAAAGAAAGAGACAAAACTAGCTCTGGAGTTGTTGTGACTAGTTTAGATCTCAGCTGAACAGTCCCTTGGGACCCTTGGGCAGCTTGGAGCTGCCACTGCTCAAAGACTGGAAACATACATCCTAGAGGAGAGGGAGAAATTACGAGTTTCCTGTGTTGTGTGTGATCCCATGTCTGGGATCTTTCACAGCAAAGTGAGAAGCAGCATCAGTGGATCCATTTGGAGCAGGAACCCACAGGGGTTTGGCATTCGGGACCTGGAACTGAGACCTGGAAAGAGATGACCCATCCATCAGATGTAGGGGGAAGCAAAGGAGGCCAAGGAAGACAGTGAGCTCAGAAAAGTAGCTGCTCAGTCAATGGCAGGAAAAAACCAAAGAGTCCAGAGGCCTACCTGCTGGTAGACCTGAGACTTTCTACAGACTCTCAGCTCCGACCTGGATGAATTCAGGCAGTGGGGGTGGGGTGAGGAGACACATCTAAAGCTCTGATCCCTCAGAGACTAGCTGGGTGAGACCAAGTTCTTACCGGTGCAGCAATCCCAGGCAAACCAAATAGGCACAGAGTTCCGCAGTTTGCTGCCTTCCTTTGGCTTAGAGCAGTGGTTCTCAACCTTCCTAATGCCGCGACCCTTTAATATAGTTCCTCATGTTGTGGTGACCCCCAATTTCATTGTTACAAATTGAACATAATTAAAGCATAGTGATTAATCACAAAACAATATGTAATTATATATGTGTTTTCCAATGGTCTTAGGCGACCCCTGTGAAAGGGTCGTTCGACCCCAAAGGCGTCGCGACCCACAGGTTGAGAACCGCTGGCTTAGAGAGTTGTTTTTTAAAAAAATAGATTTTATTGATTTCAGAGAGGAAGGGGGAGGGAGAGATAGAAACATCAATGATGAGAGAGAATCATCGATCGGCTGCCTCCTGCACACCCCACACTGGGGATCGAGCCCACAATCCAGGCATATGCCCTACCGAGGAATCAAACCGTGACCTCCTGGTTCATAGGTTGATGCTCAGCCACTGAGCCATGCCTGCCGGGCTTGGAGAGTGTTTTCTAACAGTGAGGTGAATCTGGTGTATCAGTCAGGAGACAAGCACACTGCACTGAGCCATGCCTGCCGGGCTTGGAGAGTGTTTTCTGGTGTATCAGTCAGGAGACAAGCACACTGAAAAAGAGTTTAAGATAAGGACTATTTACAAAGGTCTGAGCAGGGTTAAGGGAAACCAGCAAGGCTGGGGTAGCACTCAGGGACCAGCATGAGTGGAGATTCGCAGGGAGGGAGCAGGAGAGGGACCCAAGGAGAGTGGAGGCTGTAACAGAGGCTGTAATTTTTTAAAATTGAAATATATTTGACAGGTAACATTGAGAAAATTTAAGGTGTACAGCATGCTGTTTGGTACATTTATAGATTATACTATGATTGCCATTATAGTGAGAGTTAGAACCTGTATTGCGTCAAGATGTCCAAGAGCACCCATAGGGGAAAGGACAGTCTCTTCAACAAATGGTGTTGGAAAAACAAGATAAGCAAATGCAGAATGGTGAAACCGGACCCCTGTCTCACACCACTCACCAAAATTAACTCGAAATCGGTCAAAGACTTACACATAAGACCTGAACCATAAAATTCCTAGGAGAGAACAGAGGAAAGAAGCTCCTTGATATTGGGCAATGCTTTTTGGATATGACACCAAAAGGACAGGCAACAAAACAAAACAAATCAACAAGTGGGACTACATCAAACTTAAGAGCTTCTGAACAGCAGAAGAAAGCATTAGCAAAACAAAAAGGCAACCTGCAGAATGGGAGAAAATTTTTTGCAAGCCATATATTGGAAAATGGGTTCAGATTCAAAATACATAAAGAACTCATACAACTCAGTAACCAAAGAAACCTCCCAAATCCAATTAAAAAAACGGGCAGAGGAACTGTATAGACATTTTTCCAAGGAAGACATCTGGATGCCAGTAGGCAGAGAGGATTGTCTGATGGGAGCTGTGGCCTTAGGTCGAGGAACACAGCCACTGCCAAACAGGGGCGTGGCAGGGGGAACGGGGGAAAACCAATGTTCCATCCCCTCCCACCCTCCACTCTCCTGTTGCCCTCCGCTGGCCTGACCCAGTGGGGAGCCAGTGGGCAAGGGAGCCTGGGCAATGCCATCTCTAGTGGTCACCCTTTGACCTGGGGGTGAATCTAGAGCAGCGGTTCTCAACCTGTGGGTCGCGACCCCTTTGGGGGTTGAACGACCCTTTCACAGGGGTCGCCTAAGACCATCGGAAAACACATATATAATTACATATTGTTTTTGTGATTAATCATTATGCTTTAATTATGTTCAATTTGTAACAATGAAAATACATCCTGCATATCAGATATTTACATTACGATTCATAACAGTAGCAAAATTACAGTTATGAAGCAGCAACAAAAATAATTTTATGGTTGGGGGTCACCACAACATGAGGAACTATATTAAAGGGTCGTGGCATTAGGAGGGTTGAGAATCACTGGTCTATAGGAATAACAGAATTCCAGGACCCACTTTTTTTTTGCTGGAAGATCAGTATAGACTAGGCTGCCTATCCTTCAGGAACTGGAGGCCCAGTGCTCAGGGTCCATGAAACTTTTAGGAACCCACAGAAATTTTTCACTTCTTTTAAAATCAGAAGAAAGAATTAAACTTCAAGTCAAAGAAAATATTTTAATACATAATATGAGGTGAAATCCACATGACAGAAAACCAACCGTTTCAAAGTGGTAGTCAGTGGCATTTGGTATATTCACAATGTACAACCATCACCTCTACCTAGTTCCAAGATTATATAGTCATCTTTATATCAATGCAGTTGTGAAATACAATTTTAATATATTTTTTTAATGGAGGAAGGAGTCCACAGAGGTAAAAGTTCCTCAGGCCCATGGAAGTCACAATTTCTATGCTGCCCTAAAACATCGATTAGCTGCCTCCTGCACACCTCCTACTGGGGATGTGCCTGCAACCAAGGTACATGCCCTTGACTGGAATCGAACCTGGAACCTTTCAGTCTGCAGGCCGATGCTCTATCCACTGAGCCAAACCGGTCAGGGCTGAAATACAATTTTAATATATTTTTTTTTAATGGAGGAAGGAGTCCACAGAGGTAAAAGTTCCTCAGGCCCATGGAAGTCACAATTTCTAAGCTGCCCTGTATATGTAAGGCAAGCGTCTCAAACTTGTGTCTCACAGGCTGCAGGCCTCATTTAAATAAACTCCTGAGCCGGGAGTTTGACATGCTTGATGTAAGGTGTTTAGTTGGTAAAAGGTTAGAAAGGTGTTTATTTTTATATGTATTTTATTAATGTGTATTAAAACATAATTAGCTGGGATAGGGGCGGGCGCGGGCTAGAAGAGGTCAATGGGGAAAAGGGGGACATACCTAAGACTTTCAACAATAAAGATGAAAAAAACATGATTAAAGACCCAATGTATCTAAAGTTTCCATTTGAGATACATTTATTTAGAACATAAATAAGATTGCATGGATATGGCCGAATTTAAAGAGCAGACACAAAAGTCTGACGTAGGGAAAACAGTGAGATTCTGAACATCACATTTCCCTTCAAAGGTGGATCCTAAAGGACCACCGGGGTCAAGGATGATAACCATTTCCTTCCCAAGAGGCTCTTCTCCCTTCCTGTTGCTCACCCAGGCACTCCGGCAGAGCAGCTGCATTTATTGGGCACCCACTGTTTGCCAGGCACTTGCTGTCATCGATTTTGTTATTGAAAGGCCATTTGTGAGCATCTCCAGGCCAGACACCAAACCATGTTTAGGGCTCGGCATGCGGTGGCCTTGTTAGATTGGCTCATTAGATGGGACAGCCACCAATTGCTTGTGACGATCTTACCGAATAAGGACAGGGCTGGAGTCAGGGAGTGGCAAAAGAACCTAATATATTGTGGTCTCCTTCCCTGCCTCTTCCTAGACAAGCAGGGAAGCAATTCTGAGACCCTCACTCTTTTCTGCCAAGTCGTGACCCTTGAACCCTAGGCAGAGTCCTCAGGTGTCCCAGCCTGGGCACATCCCAGCAGATGTCCCTCCCCTGCTGTCTGGATTCTCTTCGAGTTTCTCACCCGCTTCCTCCACCCTGCCACCCTCCCTCTGCCCACATCCTACTCTGTCCTGTTTCTCACCAGGCCCAGGGCCCTCTGTTCCCCGCAGATAGACGATGAGCAGCCACGCCAACAGCCTGTTCCTGCGGGAGAGTGGCCAGCGGCTTGGCAGGATGGGCTGTCTGCAGCGGCTGCAGGACAGCATGCAGCAGAGAGCACTGCGCACGCGCCTGCGCCTGCAGACCATGACCCGCGAGCACGTGCTGCGCTTCCTGCGCAGGAACGCCTTCATCCTGCTGACCATCAGCGCTGTGATCATAGGTGAGTGGGTTGGGAGGGCGGAGACTTCAGGGAAATTCCTTGCACTCATGTCTCTTCATTCCACCAACTCCTTCTCACCTGCACACATTCACATCTTGTCCTACCAGTGACCGTTCCTGTGTAGAACACACACACAGATAGTGCACACTTATGCAAAAACAGCTCTGTGCCCACACAATGTCATATGTATATGTATGTGTGCACACACATGTGCACACTATACAAACACACTTTCTACATATGAATACACAAAGATGAACACATTAATTTATGCATGCACAGAACTTGCATTTGCAAAGACGTAAACTCACACAGTTGCACACATACTGGAACTTGCAAGCACATTCACACACACACACACACACACACACACACACACACACATTCCTCTGCACACTTGAGCTTAAACTTGCATTTGCAAAGACGTAAACTCACACAGTTGCACACATACTGGAACTTGCAAGCACATTCACACACACACACACACACACACACACACACACACATTCCTCTGCACACACTTTGAGCTTAAATACATATACTCTTCCATGTTTGAAAACTGTATACATATAAGTCACACCTCTATACACACATGGGAAAAACATGTGCATGGGTCCACATATGCAAGTACAGACACAGGCACAAATGAGTGTATGCTGTCACATATGTGTGCATGTGTGCAGATGTTTACACACAAATTAACACAGTATCAACATGGTGACATAAATCCATTCATTCCTACAATGTACACACACACATACACAGAATGTTTCTCTCTTTCTCTCACCCCCATCCACACACACCCTTCTTGGGATGGATGGCTCCTGCTTGGGGCTGAGTGACCCAAACTCCACTCCCTAGGGGTCAGCCTGGCCTTTGGCCTACGCCCGTACCAGCTCACCTACCGCCAGATCAAGTACTTTTCTTTCCCTGGAGAGCTTCTCATGAGGATGTTGCAAATGCTGGTGCTGCCGCTCATTGTCTCCAGCCTGGTCACAGGTGAGAGAGCCCAGGCCAGTGCTGGCCTCCAAGACCCACCCCGAAGCCCAAGCTTAAACCTGGAGCCAAAGTGGTCCCAAGCATGGGACCACCTCCCTAATTTAGGACCTCAAACATGGAGTGTTCACCTAGCCCAGAGTCCTTGGCCAAAGCCCAGATCCTGATCAGACCCAGGTTCTGGACCCCATCTTACCTATCCCACTTATCTCAGTAACTTTTCCATACTTTTCACTGGAAATAAAAATACCAGCATGCCAGGAACTTAGTATCATGCAGAGGTGAAAGGAAGGCTGTGGTGGGACAGCCAGGGAAGGTAGGGGGAATATGGCATGGATGGTCAGGGAGTGTGACATGGATCAGGTGTTTGAGGTAGAGGTGACAGGATGGTGGGTGAGGGTGGGATAGACTATGCAGGGGTCAGTACATTTTTTCTGTAAAGGACCAAATAGTAAATATTCCTACCTTAGGGGCCATATGCTCTCCTTCATGACTACTCAATTTTGCCATTGTAGCACTAAAACAGATGCAGATTAATATGTGTATAAATGGGTGTGGTTGTGTTCCAGTAAACCTTTATTTACAAAAACAGGGAGTGGGCCAAATTTGGCCCTTGGGTGGTTGATTGCCAATCTCTAGAATTTGTGATAGGCATGAAGACAAAGGCATGACAAATGCCTTCTTGGGTTGGGTTTCCTGGAAGTAGAGCATGAGATATTTGCGCAAGTAATTTATTCAGGACTGCTCTCAAAGAAACCTATGAGGAAGTGAGGGAAGAGGTTGAGGTGGAGGAAAGAAACTAAGCCGAGATGTTCCAGAAGACTGGCCTCTGGAGGGAGCTCTGGAGCACGAGCCACACCACAGAATTGTTCCTCCTAACTCTGGTCCCATTGGAGTCAAAAGAGCTGGATTTTTGAATCCTTGTACCAGACACTGACTGTAGGTCTGCCTTGGGGCCTTTCTGAGCACAATTCTCAGGGGAAGGGGGCAGCATGAACTGTTAGCAGCCCACACACTCAGCAGCTGAAGGATAGGGGTATCAGCCTGGTAAAGGGTGTCTAGGTAGGGCACCAAAGCATCTACTACAGATAGTGTACAGTGAGCTGGGTTGCAGGGAGGTGTCACTGTGGGATGGAGAGTGGAACAAAAGTGAGGTTATAGTACACAATAGGGGTAAGTGGCGGATGGGATGGGGTTGAAAAGGTTAGCTTGGAGTAGAGGGAAGCTTGGTTAAGTGGTGCTTGGGTAAAGGATGGGGAGGAAGATGTATATGGAAAGTAGAATGGGGGTTGAAGAATGATGATATGGGTCAAAAATGATGGTGTGGGTGCTGGGTGGGTGTAAGAGGACGGGATGCTTGGTGGAATGGTCAAGCTGGTGGTATGGGGAGAGAGGAGTGGCTGGATGGGAGAGTGGGTGGTGGGGTGTGAATGGAGATGCTTGCGTCTGTACCACCTGTCCTCCAGGTATGGCATCCCTGGATAACAAGGCAACAGGGCGGATGGGGATGCGGGCAGCTGTGTACTACATGGTGACTACGGTCATTGCGGTCTTCATCGGCATTCTCATGGTCACCATCATCCATCCTGGGAAGGGCTCCAAGGAGGGGCTGCACCGTGAGGGCCGGATTGAGACCATCCCTACAGCTGATGCCTTCATGGACCTGGTCAGGTGATGTCCTTTCTAATTTCGATGGGAATTCTGGCCCTATGTGCATCAATGTCTACTCAAGGAGAGACAAAGGGGACAGGCTGACCCAGCCTGAAAGTGCAACATCCAAGTTGGGCCTAGTTTTATTGATGTCCATATTCTGGCTTGGAGCTTTGCACAAATTCTCTGAGAGCAGCTGACTCCTAGGATAGGATATTTTGACCCTTAGCTTAGGGAAGCTATATCTTGGGATAGGCTCAGGACAGACGATGTTTGCTGTTCCCAGGATCTGTTGGAGGGTGAATGATTCTCTTAGAACAGCAAGATTTTGCCAGCCCAGTTAAGGCTAGCCATAGTTCTACCCTAGCCCCTGACTTGGGGGGAGGTGGAGGAGTGCAGGAGCTGGATGGTTTATTTTATTCTTTTTTGAGGCATCACTGGCACATGTATATGAATTAAAGTCCCTGTATATGAATAGGGTCCTACTATAAGATTTAGACAGACCTGAGGTGGATTTGAGGTCCATCTGTTTGCCTTAGCAGCTATGTAGCTTTGGGTAACTTACATCAAATATTTTGTTCTGTGTGTGTGTGTGTGTGTGTATGTAAAATGGGGACATCAATAGCACTTGCTTTTAGGGATATTGTCGTGTTTAAATCAGAACATATAGGTAAGGCACTTAGCTTACTTAGCTTGGACTAGGCAGTGGTTCTCAACCTTCTGGCCCTTTAAATACAGTTCCTCATGTTGTGACCCCCAACCATAAAATTATTTTCTTTGCTACTTTATAACTGTAATTTTGCTACTGTTATGAATCATAATGTAAATATCTGATATGCAGGATGGTCTTAGGCGACCCCCGTGAAAGGGTCATTCGACCCCCAAAGGGGTCGCAACCCACAGGTTGAGAACCGCTGGACTAGAATCAGTGTTCAAATGTTGGCTGCCATTATTACTGTTGCCTTTGCTAATATTATTACTATTATCATCCTAGATGCCTTTCTAACAGCTAATCTCTTCCCTTCATCTGATGTTTTTCTGCAGAAATATGTTTCCGCCCAACCTGGTGGAGGCCTGCTTCAAACAGGTCAGGGAAAAGTACAGTTTGATCAAGGAGGGTTGGAGGGTGGTGGGGACTTGCTGCTGAGCGAACGGACCAGGGATCAGGGGTGGGAAGACGGGCCTGACAGAGCAATGGCCATTGGCATGATGTTCAAGGGAGGGTTAGAGAGAAGGATATAGGCCAAGGGCTTCCTGGGGTTGGTACTAGAGGAGGAACCAAGACTTTTGACTGGAGACAGGCCCCCAAATCCGAGCATTGCCCAGGGAGCTTGTGAAAAATGCAGACTCTACTCATTCTTTGATGATCTGGTCATTCACTCTCTCATTCTACTCATTCACTCATTCTTCTATGCATTGGTCAAATCATTCATTGATTCATCAGATCTATTGAATAAGACTCTCCAGGCTGTGGGAATCAGGAATTGGTATTTGAAAGACATTTCTTCAGGTGATTCTGTTGCATCCATTGAGTCAAATTTGGCCCCAAATCTCTCCGTATTTCAGTTCAAGACGCAGTACAGCACGAGGTTGGTAACCAGGACCGTTGTGAGGACAGAGAATGGATCTGAGCAGAGCGCCTCCATGCCTCCTCCATCTTCAATGGAGAATGGAACCAGCCTCCTGGAAAATGTCACACGAGCCTTGGGCACCCTGCAGGAGGTGCTGACCTTTGAGGAGATTGTGCCTGTGCCTGGCTCAGCCAATGGCATCAATGCCCTGGGCCTTGTGGTCTTCTCTGTGGCCTTTGGGCTGGTCATTGGTGGCATGAAACACAAGGGCCGAGTCCTGCGGGACTTCTTCGACAGCCTCAATGAGGCTATTATGAGGCTGGTGGGCATCATTATCTGGTGAGTGCTGGACTGTGATAGGGTGAGTGGTGATGGCACAGGGAAGGATGGAGCCAGGGATGGGAAGTCAGTCAGTTGGGCAGCTGCTGATAGGGTCATCAGGACCATTTGGCCAAAGTCATTTATATATGTATTGGTTAATTCACTCTCTCATTTACTCATTTGATCACTTATTTATTCACTCTTTTCTGCAATGATTTATTCACTCATTTACTTCTGTATTCATCTGTGCATTGGTTAATTCAATCATTCATACATTCATTCATTCATAAATTCATTCATGAACTCATTCATAATTAATTAATTTACTTACTTATTCAGTCATTTATTCATTTGGACCCACTTATTCATCTCTGCATTTATTCACTCTCTCAGATATTTCCTGCACTCATTCATCCATTTACTTAACACACTCATTTGTTCACTCTCCCTCTCATTCATGTCTCATTTACTCATTTTTTACGCATTTATCCACTCACTAATTATTCCTTAATTGATGCATGTATTCATTTATTCTTTAAATCCCTTCACACCTTCACCAATTTCTTCTCTTATTTAGCAGACATTTCCCAGGCTGACTTTGTCTCGAATTCTGGAACAAAGATGCATTAGTCTTTGTCCTCAAGGAGCTTACAAAGTCTTGGGAGAGACAGACACATACTAGATCAATATAATACAAGGTGGAAGGTTCTATAGTAATGAGACGTTAAAAAATGTGAACATGGAGAAGGGAGCCAATGGAGGAATATGCAGTGAACTCTTTCTGGGAAGGTGAGGAGGGAGTAATGAAGAAGTTACCTATTAGAAGGAGACCTTATAAGATTGCATGCCATGGGCCTTGGGAGGTGAGTAGGAATCCAACAGGACAGAAAGAGGGGAGAGGTACTTCAAGCAGAGGGAAGAGACCATGCAAAGCTGAAAAAACCTGAGTTGCTTGGAGCATGGTGAGGAGTTCAGGAAGGCAGGAGCATACAGCAACTTGGGAGTTGTGGTGAAAGATGTTAACAAGGCTCTCTGGTTCCAAATCAAGAAAGACTTAGTATATCACCCCAAATGATTTTAAAGTTGTGTAGCGGGTTAGAGGCCAATTTAAGAACTTGGAAAAGCAGCTGAGGGGGAACAGAGGGGGAGTTTATCAAGGATAAGCAAGAAGATTGACGGGTATTGAAGGCTCAACTGAATTGAGAACCATGAGTTTATAGTGGTGTCCTTGGCATGGTTGGGGGAAATATCCATATGTGCCGGGTGGCTGAGTACAGGAAGAGAGAAGTGATATGCAATTGATTCAGAGTTAGGAATTTTGCAGAGGATGAGATGGAAGGATGGAGGTGAGAGAGTTGGGAAAGGAGTTTGCAGAGTAATCATAGAGATAGGTGTAGACTTGGAGATAAATCAACAACCACTGACCAGGGCTAACTCTGAGACCAGCTTGAGTTTGTCTGGAGAAGACCCTGCATCCTCATTCTCATGACTTAGCTTCGGTTTCATGATTTCTGACCCAAGTTATTGAACCAAATTCCCGAGAGTCCCTCACTTCCTCCAATACATCCACCATGACAATGGCCAACCATAGACTTCAATTTCTAAAGAGAGAGGAATAACAGTTGAAGCCCAGTGATGGGTGAGTGATGGCATCACTGGCAGACACTCACAAGACTAAGCAATGGGTTAGTGTGTGGGGAAAATAGGTGAGCCATTGAAGAACTCACTTCTGTCTCCTCTACTCTCCTTTTCACTCACTGTCCCAGCCAATTGGTCTTCTTTCTGCTCCTCCAATACTCCCAGCTCATGCTCATCTCAGGGTCTTTGCACTATGCCTGCAATGCTTCCCCCTCAGAGATACATGGTTCCTTCTCATGATTCAGGCCTCAGCTTAAATGCCACCTCTTCAGAGAAGCTCTTTCTGACCTCTCACATTTAAGCAGCCCCAGTCAATGACTATCTTTTGCAGTTATCACCACCTGAAGTTCTTTTAAGTACATGTTTCTATGTGCACTGCATAATTTCCTCATTTGAATGTGAGCACCATGAGGTCAGGGACTATGTGACTGCAACATAGTAGGTGCTCAATATATATTTATGGAATGAATGAATAAACAGATGATTTGATAAGATAGGTTATTTGAAATGTCTGTGGGAAATCCAGGTGAAATAGCGCAGGGCTGGTGAATGAGTGAGAATATGCACTTATAGGCAAGAGAATAGGGGCATGGAAGTGAGAGGTGTAGAACAAAGAGTTGGGGGCAGTGAATAGGGAAGTTAGAGGGCCAGAGCTAGGGACTGTCTGGGCAATGTTTCGAGAAAGAGTCCTGAAGAGAGTAATTTTGGGGAGGGGGACTTGGATGGGGGTGTGGATGAAGGAGAGACCTTATAAGATTGCATGCCATGGAGTCATAGGAACTTTTCTGCTGTCTGGGGTTGACCTGTAGGTGAGCAGGAAGAGCAGGTAGGACATGTTTGTGGGTGGTGTTGAGTGCTGAATGCTGGGCACTGTCTTGCTCTAGGGTCTTATAAGGGCAAAGCCTTGGGATGCCAGCTCTGGGCTTGTAGTGGAAGTCATGAGGGAGCCCTGACTGGTGTCTGGTTTGGCCCAGGTACGCACCTGTGGGCATCCTGTTCCTGATTGCTGGGAAGATCCTAGAGATGGAAGACATGGCCGTTCTGGGGGGTCAGCTGGGCATGTACACCCTGACTGTAATTGTGGGCTTGTTTCTCCATGCCGGTGGTGTCCTGCCTCTCATCTACTTCCTCATCACCCATCGGAACCCCTTCCCCTTCATCGGGGGCATGCTGCAGGCCCTTATCACTGCCATGGGCACGTCTTCCAGGTATGACCTTGTCTCCCAACACTGGTACACTTCCTAGGTTTATTTGTCTTCCATGGGCTCTTCTGGGGTACCTGCCCTCCCCCTGCTGCAGAACATCTTCTGAGTTGTTCAGTAATGTCAAGGGTTCTTGAAGGTGGCTTATCTGGGCACTGTTTTTGTCCTGGGCTGTCTCTCCTGACCCCTTTTCTCCTTTCCTGTGTCTCTATTTTATGTGGAGGAGAACCAGCTTCCACTTAAACAAATATTTTTATTGATTTCAGAGAAGAAAGGAGAGGGAGAGAGAAATAGAAACATCAACGATGAGAAGAGAATCATTGATTGGCTGCCTCCTGCACGCCCCCTAGTGGGGATTAAGCCTGCAACCCCAGCATGTGCCCTTGACTGGAATCGAACCCGGGATGCTCTATCCACTGAACCAAACCAGCTAGGGCCAGCTGCCACTTTTGGGGTTAGGATGAGGGCTCCACCATGCCCCATGTTCCCAGTCATTTTCTAGCTCAGAGAGTCTCACTCTCTTTGAGATGGTGCCTGGAAGCTCTCTTGACTTCCTTCTCCTTTTTGGGGGGTTTCAGGTGGTTAATAAAGAGCTACCCTTTCCCTCATCCAAATTCAAAATAATTTGAGATATATCACAAACACCAACCAGATGGAAGAAAAGTATCTTTTTTTTTTATTGCCCATAATGCTGATCGGTGAATGTGCCTTTTGATCTGTGGCCAAGTAGGACTGATGCCACTGTACCCCAGAATTGAACTCACCTGGGCCAGAGCTAGGGCTTGTCTGGGCAATGTCTAGGGAAAGAGTTCTGAAGAGAGTAATTTTTTGGGGGGACTTGAGTGGGGCTGGACACCCAAAGGCCCTCTCCGTGTTCAGGTTTTCCCCTGCATGACATACAGCTGACCAGACGGGGCACATGTTTTGTGGGCAGGCTGATTCCCTAATGAGATGCCCACTCTTTGGACAAAACTCACCAATCACTCTTCCTCCTCTAGGGAGTGGTAGGGAGAGAGACCGAGAGGATTAGTGTAGCTGAGGTCACTCCCTGACCAAACACGGGGAGTGAGGGACGGTGGTCCTCTATAATCCCCCTGTCTTAGCCCTGAGAGGAGGACAGCCAGAATACCTTTAGTCCTCCCTTTCTTGGGGTGGATAGATAGAGTGAACTAGTGGCATGAACTAGTGTAGTAATTATCCTTCAGCTATTGGCTTTAACTGGGACAAGGAACCTTTAGCCTGGAGGACACCATTGCTGTGAGCTCCCTGTGTTGTGAGGAGTCCCTCTTCCGCATGCAGTTATCAGCCTCTGAAATGTTAGACCCCTGCCATCTGCCCCTGGCTCTGGCTTCCACCTGGCCTTCCAATGTTCTCAAGGGGAACCCTCCTTTGGCCTATTGCTGCTCCAGCCCCGCACCGCCATCCCCTGCTCTCAGCCCCTGGGGCTCTCTCTCCCAGCTCTGCGACACTGCCCATTACCTTCCGCTGCCTGGAGGAGGGCCTGGGTGTGGACCGCCGCATCACCAGGTTCGTGCTGCCCGTGGGGGCCACTGTCAACATGGACGGCACTGCCCTCTACGAGGCCCTGGCAGCCATCTTCATTGCCCAAGTCAACAACTACGAGCTCAACCTGGGTCAGATCACAACTATCAGGTGAGATAGTCTTTGTGGGACCTGCCAGCAGGTGAGACCTAAGAAGTCATTAGTGTGGCTAGGGGAGGAGGCAGCTCAAGGTCAAGGGAGGCTTTGGATGCTAGAAGGGAGATGTGGGTAGAGGCCAGTCACCCATGCCAGATGAGGTTCAAGGCAAGACTGCAATCTGAGACTGTCAGGAGCTGGCCGGGTCTTCCAATCAGATCTCCTCTCACATGCTACTGTGGGAGACCCTTTGTCTCCAGTATTTTTCAAATGGCCTGAGGTTCTTGTTATAAATATGGATTCCTGGGCCGCATCACCCAGAAGTTCTGACTTAATCATTATAACGATAGCGCAAATGCTATCACCTCCTTCAGGTCTATGCTCCAATGTCACCTCTTCAGGGAAGCATTCCCTGAATACCCTATTTAAAATTGCATGTCTGGACTTTCTCAGGCTGAACCTGTTCGCCGTGGCACAATCTGTTTTAGTAAATATTTTACTTATTCATTTGCTTATTGCCCGCGTCCCCTACTAGATTGTAGCTCTGTTTGGGCAAGTCTTTTCTTCTATGGGAATTTCTACTAGTTATATAATACATGGTAGATGGTCAATAAATATGGGTTGAACTAGTTAATTTATTGAAGGCTCTGTAAATTCTTATGTAAAGTGCCTTCGTGCCCATTTGCTTGATTCCCACCATACCCCATGAGGTGAGTCAAATACTTGTTTTAGAGAGGAAGAAATGAAAATGGAGGCAGGTTAAGTTACTTGCCCAAGGCCACCTAGTGGGAAGAGGTGGAGAGTCTGGTAAGTGCAGAGCATGGGGTGGGAGGAGGGATGGATGGGTGGGAGGAAGCTGTGTTAGGAAGCAGAGGCATGTCTATGTGGGCAGTAGTTTCAGATTCTCTTGCCCACGGGAAGGGGTTGAGTCACCAGACCTGCCTTCTTCTGTCCCACACTCAGCAACCCCATGCTGCCTTCATGTGCACAGGAAGTACCTGGAGCTCATGGGGCTGGGGTTCTCCATTTCCTGTGGTTCCGGTAACAGGTCTCATAAGTATTCATTATTAGGGAGTAGCCTCTTGTCCAATCAGTCAGCAAATGTTTATTGTAGTAGGACTGACTTGGCTCCAGGAGCTGGGACTACGGCTGTGAGCAACACACTCATGGTTCTGCACTGCGTCTTTTGAAATCAGATGGCACAGCTGACTCAGGGTCCTGGGAAGGTGCCATTGAGGATTTTCATCACGGCTTGGGCTGCTGGTAGTAAGGACTCTGCGTGAACTCCCAGCAAAGGCTGGCTAGAATGTGCTGGACACAGCTCTGCAAGGCTCTTCTCTTATTCAGGGATTTTTGGGAGGATGACGACACTCAGTGTGACTCCTGTGCTGATAGAGGCCCGAGGGCCAGTTTCTTGGCTGGTTGGGAGATCCTACTTTGCACCTGATCTGAGCTTAACCCAAAGAAGTGCGAGTTGGCTTCTTGGATGAAGCTGGAATTAGCTCATCCCATTGAGAGTGTGCTATGTGCCTCTCGAGGGCATCCACATGCCAGGGCGGGTGTTTAGGGGAGATAGTCTCTCTTATTTAGAATAATGGTAATAATAGCCCTTCCTGAAGCCCCATTCATGAAACACTGTGCTCTTTTACCCTCACAATAACCTATAAGGTAGGGATACATCTCCCATTCTACAGATGAGGAAATAGAGGCTCTGAGTTTATGTACAAGGTCATATGGCTAATGAATGGAGTCTACTGGGCCCCAAAGTCCATTCTTTGTCCACGAACCCAAGTGCTCAGTCACTGTTCTGATAGAGACATCATCTTGGCTAAGTGTCCTAAGTGGCTCCATGGTCATAATTATAAAATTTGGGAAGGGTCTTCTAAGGCCACCAGATAGAGGGGTGTAACTTCAGGGCACTAAAGCCTTTCCTGGCAAGCTCAGTGGCTTTAGAATTCTTCTTAGCACCCCATACCAGGCAATCAGAGTTGATGTAGGAGCTAAAATCTAGCTTACTCTTGATCCAGTCAGATTTGTACCTGACGTTGGGCCACTATCTCTTTTATTTTCCATGGGTTCTACCTTTTAGTTTTTCAAAACCATATGTAATTATTTTTTACTTGCTCAGCATCATAGACACTTTCTTCATTTGGTTCTCAACTTGGCCCCTCTTCCAGAGTTCCATTCCTGGCTCAGCATCATAGACAATTTCTTCGTTTGGTTCTAAACTTGGCCCCTCTTCCAGAGTTCCATTCCTGGCAGCTGTACCAACCTACCTATTTCCAATATATGTGCATACAGGGAACTCAATCTCCTGGTTCATGGCTGCTGCCTGGGGTGATTCTTCTGCCCTCTTCCAGCCCACAAGGCAGTTCAGTTAAAAACCTACTCTTGCACCTACAATATGAGTTGTCTAAATGTTCAAAAGTCCATCTTAGAAGGACTTCCAAACAGATCCCGGGAAAGGATGAGAAGACCCATCTGTACTGGCACTCCATGAGTCACACTGGATTTGCCTTTTATTTGGGGGACTTTAATTTAAGATGCCCTGGGGAACTCACTTCTTTCCTTCTGCATACTCTTTCTCACTATCTTTCTCATCTCTCCCTTTTCGTTTCCTGCTTCCCTGTGTTCTCTCTCCATTTGCAGTATCACTGCGACAGCGGCCAGCGTTGGGGCTGCTGGCATTCCCCAGGCAGGTCTGGTCACCATGGTCATTGTGCTCACATCAGTCGGCCTGCCCACTGAAGACATCACGCTGATCATAGCTGTGGACTGGTTCCTGTGAGTGTCCTTCAGACCCTGCTGCTATCTCTCCTCGAACCCTTGCTTTCCATTCAGGATCCCCCAACCTGTGGGTCCTCATTCTAGCAAGGACACAGAGTTCTAGAATTTTAGAGTGAAAGGGGGCCTTGGGAATACTCCTAACCATGGCCTGTGGATCTCAAAGTCCATAGAATTAACCTTGGGAAGTAGGGCAAAAAGGAGATAAGTGATGGAGGTTTTACCCATCAACCAGAAAGGCCCCCCTTTTACCCGTTTTATGTAGAAGTCACAAAAGGTGATCTGTGGGACAGAGCTGGAATGTGTATATATATATATATATATATATATTTAAAAATATATTTTATTGATTTTTTACAGAGAGGAAGGGAGAGAGATAGAGAGCTAGAAACATCGATGAGAGAGAAACATCCATCAGCTGCCTCCTGCACATCTCTTACTGGGGATGTGCCTGCAACCCAGGTACATGCCCTTGACCAGAATCGAACCTGGGACCTTTCAGTTTGCAGGCCGACGCTCTATCCACTGAGCCAAACCGGTTTTAGTGCAAATTTATTTTTAAAAGTCTCAACTTTAAAAATAGGAGGGTTACATAAAATAAGTCTGGACTTCCCCATTCTGTATGCTGTTCAGCTCACAACTCCTAATTTTCTATTGAATGTTTACATCCTTAAAAAATTTGTGTTGCTGAGATCAAATGTGAGCATATCAGAGCTTACTCATTCTCCTCCATTCTCTTTCTGTTAGGAGGGGAACCGAGGACAGAGAGGGGAGGAGACCTGCTTGGTCTGGAATTAGATTGGAATGTGAACCCCCCAACTCTCAGACTTAGGGAACCCCCTCTGCTGTATCATCTCCCCTCGGGTGCTCTTCCGGCCTTGGTTAATGGAAGTTAATGGTTAACGTTCTCTCCTCTCCCTTCCCCAGAGATCGACTTCGCACAATGACCAACGTGCTGGGGGACGCCATTGGAGCAGCCGTCATTGAGCATTTGTCTCAGCGGGAGCTAGATCTGCAGGAAGCTGAGCTCACCCTCCCCAGCCTGGGGAAGCCCTACAAGTCACTCATGGCACAAGAGAAGGGGGCATCCAGGGGACGGGGTGGCAATGAGAGTGCCATGTGAGGGATGTCTTGGGAAAAACCCACTGCCTGAATGACCCACACCCTGAACACATATTCTGTCCGACGTGTTTGAGGGAAACTAAGATAAAGGAGCAGGAATGAAAGGATGTCCACAGTCTTCATTTCTCTCTGAGCCTATACTGAGAACTTGAGGGAGGTTGGGCAAGGGTGGAAATCGGAAATGTTTTTCCTGGGGTTGTGGGTATAGGAAGCTCCAGGTTCAACAAGGTGAGGGGTCATCTCGTGCTCCTTATTTTCTTAAGGAGCAGTGTAATTGAAGGAGGCAAAGGGAAACCACTATTTCTTATAATAAAACAATATCCATGGCCTCTGTGTTGGGAGGTTCTCAAGACCACTTTCAGGTTCCATGATTGGTTAAAAGGACTTACAAAACTCAGCAAAGCTGAGTGGGGTACACAAAAGCAGAAGTCGCACTTCACACCGTTTAGGCCTCATTTAGACAATGAAGAGACTGAACCCCTCCCTGCCACCTCCCATTGGCAATGGCTGGGGCAATAACCCTTCTTAATTCCAGCTCAGAGAGCAGAGGGAGCACCTGTACCCTAGGAAGTCCCCACTTTGGTTTCCAGGGCCCAGTTCCTAACCCGCTCCCCCCCACCCCATTTTACTCCCTCACTTCATCTCCCCACCCATGTAAACAAAGTTTGGGGCATTTGGAAAGGTACCTCCCTGCTCTGAGAAGGCAGGGGGCAGGGGGCCTCCCATAACTGCACAGGGATGTGCTTTAATTTTTACTTTGGTCCCAGAACAAGAAATAGACGGCATTGACTCCCAGGGCTCTGGCTGGTAAATGCCATCCTTATCTGCAAGGCTGAGAAAACCTCCCCACCTCTTTCTCCTCAACCACTGAGAGAGAAATGACAGCCCCAGAGAGAGACAGGATAGGGCACAGGACCTAGGAGGTGAGGGGCTGCCTCTGCCCCCACACTGGCACACTCACAGATTTCTGGTTTATTGCAGTGAAAGGACACAGATTCAAATCAGCAAAGGCAAGAAGCACATGGGACAAGGTCCAGGGGACATCAGATGTGAGCTTCCAGTTGTCCCTTCTTAGTGGAATTGCATGGCTGGCACTTTTTCTGCCACCATCAGTGCATGACAACACATAAAGTATTGCCAGGTAGGGAATCTCACCTGACCCTTGGTGTTCAGGGTTTTTATTGGGAGTTTGTTGTGTAGGTGTGGAGTGCCTGCTGACCTTAGTTACTCATTCTTCAGTTCCCCCAGAGGTCAAACTAATACAGCATTGCCCAGTGAACAAAAATAGGCATTTGCTATAAATTACACTGTCAGCATAGACTACCTGGTATAGCTCAAGACTCCAGGCATACAAAGACACTTAAAAAAATGAAAAAAATTTTTTTACCCTAGTCAGTTTGGCTCAGTGGAGAGAGCGTCAGCCTGCTGACTGAAGGGTCCTGGGTTCGATTCTGGTCAAGGGCATGTACCTTGGTTGCAGGCTCCTCCCCAGCCCAAGCCCTGGTTGGGACATGTGCAGGAGGCAACCAATCTATGAGTTTCTCTCACATCAATATTTCTCTGTCTTTCCCTCTCTCTTCCACTTGTTCTAAAAATCAATGGAAAAATATCCTCATGTAAGGATTAAGATAAATAAATAAATAAATAAATACATTTTCCCATGATTTAAAAATAATGTAATTGTTAAAAAATGTTTTTTACTGATTTCAGAGAGGAAGGGAGAGAGAGAGAAAGAGAGAGAGAAAGAGAGAGAGAGAGAGAGAGAGAGAGAGAGAGAGAGAGAGAAACATCAATGATGAGAGAGAATCATGCATCAGCTGCTTTCTGCATGCCCTCTACTGGGGATCGAGCAATTCAGACATGTGCCCTGACAAGGAATCAAAACCATGACCTTCTGGTCAATGCTCAACCACTGAGCCACACCAGCCAGGCCAAAGACACTTTTATCAGGCAAGATATCCCAAGGGCTCAAAGGTCACCTCCCAGGAACCAATAAAGATACAATCTTTTCTTTGGGATGTGCAGGCTTTGAGCACCCCTAGCCATCTGACTTAACCTTTTATTTTATACCCTCCACAGTTGAGAATAGAGGAAGTAGCTTCCAATGGGGATGAGTAGCCCCAACTCTTGATTCCTGAGAGCAATTGGCCTAGACACCCCACCCCCATGCTAGCCTCAGGGGGCTCTGTGTCTCCTAACTACACAAGGGTGCTCATTGGCCTCTTAGCATTATTTTCCTGCAGTCTAGTAAACCAGGTGGGACATTAAATGGGACCTTAATAAAGGTTTGGAGAAAACACTTGTGAAGTAAACAAAGAGTAAAATGATTCTATCTATCAGGTAACTCAACTCCATGGCCCTTTTGTCTAGGAAACTTGACATTAATTTTTTTTCTAAGTTAAATTAAGCTTCACCTTGAGCATCTGTCCTTTCCAAGGGATATTCAAGCACAGGTATGTTTTGGAATGCCCCCACCCCAACTTTTGGGATCCTAAGAGATCCATTGGACTTAAATAATTGAGAGAACTTGGAAGAGAATTCTAGAATTCTTTGATCTATTTGTAGTCACCATGGAGACATTTATGGTCAGAGACAAGAAATAATTCATGCAAAGGCAAGAGCCTCTTCTGCTTATTGTTGACAAAAGTCCCCAATCTGAGGTGTGGAAAAGAGAGACTTTAGTTAGGTGAACAGTTTGCAACTAGGGGAAATGCAGCCTCTGTTGGAAATTGAAAGTGTGTCTGCTGAGGCAAAGGGAGTCTGCCTTTTACAGAGAAAGTTCCTGCCCTGGTTTCTGATTGGTCCATTTTTAGGTGAATGAGGAATCAAGTGGGCACAGTTTGATTGGTCCAAAGAGCACTATCCTGATTGGTCAGCATTGTGTGTTCTGATTGATCATCATGGAGCTGCTCTGATCGGTCAGTGTAGATGCAAATGAAGATGTTACTGTGTGGTTGCAAGATAAGGCAGATTTCAGCCCACGGATTGGAAGATGATACCAGGAACTCCCTTATAAGGGTAGACTCAGATGGCAAGAACACAGTGCAGAAGGCTGGCAGCTCAGCCTGTGGCTTTTCCCTGAAACGCACAGTGCAGGGGAGGCCTCTGTCAGCAATGGGTGCTAGACTCTGGTTATGAATTTGTGCCCAGTTAACCACAAGGAGACCTTCTTGCCAGATATAGTCCTTCTTGAGGTTTACACTGTAAAACATCCTACTCCACATTTGACCCTGGGGAACTTTGCCTGGGATCCCAGTCTCAAACCAGAAATTCAGCCTCTGGCCTCACACCACCCCATGGTCAGTGGTCTGTGTTTCCAGTGTGCCCCTTGTAGGAGCAGGGTATATTACTTTGCCAGGGCTGCATGACAAAGTCCCACAGACTGGAAGGCTTAAATAACAGACATTAATTTTCTTATACTTTTGGAGGCTGGCAGTCTGAGATCAAGTTGTCAGCAGGACTGGTTTCTGTTGAGGCTTCTCTCTGTAGCTGGTAGATGGCTCTCTTCTCTTTGCACGTTCATATGATCAATGGATTTTTACATATTGATTTCATATTCTGCAACTTGACTGAATTTCACATAACCTCAGAAATCATCTCTGTAAATGAGTTTGCAGGGTTCCAAATTAGGTACACATCACATTACTTCTGAGGATACATTTTAAAAGCCTGAGACATTTTTTGAGAGATCTATTTTGTCTTATTGGTTAGTTGACATCAATTCCAATTTAACTCTAATAACATTGACAAATTCTTATCAAAGCAATGTCAGAGGAAAAAGGTTTATCATTGCCTCCTTCAATCTTTCAAGAAAGATAATCTTAAAAGTTGACAAATTTTAAAAAATGTCATCTTACATCTCACATTTGGAAATCTAGATGGTAGGCTACAAAGAGACGTATAGGCACATGATACGTGTATTGAAATCAGGCTTTCTTAACGAGTTACCTGGGAACCAAGGGAACCTAGACATCACATGTGGAGGTTGATGCAGCTGCCCTAGGAGTGATTCTGGCTCAGCAGGCAGCGCCCTGGGAACAAGCCAAGCTCTGTCTCCACCTCCATCATCCTGAACCCCTGTGACCAAAGCAGGGCACGGAGTCTCCACATAGGAGATACAGTAGGAGACTTAATATTTTAAAAAAATCCAAACCATTACTTAAGATAACTGAGAAAGCACCAGGCTTTATTTATATAAAGTTAAAATGACTAGTTGTAAAGTGAAAAAGAGAATCCAAGATATGACCTGAAGAAAAAATGGTGAGAGAACAAAGAAGACCCAAGGGAAGTTTTGCTTTAAAACATATAAACTTAAGAAAATGGCCTGGCCCTAGCAGACCTGGCTCAGTGGATAGAACGTCAGCCTGTGGACTGAGGGGTCCCGGGTTCGAATCCGGTCAATGGCACATGCCTGGGTTGCGGGTTTGATCCCCAGTAGGGGACGTACAGGAGGCAGCCGATCAATGATTCTCTCTCATCATTGATGTTTCCATCTCTCTCTCCTTCTCCTTTCCTCTCTGAAACTAATAAAGAAATATATTTTTTTTAAAAAAAAGAAAAAGAAAATGGCCTGGCATGTGTGCTCAGTGGATGAGCGTGGAGCCAGGAACCAAGAGGTCGCTGGTTCAATTCCCGGTCAGGGCACAATGCCTGGATTTTGGGCTCAATCCTCAGTAGGGGCCATGCAGGAGGCAGCTGATGGATGTTTCTTTCTCATCCATGTTTTTATTTCTCTATCCCTTTCCCTTCCTCTTTCTCTAAAAAATCAATTAAACATATTAAAAAAAGAAAAGAAAATGAAAAATATCGGATAAAAGAAGCCAGCACTTCTGGTCTTCAGTATTATGTGCTCAGCTACTCACCGGGGGTCCTGTAACTGCTTTATTCCTGACAGTTACCACCCTGGTAAGGAGTTCCCCCAGGGCCCTCTTCATGTCCCTGTTCCGAAGACTGTAGATGAAGGGGTTCAGCATGGGGGTGACCATGGTGTACATCACTGAGGCCACCAAACTTGTCCTAGAGGATGAAGTGGCTGCGGAACTGAGGTAGACCCCCAGGCCTGTGCCATAGAACAAGGAGACCACTGACAGGTGAGACCCACAGGTGGAGAAAGCTTTGTACTTGCCGCCAGCGGAGGAAATCCTCAGGATGGAGGACAAAATCTGAGCATAAGAAAAGAGGATTCCAGAGAGAGGGAAAACAGCTAGGACAATAGTCACAAAATATACCACCATGTTATTGACGAGGGGGTCAGAACAGGTGAGTTTCAGGACTTCAGGGAGATCACAAAACAAGTGTGGGATTTCAACGTTTGTGCAGAAGGACAGTCTCAAGACGGTCAAGGTTTCAAGCAGGGAGCCCATGACACTGATGCACCAGGACCCCAGAGCCAGCAGTCCACAGAACCGAGGGCTCATGATGATGGTGTAGTGCAGGGGGTGACAGATGGCCACAAAGCGGTCATAGGCCATGATGGTGAGGAGTAAATTGTCCAAGCATCCAAACACAATGAAAAAAAAATCTGGGTGATGCAGCCTTCATAGGTGATGGCTCTGCTCTGTGTCTGGATGTTCACCAGCATCTTTGGGATGGTGGTGGAGGTGAAACAGATGTCTACCAAGGACAGGTTGGAGAGGAAGAAGTACATGGGTGTGTGGAGGTGGGAGTCGGAGCTGATGGCCAGAATGATGAGCAGGTTTCCAGTAAATGTGACCAAGTACATGGACAGAAACAGCCCAAAGAGGACAGGCTGCAGGTCCGGCTTCTCTGAGAATCCCAGGAGGAGAAAGTTTCCCACTCTTGTTTGGTTTCCTCTTTCCATGGAGCTGCTGGGTTTGGTTGGAAGGAGGAAAACAAACAAACAAACAAACAAACAAAAAACAACACAAATTTCACTTCAAATAAGAAATCCTTGGAATGATAGAAATATCCTTAACCCAAACCCAGGAAAATCATAGTCATTCATCTTAGGTAATGAATGGTTGGCCTTCTTTGCTGGCAAATTGTGGTTACTGTTGTTACCTGGGAGAATGTCTGTCTCTAGGTCCAGTGGTTCTCAAGTTGCGGTCCCGGACCAGCATCACTTGGTAAGCTGTTAGGGATGCACATTTTGGGGCTCACCTGACCTATTGAATCAGATGCTTTGGCTGTGGAGCCAGTGTCTGTGCTTTAACATGCCCTCTCAGGAGCTCTGATGCTCGAAGTCGAGGACTACTTCTTGAGCAGTGGTCGCCTGCATCCCTAAGCAGTCAGCCCATTCCCAGCATCTCTGGCATTTTTTGCTCAGTACTTGTAGGATAGGGGTTTTTCCTAACTCTAGGCAGACCTTCCAGTAACTAAGAGGTTCCTTTATTGTGTGGTGGTTTCTGTATATTAGATCTTCTGGACCTTGTGTTCTCCTGCTAACAAAAATAATAACCCATGTTATTATTAATCATAGTCTACATTTCATGTATATTACTAGTGTTCCTAGATAAAATAAAAAACTGAATTTCTAAATATAATCTCCTAATGCTTCTAAACATTCAGTTTGTTTTTCACATGAGTTCATCTTTTCTTTTTAGCTTTATTGAGGTATAAGATTTAGAAAAATTTGCACCTATTTAATGTATATATCTTGATAAGTTTAAACATATGCATACAACCATGATACCAACACCACAATCAAGGTAATAAACATAACCATCACCTTAAGAAATGTTCCTGTATTCTTTGTGTGTGTGTGTTTGTGGTAAGAACACCTATGATCGATCCTCTTGACACTTTAAAGTACACAATACCGCACTATAGCAGATCTCTAGAACTTATCCATCTTGCATAACAGAAGTTTTATACCATGGGCTGGAGATAACGAACTGACAGCTGAAAACCTCTTTTAGCTGTGTATAATTTTAGTAAGGCAGTTAACACAGAACAAATATGTAAACCAGTAGCCACTTATTTTTATATTTATTTATATTTATTTTTAAATAATCACTCGAGGATATTTTTTTGTTGTTGATTTGAGAGAGAGAGACATTGAAGTGAGAGAGAAACATCAATCAGTTGCCTCCCAGACACACCCCGACCAGGGATCAAACTGCAGCCTACGTATGTGCCCTGATGGAGAATTGAACCGACAACCTTTTGCTGTGTGGGTCAGAGATCCAGCCAACTGAGCCATCTGGCCAGGGCACCAGTAGCCATTTTAAAGTGGAATTCAGTGACATGTAGCATTTTCAGAATGTTTTGCAACCATTGTTTCCATCTAGTTCCAAAACATTGCATCATTATGGGAACTCACTGTACCATCTTTGTAAGTTTTCTATAAGTCTAAAATTAGTCAAAAATAAAAAATAACAAAAAGTGGGTGCAAGGGAAAACCCCCCAGCAGTGTTTACATGTCTAGGAAAATATCTTAGAAAATAGATTACAATTATTTCACATATTAACAAAAATTTAAATGTCTTAGAACAGGGACTGGAAACTTGCAAATACACAAAAATGAGAGTGATAAATTACTAAATAAACTAAAGTTTCTTGAGGCTCTCCATGTGTTGAGCACTTGTGCTATATTTTATATGCCTTGGCTTATTTTATCATCATCACTCTTTTTTTTAATCACTATTTTTTGATTCAACAATGAATATTTGCTTACAATGGTGACAATTAAAATGTATAGGTGTTCACTAGGTGATAGACACAAAAATCTTCCCAGTCTTTATCTTTTTAAATTTAATTCTCATATTATCCTTATGAAGAGGATACTATCAGTAGTCTCATTTTACAAATGTGGAAACTAAGACACAGAAACATTAATTAACTTGAGATCACAAGAGGTATGAATAAACTTACCAGTAGAAGTCCTCACTAGGCAGAATTCCAGGGAATGTTTCTTGTTTGAATGAAGGAGTGAGTAAATGACTGAATACAATTTTATAGATAGAAGAATATGGGTGAATCTTTGATAGAGGAACTTGTAGTGGCTCCTGAATAAATGGCTAAGATGGCTGGGTATGAAACTCTTGACAGATGTTGGGGGCAGAGAGAAAGTCAATTTCCATTAGGAAGGTCAGAGATCCTTAGAATTGGGTCCCAGAAGAGAGAGAGAAAAGGAAGCTGAGAGAAAGAGAAATTGAGAGAGACACAGGAATTGTATTGTGTAGAATGTTTTAAGTAAATGGATTCTCACTATTGTGCCTCGAGTGATTATTTAAAATAAATATAAATAAATATAAAAATAAGTGGCTACTGGTTTACATATTTGTTTTGTGTTAACTAAAATTATACACAGCTAAAAGAGGTTTTCAGCTGCCAATTCATTATTTCCAGCCCATGGTATAAAACTTCTGTTATGCAAGATGAATAAGTTCTAGAGATCTGCTATAGTGCAGTATTGTGCACTTTAAAGTGTCAAGAGGATAGATCTCCATCTGTACCATCACAGTTCATCCTTTGAGAGCTCTGCCTGCCTCCATACCTGTTTCCCACAGCAGATATCTGATGGTATTGCCCAACCACTAGTTTCCTTGGTCCTTCCTTCCCTGGGTGATGGATATTTAACCCAGCTCCAAGGAAGGGCAGGGAGGGGGCATCAAGCATCTGTGCTCTGAAAAGCACAGTTGGACTCCCTCCTTCCTGGAATAGTTGATCTGTAGGTGAGAGAAGTAAGGGACATATGTACTGTTTCTGGGGCTTTAGAGACTGAATTCTCACAAATCTTCATTAAATTAATTGTTCCTTGGTTGCTCTATTCTCTGAACAATTTGGTTCCCAGGAGTGAAGGAACAAAAACAAAACAGAACTTTTTCTTCTTCTAGTTTTGTTCCCTGGGGGTCGTTTTAGATGCCAGCTACATTTATCCCATCCCTTTGTTGCTGGAGTGGGTTTGCCTCAGGCTGGCCTGTAGTGTGTGGGTCCTTGACTCCCCGTAGGAAAGATTTCACAACATGAGTCCAGGCGGACTTGAGAGTATGTTCATTAACACTGGGGACAGTGAAACAAAGGAAGAAACAAGCGTAGAAGAAACAACAGGGGAGAGCCTAGATGGTGCATGATTTTTTTTTTGAGATCATCTTAGGCTGTTTTATTTTTGTTTATTTATTTTTTAAATTAAATTTTATTGGGGTGACATTAGTCAACATGAACATATAGGTTTCATGTGTGGATTACTAAGTTACAAAATCTGTATATAGGACCATGTCCCCACCACCCAAAGTCAAATCTTCTCCTGTCACCTCATATTAGGACCCCTTTCTTCCCCCACACCCTTCCCTCTGGCAACCACCACACTGCTGTTTGTGTTCGTAGGTTTCAGTTTTATATTCCACATATGAGTGAAATCATATAGTTCTTAGCTTTTTATGTCTGACTTATTCACCTAGCATAATGTTCTCAAGGTCCATCCATGTTGTTGTAAATGACGCTATTTCATCCTTTCTTATGGCCATGTAGTACTCCATTGTGTATATATACCACATCTTCTTTATCCAGTCCTCTATCGCAGGGCGCTTTGGCTGTTTCCAAGTCTTGGCCACCGTGAATAATACTGCAATGAACACAAGGGTGCATATATCTTTGCAAATAAATGACTTCGAGTTTTTCGGGTGTATACCCAGAAGTGGGGTTGTTGGGTCACATGTTAGCTCTATATTTAGAGCTTTCCATAGTGGTTGTACTAGTTTACATTCCCACCAGCTGTGAATGAGGGTTCCCTTTTCCCCACAATCTCTCCAACACTTGTTGTTGCTTGTCTTGTTGATAACGGCCACTCCAACTGGTGTAAGGTGGTGTCTCATTGTAGTTTTAATTTGCATTTCCTTGATTACCAGTGAGGTTGAACATCTTTTCATATATCTAATGGCTGTTTGTATGTCTTCTTGGGAGAGGTGGATTTTCAGGTTCTCTGCCCACTTTTTGATTGGATTGTTTATTTGAATTAAACCTTTGTCAGAGCTACTGTTTGCAAATATCATCTCCCATCTGTTTGGCTGCCTGTTTGTTTTGTTGTCTGTTTCTTTTGCTGTGCAGAAGCTCTTCAGTTTGATATAGTCCCATTCATTTATTTTTGCTTTTACCTCCCTTGCCTTTGGGGTAAGTCCATAAAATGTTCTCTACCTCCAGGTCCATAAGTTTGGTACCTATATTTTTTTTATGTTACTTTTAGTTTCGGGTCTTATGTTTAAGTCTTTGATCCATTTTGAATTAATTTTTGTACATGGGGACAGACTGCAACCCAGTTTCATTCGTTTGCATGTGGCTTTCCAGTTTTCCCAGCACCACTTATTGAAGAGACTA
>NW_005368527.1:189606-229350 GCF_000412655.1 Myotis brandtii | reverse complement strand
ATTTCTTTTTTTGAAGTTTTGTTGCTAGTGTACAGGAAGGCAATGGATTTTTGCACATTGATTTTGTATCCTGCAACTTGACTGTATTTGTTTATTGTTTCCAGTAGTTTTTTTTAGTAGAGTCTTTAGGGTTTTCTATATACAGCATCATTTCGTCCACAAAAAGTGACAGTTTGACTTCTTGCTTCATTTCCAGGACTTGATTCTTTTTTAAATTTAAATTTCTTTGGAGAAATACTAATTTTGTTCATTGATTTGTTTTCTGAATGCGCTGAATTGCCTGTCAGCATTTTCTCGCATCTCATTGAGTATTTCCAGAACTGCAATCTTGAAATCTCTGTCATTCAACTTGCATAATTCCATGTGTCCCAGCCTTTTTTCTTCTGGGGATTTTTCATTTTCTTTCTGTTCATCCTTGTGATGGTTGTTCATGGTCATGGCGTTCACTGTTTAACGTTTTCCCATTTATCTCTGAGGAGGTCGTTCTACTTTGTTCCAGTAGATGGCGCTGAATTGCAAGATTTTTATCCTCTGTGACCTCACAGTTTTGAGCCTCTGTTGCTTGGGGGTGAGGTTTGTTTTTCCCTGAGAGTAATGGCTACCCCTGATCTCCGCAAGTCCAGCCCAAGCACCCCTCCTGGGATTCAGTCACAGAGGGAAATTGTGTTTCTACTGCCCTAGCTCTTGGCCTGCAGATAATACACTCCTGGAGCCAACTCCAAGGGCAACGGGAAGCGAGATTTGGGAGTCTAATCGGTGACAGGGCTCTGCGATTTCCTGTCTTTGCCTGAAAGCCCGCAGCCAGGCCCAGCCGTGCAGAGCAGCTCTGTAGGGCGGGTGTCCGCTGACTCGCAGCTCACGCATGCAACTTGGACCCCATTCACAACACGCCCTCAGCTTCAGACTCTCACTGCTTGTGTGCACGACCACACAATGCCGCTACTCCAGTGGCAACTCCAACAGCTGCTAGCCGCTTGCCGGGTTAGCTCTCTGTTCGTTCCAACAGCTGAGGGACGTGCCCATAATTGCTGCTGCCAGTTTCCAGCTGCGCTGCAGACACGCTACTGCGCGCTACAGCCGTGTTTGCCTTCCCTCCCTTCTCGTCTCCCCGCTTATTCCAAGGAGCCCACCTTCGCTGTTCCGGTGTGCAGGTCTCTCAGGCGTGCATTTGTGTTGAGCAGGGACTTCTTCATTGAATTGTAGGTGGTTATTTTGTTGAGATGTTAGGGGGAGAGGAGAGATGCGCCCTTACACCGCTATTCCTCTGACCAGGCTGTTTTCTTCTCTAGAAATGTTATAGGAAAGAAGCGAGCCTAGTGGGGCTGCTTTAGCTCCCTGAGAGGTCAGAGAAAAAGGGGGCCTTGGAGACAGGATCAGGCGTGGAGCTACCACTGCCCACTGCTCCCCTGGCTGCAAGTCGCGTGGGGACCCTTAGAAATAAGAAGTTCATGCCCGGGAAGGGGCATGGGTGTGCTCTAGGGCAAGCTCGCATTGAGCTTTTGTCCTGAGGGCTTTTTATCCTTCCCTGGAGGCAAGAATCTCAGGGGAGAATTTCGAAGAATAGTCATCAGCTCTCCAGCTGCATTTTTAATATGCTGATGCATCAAAATGAGTGTATAGGGGAGTTTTGGTTTGTTTATTCTTTGGTCTGATTTACTGTTTTACTTTTATCTTAGGTCTGTCTGGCTTTAATGGGGTTTTTGTTATTTGTTCCTCTGACTTCATTTGTCCTTGGGTTTAGCTGGCACAAATGGCTTTAATTGGGTCTTTGTTCTCTGTTTTCCTAGGCTAGCTAAGCTACTTTGTTTACAATAGCTAAGATTTGGAAACAGCCTAAGCGCCCTTCAGAAGATGAGTGGATAAAAAGCTGTGGGACATTTACACAATGGAACACTGTGCAGCTGTAAAAAAGAGGGATCTCTTACCTTTGGGACAGCATGGATGGACCTGGAGACTATTAAGCTAAGTGAAATAAGCCAATCTGAGAAAGACAAATATCACATGATCTTACTTATCTGTGGAATCTAAAGAACAAAATGAATTGACCAACAAAATAAGGCCTGAAGCATGAAGGCATGGAACAGACTGACATACCTCAATGTGGGGATGGGAGGATGAGAAGAGATAAACCAAAGAACTTATATACTTATATGCATAGCCCATGGACACAGGCAATAGAGTGATTAAGACCAGCGTGGGGGTGGGGGGTAGAGGCTGGGAGGAAGGGGGTAAAGTGGGTGGGGAAATGGGAGACATCTGTAATCTATTAACAATAAAAATATATATCAAAAATAAAAAATAAAATTTTTAAAAAATAAATAAATATAAGGGTTGTTTTTTTTTTTTCTTTTAAAAGTCTCTTCTTCAGCTAGTCTTCAGTTGCTAATTCATAGTGAATGTTCCCCAATTTAGTTTTATTTCCAGTTTGGATCTGAGAGGAGGTGCACTAAAGATCCACCTACCCCACTGCCATGACCTTCGAGGCAGGGTTCAGGATCTGAAGGAGGGGCCAATGCACCAATGAAAATGCTATACAAGAAATATGAATTTAGAAGGCACTGGGGGCCAAGTGGAGACCTCTTTCTTGAAGAGGCACACAGACCTCTGGACTGGTCTGTTTTTTATTTACTTGAATACACATTTGCCCTTTAGCAATGCATACAGGCAGATCAAAGGTAAAGTTTGGTAAACAGTATAAGGATTATCAGGTTAGGAAATTGCCTTGAGCCATTGAGCCCACAGCAGGGCAATATTATGCTGATTTTCAGCCTTGCTGAATATCAAAGTCCATTGGCATTCCAATGTTTCTTTTTGCATTAATATGCTAACTGCTGTTTGCTTTAGCCTCCGACATCCCCATTACTATCTTGAACACCCTTGGACCTGGAGATTATTATGTTAAGCGAAATAAGCCATTCAGAGAAAGACAAATACCATGTGATCTCACTTATATGTGGAATCTAATGAACAAAATAAACTTAAGAACAAAATAGAAATATTGACGTGGATACGTGGAACAGACTGATAGCAGTCAGAAGAGAGGGGAGAGGGGGGAGGAAAGAAGATGAAGGGATTAGCCAAAAAAATATATGTATAACACATAGACACAGACAACAGTGTGGTGATAGCCAGAAAGAAAGGTGGGTGGAGGGTAGGGGGAGGTGGGCAAAAAGGGGGGAAATGGAAACGGAAGAGACTTTGTTTGGGATGATGGGCTCACAATGTAGTGTGCAGATGATGTTTTCTTGAGTTGTACACTTGAAGCCTGTATGGTTTTGCAAACCAACATCACCCCAATAAATTCAATTAAAAAATATAATGGGGGTTTCATTTTTTAATTTTTTGAGGAAATTCCATACTGCTTTCCACAGGGGCTGCACCAGCCTGCATTCCCACCCGCAGCACGAGGGTTCCTTTTTCTCCACATCCTCGCCAGTACTTGTCATTTGCTGATTTATTGATAGCCATTCTGACAGGTGTGAGATGGTACCTCATTGTTTTGATTATCTCTCGGATGATTAGTGGCGTTGAGCATGTTTTCATATGTCTCTTGGGAATCTGTATGTCCTCTTTTGAAAGGTGTCTATTTAGGTCCTTTGCCCGTTTTTTGATTGGATTGTTTGTCTTCCTTTTGTTAGGTTGTATGAGTTCCCTATAAATTTTGGAGATTAAACCCTTATCGGATATACTAGTAACATTGGCAAATATGTTCTCCCATGCAGTGGGCTCTCTTGTTGTTTTGTTGATGGATCCAGAGACATAGAAGCATTGAAAAGACCATCCAACCTCATAGGGAAGGTGTGTGGGAGGGTGGTGGGTGGTGAGAGATCGGCCAAAGGACTTGTATGCATGCATATAAGCATAACCCATGGACACAGACAGTAGGGGGGTAAGGACATGTGCGGGGGAAGTGGGGGGGGGGAATGACTGGAGAGAGGTCAATGGGGGGAAAAGGAGACATATGTAATACTTTAAACAATAAAGAATTAAATTAAAAAATATAATGGGGGGACATAATATGACTGACTGACAGAACTGACCACACAAAATTTATAAAATGCACACATTCCCCCAATACATCTACACATATATAAAATAATACACTGTCAAACACTAAAAAACTTTGACAGAAACTCCAATTTTGTTTGAAAGTATGGAATTCAAAACCACAACAAAAAACCAGCTCTCACTCTATAAACTGTGTAAAGAGCTTGCACAATTTACAGTGAAGTAAAAGGCTTTAACCCTAAATATAAACACTTGCACCAGGAATAAAATAATTGCAAAGTAAAATTATTTAGTATTCTCTCTTAGACTTAATAAATAATATTTTTATGTGAATAGTCAATGAGAGATGATACTGTGAAATGTTTCTCTCAGGAATGGATGTGGCAAGGTTTTAGCTACTGCCATAGAGCTGAATCTTTTTAATGAATACAAAACAGCTACTACATAAGCACTCATGTTGCCCCCACCCATGAAGTTCCCCTTTTATTTTTAACTAGAGGCCTGGTGCACAAAATCTGTGCAAGAGTAAGCCCTCGTGGCCCTGGCTGCCTTGTAGCTCCGCCCCCCGCCCACCGGTCATTCCAGAAGGTCATTCCGGTGTCCAGTCTAATTAGCATATTAGCTCTTTATTATATAGGCTTTGACTTAATTATTTTGTTTTGGAACTTGAAATATATGCAATTTTATTTTTAATGAGAAGCAATTTCAATATGAGCAAAGGGAGAAAGTTCACATTAGACAATGGATATATCGAGGGAGCAAAGTTTATTTGGAATTACATATAGAATTTTTGTGAATTTTACACCAGAATTAACATATTATAAAATTCCCCTTTTAGAAAACCCTGAGTAACCTAGATAACTGACCATATGGGTGACTCTGCTTTTCCTTCCAATGCCCTAATTCCAACTCTTATGTTTTAAATAAAAAGCAAACCCACAAAACCCTAGCCATCCTGACTTTGGCCTCCAATAAAGGCAGAGCCCTTCAGTCAAAGTCCATTTTCTCTCCCTCTGTCTCTCTCTTACACACACACACACACACACTTTTCTGTACGGCTTTTGGGCTTGCAGGACCTATGAGTAATAACGCTTACATTTTCATAGCTCTATGATGGTTGTTTCAATTGTAATAAGGACCATAAGGATCCATCTAGTCACAACATTTACTCTGGTCTGAGGAACAAGTAGTAGGACCCAGGCCAGTGCCCAGGCATTCCTATCCTATTGCATCACTATCAATAGATGGAGACATATAGGGAACAATCATAAAGTCTACAGTATCTGGAAGATCAGTTAAGGTACCGATGTACAAAGAATGAGGGACACATGGTGAACACAGAACAAATTACTTACAATGATATATGTCATTTGAGAAGAAATTATTGTTAAGACATCAATGTTGCCTATGAAGTAAAAGAAAATTTCCAAATATTTCTGATCACAGTTGTAAAAAAGGACAAAGGGAAAAACTGTCTACATAATAGACAAAGCAGAAAGCTTAATAAAATGGTACCTGAAATTGTATAGAGAAGTTACAACAAAGATAGGAAACTCAAGGACAGAAATAAAAGGAGCAAGTCTGAAAAACCACAGTCTGATTAAAGAATCACAATTTCTGATTTTGAGCCTTGGAGCCTCAAAATCAAGGCTACTTTTTCTACCTCAGGATGATTGTCCCCTTTGTACCTGCCATTCCAAAAAATCTTTTCAGAGCCCTCTTTATGTCTTTGTTCCTGAGACTGTAGATGAAGGGGTTCAGCATGGGTGTGACCACAGTGTACATCACTGAGGCTGCTGCACTTGAGTGAGAGCTGTGGGTAGCAGCAGAGCTGAAGTACTCACCTAAGATTGTACCATAAAATAAGGAGACAGCCGAGAGGTGAGACACACAGGTAGAAAATGCTTTATACTTCCCCTGAGCTGATGGCATTCTATGTATGCAGGACACTATCTTTGAGTAAGAGTAAATGATACCAGCGAGGGGACCAGCACCCAGTAGCACAGTTAGAAAATACATCACCATGTTATTAAGAAAGGTGTCAGAACAGGCAAGTTGGACCACCTGTTTAAGTTCACAGAAAAAGTGGGGGATTTCCAAGTCCGTACAGAAGGACAGCTGCAACACCATTGTGCCTTGTAACAAGGAATTCAGGGCACTCATGATCCAGGACACCAGAACCAGCAGTCCACAGAGACGGGGGTTCATGATGACCATGTAGTGCAGGGGGTGGCAGATGGCCACAAAGCGGTCATAGGCCATTATGGTCAAGAGGATGTCATCCAACATTGCAAAGAGTATGAAAAAATGCATCTGGGTGATGCAACCTTTATAGGTTATGATTTTGCTCTGTGTCAGGATGTTCACCAGCATCTTTGGGACGGTGGTGGAGGTGAAACAGATGTCTACCAAGGACAGGTTGGAGAGGAAGAAGTACATGGGTGTGTGGAGGTGGGAGTCTGAGCTGACGGCCAGGATGATGAGCAGGTTTCCCAACACAGTGATCAGGTACATGGAGAGGAACAGCCCAAATATGAGGGGCTGCAGTGCTGGTTCCTCTGAAAATCCCAGAAGAAGAAATTCTGAAATTGGGGTATCATTGCCTCGTCCCATGTGATGAAGGTGACTAGTAGGATAGAAAAAGTAGCATGATTAGTTTTTACATAAATGGCCATTACTAACATAGTTGAAATACTACAATTATATTTTGCAGTGAAGTAATATATACTTTTTGTATGTATCATGGCCTTTAAGACACAACCCAGCCTATGACAACTCTGATTAGGATTTTCTGTCCTCCTCAGACCTTTTCCCCAAGGTGGTCATGGATTACACAGTATTTTTATTTTGTTTTCAAATCTTTATTGTTGAGAGTATTATAGTTGTTCCCCTTTCTCCCCCTATTACACCCCTCCACCCCGTTCCCACCCCACCCCAGTCCTTCACCACCCTACCATTTGTGTCCATAGGTAATGCATATATGCATATAACTTCTTTGCTTAATCTCTTCCTGCCCACCCCCCCCTCCCCGCTCCCTGCTTCCCTCTGAGATTCATCAGTCTGTTCCATGTTTCCATGCCTCTGGTTGTATTCTATTCATCAGTTGATTTTATTCATTAGATTACTTGTTCATTTATCTTGATTTTTAGATTCAACTGTTGATAGATGTGTATTTATTGCCAATTTATTGTTCATATTTTTTATCTTTTTCAACGTTTCTGTTGAGAAATCAGTTGACAGTCATATGGGCACTCCCTCATAGGTAACTAACTGCTTTTCTATTACTGCTTTTAAGATTCTCTTTGACTTAAACCTTTGGCACTTTAATTATGATGTGTCTTGGTGTGGGCCTCTTTGGGTTCCTCTTGCTTGGGATTCTCTGTACTTCCTGAAGTTGTAAGTCTGTTTGTTTCACCAGGTAGGGGAAGTTTTCTGTCATTATTATTATTTTTAAATATATTTTTTATTGTTGATAGTATTACAGATATCTTCTATTTTCCCACAGCCCCTACGCACCACCCCCAGGTCTTCACTACCCTATTGCCCATGTCCATCCCCCCCACCCCAGGTCATCACTACCCTATTGCCAGTCCATGGGCTATGCATATAAGTGCATAAGTTCTTTGGTTTATTCAAATAGGTTTTCAATATTTTGCTCTCTCTCTTCTCCTTTTGGCACCCCCATAATGCAAATGTTGGTACACTTGAAGTTGTCCCAGAGGCTCCTTACACTATCCTCATATTTTTGAATTCTCCTTTCTTTTTGCTCTCCTGATTGGGTGTTTTTGTTTCCTCATATTTCAAATTGCTGATTTGATTCTTGGCATCTTCTATTCTACTGTTGAATCTCTGTAAATTCTTCTTTATTTCAGTTAGTGTATGTTTAATTTCTGACTGGTCCTTTTTCATGTTTTTGCTGTTCTCACTAAGATTCTTGAAATTGTCACTAAGGCCCTTGAAGCTCTCATTAAGATCCTTGAGCATCCTTATAACCATTGTTTTGAACTCTGTATCTAGTAGTTTATTTGCTTCCATTTCATTTAGTTCATTTTTTGGAGATTTCTTCTGTTCTTTCATTTGTGACATGTTTCTTTGTCTCTGCATTTTGACTGCTTCCCTGTGTTTGTTTTTATGTATTAGGTAGAGCTGCTATGTCTCCTGGAATTGGTAAAGTGGTGTCCTGTAGGGCCCAGTGGCTCAGTCTCCTCAGTCACCTGAGCTGGGCACTCTAGGTGCAGCCCTGTGTGGGCTGTGTGCACAGCCTTGTTGTAGTTGAGCCCTGATTGCTGTTGGAATCACTGGGAAGAATTTACCTCCAGGCCAATTGGCTGTAAGGACCAGCTATTTCTACAGCAGAAGAGTTGCTGTGTAGGAAATACCCCTGTGGAGCAGGACTTGCTTTAGTGGGGCTTTGGTGCTCACTGAGTCTGCCCCTTGAGTGTGTTGTTTGTGGATGTGTAGAGTTGTAATCTGCTGTGGTCTGAAGCTGTCCACTGGGTGCAGTGGTTCTGAGTCCTCCTGGAAGGTGCAAAGTTAGCCACTTCCTTGGGGCCACCTGGCAGGAGCCACAGAGAGATCTGCAGATGGCTGCTACTTGTGTTGGGCTTACCAGTGCCTATGAGAGGCCAAACTGTGAAGCAAGGCAGGCTGCTGCTACTGCCAGGCCTTGGGCCTTTTTTTGAGTGGTACGGGGCATGCTGATTGCAGCTGCTGCTTGTTTGAGAGATTTTAGGAAGTCTGAAGCATGACTTTTCATATGGAAAAGCTGCTGAAAATAGCTTGGGTGGGGCTGCAAATTTCGTGGGGTGAAGTCTCAGAGAATCAACAGGGTGGAGAAAACAGTGTGCTTCAGGCTGATGGAGACTCAGATATGGCTGCCAGTCAGCTCTGTGATGGAGGAGGTCTCAGCATAGGAATAATGAACTCTGTGAGCACCCCAGTCTGGGAGAAACCCACCCCCAAGTTCTTGCCCTGATGCCAGACAATCCAATTCTTCTCTGTATGTCCCATGATCCCCCCAATCTACTGCCCTAGTTCTGGGGCTCAGAGGGAGTGAGTCTGGGTAAGTTCATGCTTTGGCCCTTTAAGAGGAACTCTGGGACTCCCACAGCCTCCATGCCACTCAGCCACAATTCCCACTGGTTTTTATAGCCTGAAGTTATAGGAACTTCTCTTCCTGTCACTGGAACCCTGGGCTGAGGGGCCTGGTGTGGGGCTGGGACCCATTGCTCCTCATGGGAGGCCTTCACAGCCAAGATATCCCTCCTGCTTTAAAAAATGGCACACATGGTGTCAGACCAGCCCATTCAGCTCCTCTGCCCATCCTACCAGTCTTGGTGTGCTTTCTATTTTTTCCTTCTGTAGTTGTAGGACTTCCATTCAGACAGCTTTCAGGCACTTCTAAATGATGGTTGTTCTGTATTTTAGTTGTAATTTTGATGTGGTTGTGGGAGGCAGTGAGTACTGTGTTTACCTATGCAACCATCTTGGTTCTTCTACACAGTTTTAATGAGAAATGTTTTTATGCACTTGAGGAATATATGTTGAGTAATGGCCATCTATAGGGAAAAGGTATAGGGTTCTGAGAAAAAAAATCTTTAAAATATAATGATTATGAAAGGATATACACAAAATATAGGTCATACTGGTATATACCATGCCATATGGTGTCATGTGAAGAAAAAGAAAGTAGGTATAAAATAGAGTGGATGGGCTGTTATTTTATACTGGGAGTTCAGGAAGCCCTGCAAACAAGGTGACATTTGAACAGGGACCTCAAGGAAGACAGAGTGGGAGACACAAGGTAATTAGGGGTGCAGGAAAAGAGTCAGTGCAAGAGCCTGAGATGACGCTTGTTCCCAATATTGAAGACTCAAAAAGGATCCAGCATGGTGAGGGGAATAACCAAGAGGCGAACAATAACAGATGGTGTCAGAGAATGTGAAGGAACAAGGTGGCCTCCGTGCTCACAAAGAATCCCTTGTTCACATGTTGTTCTCTGCACTTTATTAATTTTGTTTCAAAAAATATTGTAAATACTAATGGATTCCCCTTTTATATTCGCGTGTTGGTTAACATTCTGGCATCTGTATTTTTTTTTAAAAATATATTTTATTGATTTTTTACAGAGAGGAAGGGAGAGGGACAGAGAGTTAGAAACATCGATGAGAGAGAAACATCGATCAGCTGCCTCCTGCACATCCCCTACTGGGGATGCGCCCACAACCAAGGTACATGCCCTTGACCGGAATCGAACCTGGGACCCCTGAGTCCGCAGGCTGATGCTCTATCCGCTGAGCCAAACTGGTCAGGGCTGGCATCTGTATTTTAACCAGTTAACTACCACGGTATTTTGAATTCAATTAAAAACGGTCCACTGCTTGTGCTTATGGATGCTTATGGCATACAAATGGTTAAGGAACACATTTTGGAGTATATGGGCTCAGATCCAACTGCCCCATCACACACACACACACACACACACACACACACACACACACACACACCGGAGTGCACTATGAATTACTTTCTGGGGCCATGTTATCACCAGGCTTTTCTCACCCCATCATAATAATTAGAAAAATAATGATACAAGGAATGATGTCAACACCAGTTTATCTTTACCCTGAAGAGTATAGAAGTAGTATCAAAAGAATATAGAAGTAGTATCACAGTTGTTAAGCCTCCTGTGGACATGTAAACAGGGGACTCTATTTTCTTATGGCTATGTTGTGTACCCTATTTAAAGAAACTTTAAAAATTGGTTAAAAAACAGAGAGAAAAAATGGACATAAAGGGGGAAAAGATCTAATAGCTCAGGTGGTCCCTGAGTGACTGAGATGAGGCAAAGCTCCTTGGTTCTGGCAGAATTCCAACCCCAGTTCTGCCTCTTGATGCCCAGAATAACTAATGGAGCAACAAAAAGCAATTTATCCAAGAGAAAGGAGTGATATTTTACATTGTCAAGATGCTGTACAGATTGAACATTCCTTTGGAAAAAGGAGCAAAGGAAACAAACACACAATCTACATCAGCAAATACAACATACAATAATGGGGGTTATTAAAGATGAAATGGAAAATAATATCTGCCAGCCTTTTGTAATTCAATGACTGACTTTTCAGTTTAACTACCACATATTAGCTGTTTAAACTTGCAGGCCATTTGAACCATTTCATTTCTTTAAATTAATTATATTTTTTGGTACAGCCTACATGGTTTATCCATGCTTTCTTTATTTTTTATTAATTAATTAATTAATTAATTAATTAATTTTTAATATATATTTTTATTGATTTCAGAGAGGAAGGGAGCAGGAGAGAGAGAGAGATAGAAACATCAGTGATGAGAGAGAATCATTGATTGGCGATCTTCTGCATCACCACACCAGGGATGGAGCCTGTATCCTGGGTATGTGCTCTGACCAGGAATCAAACTGTGACCTCCTGGTTCATAGGTTGATTCTCAACCACTGACCCACACTAGCCAAGCTAATTTATTTTTTGTTAATCCTGACCTGAGAATATTTTTTCCATTGATTTTAGAGAGAGTAGAAGGAAGGGAGGGGAGAGAGAGAGAGAGAAAGAGGGATAGAGAGGAACATCGATGTGAAAAACATAGATTGAGTACCTCCTGCACCTGCCCCAACCTGGGGCCAGGGAATGAACTTGCAACCCAGGTATGTGGTCTTGACTGGGAATTTAACCCATGACCCTTGGGTGTGCAGGAAACACTCTACTACTGAGCAACATTGCCAGAACTATATGCCTTGTTAAAAAATGAGGTAACATTGATTTATGACATTATTTAAGTTTCAGGTATACAGCCTAATAATTATTAATATCCTCACCTGATGGTGAAGATTGCAGCATCCACAGCTTATGATGATGGACAATCAATATACTGTATGTAGAGAGCTTATGTACTTCCTTCTTGTTGGTAAATGAATGGTTACCACTGTGATGGGATGAGGCTGATCATTCTACCTCTCAAATGTCTATATTGCTTCCCAACACCTGGGTCTCCAATTCCACAGACATATTTCAGTTCCCTGTCATCTCTCCCATCCAACAGGCGGCCACCCCTTTAGCCAAATACTCACATTGACTCAGAGAGAACTTTAACACTGATCACTGAACTCTGATTTAAATTCCTCCCCTAGTGATACCTCACTGGAGAGAGAGGCCAAAATTTCATAGCTTCAAACACGAGGCTCAAGTGTCTGTGAACTTTGGGCCAGCTCCACCCTCACAGAGCCCTGGCCTCCCTCACACTGGTCTCCTAAACATTGAACTGAGTCCACTTCACCTGACACCACAGCTTCAGGGCTCAGAGCCTTTTTGGGCTTGCTTTCCTCTGCTTGGGGTCGCCCCACTGGTCTTTTGGAATTTTTCATCCCCGCTCCATCCTCCAAACTCCAACTCCTCTTTCAGAGAGACTGGATCCTCTCCTTCATAAATCTTTGCTTTTTCTAACATTAGCACAGGAAAAGGTCACTTTCTCATGCTCTTAATCTAAGTGTTAGGGCACCCATGGTGAGATTATTTAATCCCATGTCTTTGTTCCTTGCTAGACTGGGAGTACCTGAGGCATATAGCATGTTATAGAAACACCTACTCTCCCTCCACATTTAGTTTAGTGTGGCTGAACAAACATGTGTTCTATGACAGGATTCTATGAAGTAGGTGTGGAGGACATGCTTGAGTTGTGCTCTCAATATTCTGAGATCAGGAGCCATTAGGGTGTCAGATTACAGTTGTAGAAATGAAATAGAATGAAATCAAGGAGGCACAACAGAAAGTATTAGAGTGTGTCATACACAGTGAGGGTACATACATAATCATTTCATGGCTCCCATTGTTCACTTATGCATGCGTGTGTGTGTGTGCGTGTGTGTGTGTGCGCGCAAAAAATGCTGGATAACAATGTAAAAGGCATGTCTTATTTTGGGACACAGTGAAACAAATCTGGAATCCAACACAAGAAATGCAAGAACTGGTTAAAGGCCATTTCATGCTAATGAGGGAAAAGTAATAAGAGTGAAGAGCCCAGCAGAGAGCCAGGTGCAGAGAAAAGAGGGAGCCAGCGTGGATGCTGAAGTTACCTTTGACTCAAGGGACCACACACTGACTGGAACTTCACTGCTCCACTGGCCTCATCACAGCGTCCACCCGCCTCTGATCTAATTGTGATTCCTGCACCTATTCCATGTTCATTAGATCACTCTGGTGTTTATATGGCTCAATAGCCTCTTTCCTTTGTCATTTTTGGCTTTGAGTTTTGATCTCTTTTGTGACACAACTGATGGGTGGGCACTAGTCCTGGTTCTGTTCCTTGTCAACGTACAAATCATCCCCGGACATTTTCTTAAAAGCCTGCTTATGCCACAACAACTGATCCCCTTCCTTCACATATTTATCTCTAAGAATATGATATCATAGCACACTTATTTCATTATACTGGGCCGTCTTTGTATAATTTGAGGTCAAATGAGCAGGGAGCTCACTGACTTTGTTCATTTATGTAGTTTTATAAATCTGTGGTTTTTTATGGAAAATTGTTAAGGTATGAAATATTCATAATATAAAAATGGCAGGGAAAATAAACATGGCTGAATATTGTGCAGTCACATAATGGCTTTAATAAAATTGAATAAAACTCTAAAAGTAATTTCAAAAGAAAAGGAAAAAAGTATAAAACTTTAATCACATCAATATAGGTCTTCAATTCCAGATATATGTGTAAGGATGTGGAAATAAAAATACAAAGATATACATTTAAAAGGCAGTGGAGAAAGCAGTATCTACAGTTATAATTGCTATCTATATAAACATAAATTGTTATGCTTAGAAAATGGATAAAAAAGATCATTAATTGAATGCAAAAGAATGTTTTCCCAAGGTGAAAGATGTAGAACTTTTTACATTTAAAATAAGAGAAGACACAATATGACAGACTGATAGAATTGACCTCACAAAATTAATACATTTTCATCCATTCCCCTAAATCCATCTATACATATATAAAGGAATTCTATGCCAAACAGCAATGTTTTTAAGAGAAAACTAATTTAGCATACTAAATGTATTAACTATATATTCGCCTACCTAGCAAACAGATATGGTAGTCTCTCAGCTCTGAGCTGGCCTGGTTAAGCTCTCAGGTTACCTCAGGGAGAAATTCTGGGATGCATTCCTTGAATCTTCCCACAGCATCTGCTGCACTCACAGACTCACCTGGTTGGGGGTCTCTGAAAGGAAAGGCTCCTTGTAGAAGTCTGAATTGCTCCCTGGATGGTTAATGTTGGAGACTGAAGCTTTGTTCTCAGACAAAAGAGCAGGAAGGAGTCAAGCATTACTCTCAGAGTCAGACTTAAGACCCCAATAGAAACAAATACGTTCTGTTCCAGCCTAAAGTTGCGCATGTTGCGAGTCTGCTGCAGAGGAGATATTACTCCTCCTTTATCTGTTTGTTAGATGCTGTTGGCATTGTTGCTCCCACCTCTGAGCACCTGGTTTCCCTGTGGGACACACAGAATGGAAAAATTTCCTGCCAATTCTTTGTTCCCAAGGAACCAGGTTAGAAGTTAAGTGAATCTTGTTTTTGTTACTCCTTCTTCATGACCCTTTTGAGGTTTCATCTCCCAGCACCTTACCCAACTTTTAATTAAATTTTCTCAAAGGTCCAAGACTGAGGAAACTGGCTTGGCTAGGAACCTTGGATTTTCAAAGTACTGACCTGTCGTGAGGCACAAGCCATGATACCCCCAGAAAATTGCTATTTCTCTCTTCAACAAGGGAGAGGACGGTGTGACTTTGATGTAAAGCTTGGGCACCACCCTCCTTGGCTTCATGACACATTTGCCAAATCAATGAGAAATTTCATGCTTACATCAGAAGATAAGAGCTGCTATTTAGTCCCACATTGTAAGACCTTTGTTAATTATGGGCCATAGTTATGTAACTTATGCTCTATCATCTGTTTTTAGTACAGTGGGGCCTTGACTTACGAGTTTAATTCTTTCCGTGACGGAGCTCATAACTCAAATTACTCGTATGTCAAATCAATTTTCACCATTACAATGAATTGAAATGCCATTAATCAGTGTGGCGTTCACTGTGACGTTCGCTGCGCCAACTAGCGGTGGGGTATCTGAAGCTGGCTCGTAACCCAAATTTTAGCTCGCAACTCAAAGCAAAAAATTGGCCGAGAGACGGCTCATATCTCGAAAAACTCGTTAGTCGGGACACTCATAAGGCCCCACTGTATTTTACAGGCTTTGTTTGATTTAAATTTTAGAAAAGTCCATTCTATGAACTTCCTTCTCCATTGCAGGAATGGGGCTTGAAGGGGTTTAGTGATCTACCCAAAGTTATAATTGGAATAAGGCCGTGGTCGGCAAGCTGCAGCTTGCAAGCCACATGCGGCTCTTTGGCCCCTTCAGTGTGGCTCTTCCACAAAATACCACGTGCCGGTGCACACGTACAGTGCGATTGAAACTTCGTGGCCCATGCGCAGAAGTCAGTATTTGTGGAAGAGCTGGTTTGTGGAAGAGCTGGTATTTTGTGGAAGAACCACACTCAAGGGGCCAAAGAGCCGCATGTGGCTCTCGAGCCGCGGTTTGCCGAGCCGCCGTTTGCCGACCACTGGAATAAGGAATAGGTGTTGATTGGAATTCTGTCTGCACACTTCAACTTTTCCTTTCCTTTTAAAAAATATGTTTTTATTGATTTGAGAGAGAGAGGAAAGGAGAGAGAGAGAGAAACATTGATATGAGAGAGAAACATTGGCTAATTTTTATGCAGGTTTCAAGTGTACAAGTCTATGATACATCCTCTGTATTTTATATTGTGTGCTCACCACTGAAAATAAGTCTCCTCCTGTCACCATATATCTGATCTTCTTTACTCTCTTCTACCTGCCCCCACGCCCTTTCCCTCTAGTAATCACCGTACCGTTGGCTTTGTCTATGGGTTTTGTTTATTTGTTTTTTGTCTTGTTTATTGCTTTCAGTTTTATATCTCACATATAAGTGAAATCAAATAGTTGTTGACTTTTCCCATCTTACTTATTTTGCTTAGCATGATACTCTCAAGATCTACCCATGTTGTCACAAATGTCAGTATTTCGTTTTTTTCTTGTGGTTGAGTAGTATTTCATTGTATATATGTACCACATCTTTATCCAATAACCTATCAAAGGCACTTTGGTTGTTTCCATGTTTTGGCCACTGTGAATAATGTTGCAATGAATATAGGATACATATATCATTGCAAATAAATGTTTTCAATTTTTTCAGGTAAGTACCCAAAAGTGGGGTTGGGTACAGGGCAATGCTCTAACTAACTGGGCCACCCGGCCAGGGCCTATTCATTTATTTTTGCTTTTGCTTCTCTTGACTTTAGGGTCAAATTCATAAAATCCTCTCTAAGACCAAGGTTCATAAATTCTGTACCTATGTTTTCTTCTATGTATTTGTGTTGGCATAAAATTTTGAATAAAAAAGTGTACAGTCATGTATCACTTAATGATGGGATACATTCTGAAAATGCATCATTAGGTTAGGTGACATCATAGCGTCACTGACACACACCTCGATGGCATAGCCTACTGCACACCTAAGCTATGTCTATAGCCTATTGCTCTGTAGAGGAGGAAAAATAATTTTACCTCTAACTTTCTGAATTCTTGACTGATACATCCTTATAATAAAAGACATTAATAGGAGAAAAACTAATAAAAGTTTGATAACATGTATACCCTCTGTATACCTGGGACAGACTTCGGAAAACTAACTCCTTGAAATGCCTGAGCTATCACATTAACTACCATCTTTAGCTGAAGACAGAAGAAGCTGTTGGAATAGGAGACAGTCAGTTATTGGAGGTTACCTGGAAAAAGCCCAGTAAATGGGGTAAAGTTGTTATGCATATTTAAGTCGTTGTGTTTTGCATTAATAAGGTCCCCTCCCCCACTCCTGGTATGGCAAGGGAGACATCCTCACAAAAGGAGTTTTTTCTTACAAACGTAAATGCCTCTTACAGAAGGCAACTTGTATTTCTACCATGTCTGCTGTTTCTTAAAATTAACCAGCTTAAATAATTGTTATGCCAAAGAGACATACTCTGGGGTGACAAACTCTGTTCCCCTACAGCTCCTAGGCTATAAACCTGTTCAGCATGTTACTGTACTGAATACGGTAGGCAACTGTAACATGATGGTAAGTATGTCTCTCAAGCATTGCATTATGAGGTTACCTTCGTTATGATGTCAATAGGTGATGGGAATTTGTCAGTAACATTATAATCTTACAGAATCACTGTATACATATAGATGTGAGCCAGACTAATTTCAATGCTGTGTGCTGCATTTCATTTGATTTTAAGTTTCATGCTGTGACTTTTGACTAACCTCACTGTCCTTGGTAAGCATATCGAAGCTCTCTACTTCCTTAAAATATAGCTATGAATATTTTTGTTAATAATAACTGGAATGGCATGACAACTGAGATAAATTATCAATCTGGTGATAGTATTGATTATAAACAATCATCTATCACAAGACCACCAGGAGGTGTGGTCCCTGAAAATCTTTGGCCCTTGTCAATCATTAACATCCTAGTTATTCTATAAAACAATCACTTAATGGGTCTATTAGTGGAGAATAATCTGCAAAAAATTTCTGGGTTGCCTCTTCCACTCCAACCCAATCTTCTGTAAATAAATTACCTTATACCTAAATTCTGTTATATTCTACAGCATTGCCTGCTTTGTTTCTTCATCTTCAGGTAATTTCTCCTTATGGTGGCCATTACATCTTTGCCCCACCATCTGGCAACCACCTTGTATACATGGTCCATCATTGACTGAAATGACCCAGAGGATGTGATAAATGCTGTGTTTAGTTATTTTATATAAGTATAGATAAAAAAGGCACCACATACTAAACCTGACAAGCTCAGGGGAAACCCACATGGTGGGCTTTACAAGCCCAGAGAGCAAAGTAACCACATACGTGGTCTGAATGTAAAAATTTTTTACTAAAAGCGGGTCATGGTGGATAGTCATGTCCTAGGGCTGTAGCTTCCTTGACATAAGTCAATCTTGAACTTTGAAACTGTCTACTGCCTTTGTGCATTTAAGATAGCATACCTTTGCAATGTCAGTGTAATCTTCTTTTCCAGACCCCTCGAAGGCACAACCATGGCACCAGACCACATGGTTATTTTGTTGCCCACATACCATCCCTGTGCTGTAAAAGTCAACTGTCATGTCCCTACCAATGTAAAAGAGTGTGTATCTGTTTGTCTTACTCTTTTATCCAATCTCAGAGACTTCTCTGCTTTGCTTTCTCCTATCCCCCTAATCTACCAGCAATGGATTACACGTAACCCCCTGATATCTCATCCTTTGATTCTAAAGTATAAAATAATGTGCAAAACTGCCATTCTCTGGAGCATTTTCTCAAGCCCTTGAGATTTTGCTTCCCAGCAATTGTCAGTTTGGCTCAAATAAACTCATAAAAATTCCAAAAAATTAGAACATTGGTTGTGACTATGTAGGTGGAAATCATGTAATCACCGTGGTCATAGAACATGGAAGACTAGTTGAAATAAGAGGGAAGATGCTACACTGCTGGCTTTGGAGACAGAGAATTGGTCATGAGCCAAGGAATGCTGGTGGCCATGAGAAATTGGAATGGGAGAAGAACTGGCTTTTCCCATGAAGCTTCCAGAAGAAACCGAGCCCTTTGGACATTTTGATTTTAGTCCATTGAGATGCATTTCAGGCTTCTGATCTCAAAGAGAGTAAAAGCATAAAATTGTTTCTTTTGTGCCCCACTGCTGTAATTAGTTATAGCAACAGCAGGAATATAATACATTTATTAAATAACAATATTTTGGAGAAGATGAAATTTTAGCTCTTAATTTGTTCTATTAGCTTTCTTTGGTAAGGGTATTTGTGTTGAAATTTCACATTAAGAAGAAGAAAAAGAAATCTAAAGTCAATTTGTGATTCTGCTCCATTAACTGATCTAGTGAATTCCCAACTTCATAAAATTCCCAATTTCACCAGCATTCCTTGGCTCATGACCAATTCTCTGTCTCCAAAGCCAGCAGTGTAGCATCTTCCCTCTTATTTCAACTAGTCTTCCATGTTCTATGACCACGGTGATTACATGATTTCCACCTACATAGTCACAACCAATGTTCTAATTTTTTGGAATTTTTATGAGTTTATTTGAGCCAGAATCCCTTCTCAACCCAACCCCTACCCCCCAATGTCTCATTTGCAAGGAAAAAGACCTGAGTACCTTTTCCTTATATTCACCAAAGTAACTTTTTCAGACATAAATCAGGGTCTTGTGGCACTAGTCCCCTCTCTGGAATCTTGATAACATAGAGACACATACCTTGAGTTGGTTTTATAAGAACTAAAATGTTCTACCAGATAGAAAACCACTGACTCTCATGGACCACAGTCACATAACCCCCAGACTAGCTGATGTTGGATGACTGATGATCAGAGCTCCTAAAATATTTCATTGTAACACCAGCTCCAACCAATCAGAATATACCCATGAGCTGATCAGCCATTGAAGATCCCTACCCCCAATTTCACCCATTAAAACCAGTTGCCAGTAAAGGAACCAGGAGTTTGGGTTTTGAGCACTAGCTTTCCCATTCACCGTGCGCAGTGTTAACAATAAAGTGAATCTAATCTCTTCACTACAAATCTTGTGTTCAGTGTGTGACTCGCCTGGTGGCTGGTGGACAAACTCTTCAGTTACAGAAGTGAATGTGGTTCTGACTTTGAGGTTTGTGCATTAATATAAGAAATGTAATTCGTTACTAAAATTAAGGTCAACCTTCTATGTTACATTATTGTATCTAAATTTCTAAATTATTTTAGTTTCATATTAATTGAATCATTCATTCTTTACTTTCTATTGTCACCAAATTTCTTTAAAATTTCCTTTCAACATTAAAGGTGAGAATATTAGTGTGTGTGTTATGTCTTTGTGTGTTGAGTTTATTTGAAAGAAAATCACATACAAATGTACATACATGTATATGTACATACACTTCCTGCCTATGGGAGAGTTATTAGATATATTCTATGTTTAAAAAACATTTTCTTTATTTCTACCAAAATCTACTGGAATTAGGTTTATTATTCCACATCACCAGCAGAAATAAGGAAACAGAGGATCAGGCTAATTGCATTTTTTACAATTATATAACAAAGATATTAAAGGTTTTGTGAGTTTTTAAAAAAATATATATTTCATTGATTTTTTTACAGAGAGGAAGGGAGAGGAATAGAGAGTTAGAAACATCGATGAGAGAGAAACATCGATCAGCTGCCTCCTGCACACCTCCTACTGGGGATGTGCCCACAACCAAGGTACATGCCCTTGACCGGAATCGAACCTGGGACCCTTGAGTCTGCAGGCCGATGCTCTATCCACTGAGCCAAACCGGCTATGGCAGTTTTGTGAGTTTTTTGAGTTATTTATATGAACCTGTGCAGCATTACTCTTAATTTTTGCATAACTCCATTAATTCAGAAATATTGCTGTTAACTATGTTCAGTTTATTTTATGTTATTATGCTCTAATAAATTACTTTAGAAATTTCTCAGAACCAATAAACAGGTTCAATAATGATATATGATATAAAATAAATATATAATAATCATTTGCATCTATATGAAAATTCAGAAGAGAAATTAAGAGCACAATTCCATTTCTAATTGCATTAAAAAGAATTAAATACCTAGAAATCAAGTAAAATGCATTGCTAAAAATATTGAAAAAAGGCACAAATAAATGGGAAGATAGTCTGGGTTTATGGATATTCTGTGTTTAATACTGTGAATGTCCATACTATTGTTAAAGAGAAAACCACAGGCCCCAAATGGCATTACTCCAGTTAAAAACCCATGAGGCTAAGTCTAGATTCCATACTGGATTTAATGGAAGTTTCCACCTCTCCCAGAAGCTTAATTTTACTCAACCAGCCTTGAATTTCTGGTCAAAAACCAGTAAGGTAATCTGTCACGTGGGCCCTCCTCATCCCCCACAGAAAGAAGAGGGGATCTGTCTGATAGAAATCCTTCCTCCTCCTCTTCCCCCAAATAAAAGATGTCATGGCCCCCAAATAATCCCCCCTTTCTCTGTTTTTATAGCTCCTTTGTCCCTCCCTGTTTCCTATAAAAACCTTCTATTTTGTACACCCCCCTCTGAGCTCCCCTTTAGTTGACAGGTAGGAACTTTTACCTCTCCCTTAAAGAATTTAAATTTTCAGTCTTGCCAATAATCAGAGTTATCATCAGAGATTACATTTTGTGACCTATATTGAGGGCAGGGCAATTTTCTAATTACCGAACATCTGCTCTTCTTATTGTCCGACATACAATGTCCTTCCTTCCTTCTGGAGCTCCAGGTGCTTTACCTCATCTTTAGCTCAGAATGTCATATAAACGGCACCTCACCGTCTCTTTCTTTCTCTGAACCTCTCATATATGCCTCCAAGTAGATTCCACTGGGAGATAGATATTTGATAATCAAGTTTTGCCAGTAACTATGGTAGTTATGATTGTTCCCTATAAATCTCAGTCTATTGATAATGATGCAATAGGACAGGAATGCCTGGGCACTGTCCTAGGTCCTACTACTTTTTTTTGGAACCAGAGTCAATATTGTGACTAGATGGACCCTTGTGGTTCTTATTATAATTGCACAATTGGACCCTCAGCTAAATAAGACAATAAAACCTGGAAATTATGTATGAAATACAGAAGCATGTTTGTAGCACAATTACCTCACGTAGGTTTTTTTCAAAGACATCCAACTCAGATAATCATATTGGCAAATGTATGACACTGCTACTATATAAGCACTCATGTTGCCACCACCTATGAAGTTTCCCTTTTATTTTTATTTTAATTTGTAACTTGAAATATATGGAATATTATTTTTAATTAGAAGCAATATCAATACAAGCAAAGGGAGGAACTTCACATTAAACAAGGGGTATACCTAGGAAGCAAAGTTTATTTGGAATTAAACACAGATTTTTTTATGATTTTTACACAAGATTAAAATATTATAAAAGTTCCCTTGTAGAAAACCCTGAGTAACCTAGATAACTGACCATTTGGGTGATCCTGCTTTTCCTTCCGCTGCCATAATTCCAACTCTTATGTTTTAAAGAAAAAGCGAACCCACAAAACTCTAGCCATCCTGCCTTTGCCCTCCAATAAAGGCAGAGCCCTTCAGTCAAAGTCCACTTCCTATCTTTCTATCTGTCTGTGTGTCTGTCTTTCTCTTTTACACACACACACACACACACACACACACACACACACACACACTCACTTTCCTGTGTGGCATTTGGGCATGCTGGACCTGTGAGTATTAAATTTACATTTTCATAGCTCCATGATGGTTGATGCAATCATAATAAGGACCATAAGGATCCATCTAATCACAACATTGACTCTGGTCTGAGGAACAAGTAGTAGGACCCAGGCCAGTGCCCAGGCATCCCTATCCTATTCCATCACTATCAATAGACTGAGACTTATAGGGAACAACCATAACATCTACAGTATCAGGAAGATCAGTTAAGGTACCGATGTACAAAGAATGAGGGACTCATGGTGAACACAAGAACAAATTACTTACAATGATATGTCATTTGAGAAGAAATTCTTGTTAAGACATCAATGTTTCTAGTGAAGCAAATGAAAACTTCCAAATATTTCTGATCAAGGTTGAAAAGAACTTTGTGGAGGTAAAATAAGACAAAGGGAACACCTGTCTATGTAAGAGACAAAGCAGAAAGCTTTATAAAATGGTTACTTAAATTGTATAGAAGAGTTGAAACAAACAAAGGAAATTCAAGGACAGAATACTAGGACCAAGTCTGAAAACTACAATCTGATGAAAGAATCTCAGTTTCCGGTTTTGAATCTTAAAGCACTTTTTCTACCTCAGGATGGTTGTCCCTTTTGTACCTGCCATCCCATAGAATCTTTTCAGGGCCCTCGTTATGTCTTTGTTCCTGAGACTGTAGATGTAGGGGTTCAGCATGGGTGTGACCACAGTGTACATCACTGAGGCTGCTGCACTTGAGTGTGAGCTTTGGGCAGCAGCAGAGCTGAGGTACACTCCTAGGACTGAACCATAAAATAAGGAGACAACTGAGAGGTGAGACGCACAGGTAGAAAATGCTTTATACTTTCCCTGAGCTGATGAGATTCCACATATGGAGGACATTATCTTAGTGTAAGAGTAAAGGATACAAGCGAGGGGACCCCCACCCAATAGCAGTTATAAAATACATCTCCATGTTAGTAAGAAAGGTGTCGGAACAGGCGAGTTGGATGACCTGTTTGATTTCACACAAAAAGTGGGCGATTTCAAAGTTTGTACAGAAGGACAGCTGCGATACCATTATGCTTTGTAACAAGGAACTCAGGCCACTTATGATCCAGGACACTAGAACCAGCAGTCCACAGAGCCGGGTATTCATGATGACCATGTAGTGTAGGGGTTGGCAGATGGCCACAAAGCGGTCATAGGCCATTATGGTCAAGAGGATGTCATCCAACACTCCAAACAGTATGACAAAATACATCTGGGTGATGCATCCTGCATAGGTGATGGCTCTTCTCTGTGTCTGGATGTTCCACAGCATCTTTGGGACGGTGGTGGAGGTGAAACAGATGTCTACCAAGGACAGGTTGCAGAGGAAGAAGTACATGGGTGTGTGGAGGTGGGAGTCTGAGCTGACGGCCAGGATGATGAGCAGGTTTCCCAACACAGTGATCAGGTACATGGAGAGGAAAAGCCCAAATATGAGGGGCTGCAGTTTTGGTTCCTCTGAAAATCCCAGAAGAAGAAATTCTGAAATTGGGGTATCATTGCCTTGTCTCATGTGGTGTAGGTGACTAGAAGGAAAGAAAAAATAGCATGATCAATTTTTAAGCAAATGGCTATTACTAACATAGTTGAAATGCTATAGTTATATTTTTCAGTAAAGTAATCAATATCTTTTTTTTGAACATATCATCCCCTTTAAGACACACACCCTAACCCATGACATCTCTGATTAGGAATTTCTGTTCTCCTCAAATCTTTTTCCCAAGGTGGCTATGGATTACATATGTTTTTTGTTTGTTTATTTGTTTTAAAATAGTTATGATTGAGAGTATTACAGATGTCACCCTTTTTCAACTCCATTACCCACTTTACCCAGTTCCCACTCCACCGCAGGCCTTCACCATCCTATTGTCTGTGTCCATAGGTAATGCATATATGCATATAAGTTCTTTGCTTAATCTTTTTCCTACTCTTCCCCTTCTTCTTCTTCTTCTTCTTCTTCTTCTTCTTCTTCTTCTTCTTCTTCTTCTTCTTCTTCTTCTTCTTCTTCTTCTTCTTCTTCTTCTTCTTCTTCTTCTTCTTCTTCTTCTTCTTCTTCTTCTTCTTCTTCTTCTTCTTCTTCTTCTTCTTCTTCTTCTTCTTCTTCTTCTTCTTCTTCTTCTTCTTCTTCTTCTTCTTCTTCTTCTTCTTCTTCTTCTTCTTCTTCTTCTTCTTCTTCTTCTTCTTCTTCTTCTTCTTCTTCTTCTTCTTCCACCCTCCTCCTCCTCCTTTTTTTTCCTCCTCCTCCTCTTTTTCTTCTTCTTCTTAAAGAATACCCTTCAACATTTCATGTAATACTGGTTTGGTGGTGATGAACTCCTTTAGCTTTTTCTTGTATGTGAAGCTCTTTATCCGACCTTTGATTCTAAATGGTAACTTGGCTGGGTAGAGTAATCTTGGTTATAGGTCCTTGATATTCATCACTGAATATTTCTTACCACTTTCTTCTGGCCTGTAACATTTCTGTTGAGAAATCACCTGAGAGTTGTACGGGTGCTCCCTTGTAGGTAACTAACTGCCTTTCTCTTGCTGCTTTTAAGATTCTCTCTTTGTCTTTTTCTAAAAAATATATTTTTATTGATTTCAGAGAGGAAAGGAGAAGGAGAGAGAGAGATAGAAATATCAATGATGAGAGAGAATCATTGATCGGCTGCCTCCTGAACACCCCTTACTGGGGATGGAGCCCGCAACCCAGGAATGTGTCCTTGGTCAAAATTGAACCCAGGACCCTTCAGTCTCAGGTCGATGCTTTATTCATTGAGCCAAACCAGTTAGGGCTACATCCCAATAATTGTTAATTTCCTCACATGATGATGAAGATTGCAGTATCCATTGGCCTATGATGGTGGACAGATAATCAATATACTGTATGTAGAGAGCTTGGTGTACTTCCTGCTTGTTGGTAAATGAATGGTTACCACTGTGATGGGATAAGGCTGATTATTTTCTTCTATCTTTCAAATGTCTTTATTGCTTCCAAACACCTTGGTCTCCAATTCCATAGATATATTTCAGTTCCCTGTCATCTCTCCCATCTAACAGGTGGGCACCACTCTAGCCAAATGCACACATTGACTCAGAGAGAACTTTAATGCTGATCCTTGAACTCTCTGATTAAAATTCCTCCCCTAGTGATACCTCACTGGAGATAGAAGCCAAAATTCCGTAGCTTCAAACATGAGGCTCAAGTGTCTGTGAACTTTCAGCCAGCTCCACTCTCACAGAGCCCTGGCCTCCCTCACACAGGTCTCCTAAACATTGAACTTGAGTCCAGCTTCACCTGACACCACAGCTGCGGGGCTCAGAGCCTTTATGGGCTCACTTTCCTCTCCCCACTGGTTTTTTTGGAATTTTTTTTACCCCCACTTAATCCTTCAAACTCCAACTCCTCTTTCAGAGAGGCTGGATCCTCTCCTTCATGAACCTTTTATTGTTCTAGCATGAGCACAGGAAAAGGTCACTTTCTCATGCTCTTAATCTAAGTGTTAGGACACCCATGGTGAGATTTTTATTTAATCCCATGTCTTTGTTCCTTGCTAGACTGTGAGTACCTGAGGCATATAGCATGTTATACAAACTCATTCTCCTCCTTCACATTTAGTTTAGTGTGGCTGAATAAACATGTATTCTATGAAGTTAGGTGTGGAGGACATGCTTGAGGAGTGTTCTCCATATTCTGAGATCAGGACCCATTGCAGTGGTTCTCAACCTTCTGGCCCTTTAAATACAGTTCCTTATGTTGTGACCCAACCATAAAATTATTTTCGTTGCTACTCCATAACTGTAATGTTGCTACTGTTATGAATCGTATTGTAAATATCTGATATGTGGGATGGTCTTAGGCGACCCCTGTGAAAGGGTCCTTCGACCCCCAAAGGGGTCGCGACCCACAGGTTGAGAACCACTGCATTAGGGTGTCAGATTACAGTTGTAAGAATGAAATAGATTGGAATCAAGGAGGCACAAAAGAAAGTATTAGAGTGTGTCATACACAGTGAGGTTATATACCTAATCATTTCAGGGTTCCCTTTGTTCACTCATGCATGCATGTCTGTGTGTGTGTGTGTGTGTGTGTGTGTGTATTTCTGTGTCTGTGTGTAAAAATGCTGGATCACAATGTAAAAGGCATGTCTTATTTTGGGAAACAGTGAAGCAAATCTGGAATTTAACACAAGAAATGCAAGAACTGCTTAAAAGGCCATTTCCTGATAATGAGGGAAAAATAATAGTGAAAAGCCCAGCAGAGAGCCAGGTGCAGAGAAAAGAGGGAGCCAGCATGGATGCTGAAGTTCCTCAGACTCAAGGAACCACACACAGACTGGACCTTCACTGGGCCTCTGGCCTCATCACAGCGTCCTCCCAGCCTCTGATCTAATTGTGATTCCTGCACCTATTCCATATTTATTAGATCACTCTGGTGTTTATATGGCTCATAACATCTTTCTTTCGCTATTTTTGGGTTGAATTTTCATCTCTTTTGTGACACAACTGATGGGTGGGCACTAGTCCTGGTTCTGTTTCTTGTCAACTTACAAATCATGCCCGAACATTTTTTAAAATAAAATCCTGCTTATGCCACAACAATTGATCCCTTCCTCACATATTTGTCCATGAGAATATGATATCATAGCACACTTATTTCATTATACTGGGCCGTCTTTGTATAATTTGAGGTCAAATGAGCAGGGAGCTCACTGACTTTGTTCATTTATGTGGTTTTATAAGTGTTTGCGCATTAATAAAACTGAATAAAATTATAAAACTATTTTTAAAAAAGCAACCCCCCGCAGCCCACCCCCCAAAAAAACCAAACAAAATTTTAATTACATCAGTATGGGTCTCCAATCCTAGATATATGGGAAGGATGTGGAGAAAAATAAAAAATATACTTTTAAAAGGCAGTGAAGAAAGCAGTATCTACAGTTATAATTTCTACCTATATAAACATCAATAGATTATGCTTAGAAAATGAATAGAACAGATCATTAATTGAATGCAAAATAATGTTTTTGCCAAGGTGAAAAATGTAGAACTGTTTATGTTTAAAAGTAATAGGTGAAGACGCAATATGACAGACTGATAGAATTGACCACACAAAATTAATACATTTTCATCCATTCTCCTAAATATATATATATATATATAAATTCTATGCCAAACAGCAATGTTTTTAGGAGAAAACTAATTTAGCATACTAAATGTTTTAACTATATATAAGAATAAGGTGTTGGTTAGAATCTGTCATGATGCTTTCAGTTATCATACCTGTTTGCTAGGCATGGTAGTCTCTCAGCTCTGAGCTGGCCTGGTTAGGCTCTCAGGTTACCTCAGGAAGAAATTCTGGGATGCATTCCTTGAATCTTCCCACAGCACCTGCTGCACTCTCAGACTCACCTGGATGGGCCTCTGAAAGGAAGGGCTCCTTGTAGAAGTCTGAATTGCTCCCTGGATGGTTAATGTTGGAGACTGAAGTTTTGTTCTCAGACAAAAGAGCAGGAAGGAGTCAAGCATTAGTCTCAGAGTCAGACTTAAGACTCCCAAAGAAACAAATACGTTCTGTTCCAGCCTAACGTTGCACATGTTGCGAGTCTGCTGCAGAGGAGATAATACTCCTCCTTTATCTGCTCATTAGATACCTGTTGGCATTGTTGCTCTCACCTCTGAGCACCCGGTTTCCCTGTGGACACACTGGTCTGAACAGAATGGAAAATGTTCCTGCCGATTCTTTGTTCCCCAGGGACCAGGTTAGAAGTTAAGTGAATCCTGTTTTTGTAACTCCTTCTTCATGACCCTCTTGAGGTCTCATCTCCCAGCACCTTTCCCAACTTTGAATTACATTTTCTCAAAAGTCCAAGACTGAGGAAACTGACTTGTCTAAAAACCTTGGATTTTCAAAGTACTGACTTGTTGTGGGGCACTACCTATGATACCTCCAGAAAATTGCTATTTCTTTCTTCAACAAGGAAGAGGACTGTGTGACTTTGATGTAAAGCTTTGTGCACCACCCTCCTTGGGTTCATGACACATTTGCCAGATCAATGAGAAATTTCATACTTACATCAGCAGATAAGAGTCCCACATTATAAGATCTTTGTTAATTATGAGGCAGTTATATAATTTTATGCTATACAATATGTGTTTATTACATTATATGCATTGTTTGCTTTAAATTTTATAAAAGTGCTTTCTCTGAAGTGCTAAAATTATGACCTTCATTCTCCATTGCAGAAGTGGGCTTGAAGAAGTTTAGTGACCAACCCAACATGATAATCAGAGTAAGGTGTTGATTACAATCTGTCATGATGCTTTCAGTTCTCAAACTGTGCAGTGGTTCCCAATGAGGGAATATCTGAACATAGGCTGCTAAATACTTGCAATTCCCAACACAAATAGTTATGTCATATTTAGAACGTAAAAATTCCTAGTCTACACGAGCCCTTCTCCAACTTCACAGTGCCTATTATTGACTTAAAAAAAATAATATTGACTAGGTGTTTCATCACCAAAAGGATTTATTCAGGAAAAAAAAAGCATTGCAACCCATGCATGCAGACATGACAAGCCACATGAACACTCTAGCCTCTGTGCCAAGATGGAGGGGTACTTATGGAAGGGACAGGGAAGTTAGAACCATGAAGTTTTATAAACATAGTGTTCTTCCTGTCGGGGTCTCACGATTACATACAGTGTGAGAAATTCCTTTAGTGCTAGCTCCTCCCATAGACCCTCCTGACTGGTTATGTTTGCTTAAATTGCTGTTAGTCTTTATCAATATGCATCGCCAACAATTCCAGTTCAAGCACAGATACTGATTCAGGAGGTGCTGGTGGGCCCAGGGCATCTGCATTTCTCATAAGGTCCAGGAAAATGCTGATTTTGCAGGTGCTGGCCTGAGGACCACTCTTTGAGTAGCAAGTTTTGGTCCTGTTGTGGAGTAAGGGGTAGGTAGTTGTAGGCCATCTTCACCAAAAATTGTGTTTGCTTAAGATTTTGAATGAAAGATGTACAGTCATGCACTGCTTAACAAACAGGGATATGTTCTGAGAATGCATCCATAGGCAATTTTGTCATTTAGTGCACATCAGAAAGTGCACTTATGTAAACCTAGATGGTATAGCCTTCTACTCCCTTAGGCTATATGGTATAACCTGTTGTTCTGTAGGGTGTGCCACACCAGCACAGCAAAGGCTTCAGTGAACCTGAGGAGGGGCAGTGGAGGATTAAAGAAAAGACAGACAATAGAATACAGCTGAGGCTCAGTGGATCTCCTGTGCCTGGATGAGGACACTGAAATACCCAGCCTTAAAGCTGAGGCTTTATTCTGTAGGCAGATCAAAATAAGGGTAGTGGTCAACATGTTTACAATGTTCTTGTGAGTTTCACCTTGTTTTGGCAGCACTTGCTGTACCTCCCACAGCCCATTAGCTACATAGGAAGGAACTAGGGAGGGCTATAAGGTTAAGCTTAATTAAGCTAAGAGGGCTCTGCCCTCCAAGCTGGGACTTGTCTGTGGCCCTGCCACAGGTCAGTCAGAGGCTTAACCCTAGAGCTGCTCCCTATAGTAGGGGAGGAAAAATAATTTAACCTGTACCCTTCTGGTTCTTGGCTTACATATCTTTGTAATAAAAGAAAGATTGACAGGACAAAAAAACCAAAAGTTTAAGAACATGCATACCTCCTTATATATATGGGAGAGATCTAGGAAAATTAAGTAACTCCTGAAAATACCACCCTAACCACCATCATTAACTGAAGACAGAAAAAGGTGTTGAGGGAGGGGAGTCAGATATAGGTGGTTACTGGGAAAAGCAGAGTAAACAGGGTAAGGTTGTTATTCAGGTTTAAGTAATTGTCTTTTCCGTTGATATGAGTTTCTAGAAATAAGGTCACCGCTTCCCCATTCCTAGTACAGGCTCAGACAGCACAGTCCTTTGTGGGGTGTGAGCTCACAGGATGGCAGGGGGGCTGGAGTGTGGGGCTTGTGCAGTCCTCTAGGCTGTTGCAGATTGGAGGGGAGTGTTTGCCCCAGGAAAGATGGCATTGGTCTCGATGTGGCTTCTTCTGCAAATATTTGGTTGTAAGACTTCTGTTCAGCTGCTTTCAGTTGGATCGTCAGGTTGATTGTTGTATAATTTAGTTGTGATTCCAAATCCAGGCCGGGAGGAGAAGAGAGCAACTTCCACCAGCTCTGCCGCCATTGTCCTCAACAATTCTACTTTAAATCTTTGTGTCTACATTTCTACTTTCTTTTAATTTCACTTTAATTTAACCATTTGTTTTTTAGCTCCTATTCTCTGCATTTTTTTTCAAGTTCTCTTTAAAATGAAAGATGAAAATTTCAACGAATCTGTGTTGGACATATACATGTGTGTGTTTATTAGAAAGAAAATCATATAAAATGTAACACATGTCGCATACATATAGTCCATTCCTATGAAAGAATTCTTAGACTCATGAAATATTTTTAAATATTTTATTTATTAACAAAATTGACTGAATTAAGTTTATCATCTCACATCACCACCAAAAATAAGGAAGCAGAGGATCAAGGTAATTACATGTACTCTTAATTTCTGTATGGCTCCTTTAATTCAGAAAAGTTTGCATTTTAAATACATTCAGTTTATTTCATTCATTCACTCCAATAAGTTATCCTATATAATAAAAGCCTAATATGCAAATTGACAGAACAGCTAAACGAAAGGCAGAATGACTGGTTGCTATGATGCACACTGACCATCAGGGGGCAGACGCTTAATGCAGGAGCTGCCCCTGGTGGTCATTGTACTCCCACAGGGGGAGTGCTGCTCAGCCAGAAGCCGGGCTCATGGCTGGTGTGTGCAGCGGTGGTGGTGTGAGCCTCTCCCGCCTCCGTGGCAGTCGGACATTCCCCAAGAGGTCCGGACTGCAAGAGGGTACAGGCCCGGCTGAGGGAACCGTCCCCCTCCTCGAGTTCACAAATTTTGTGCACTGGGCCTCTAGTTTAAAATAAAAACTATTTGTTAGAACCAAGAAATGAATTCAGCAACATTGTGGGATACAAAATCAATTTACAGAAATCTGTAGTGTCTAATAACAAACTGTCAGAGAGAGAAATTAAAAAAATAATCCCACTTACAACTGCATCAAAAAGAATAAAATACTAGGAGTAAACAACTTAGGAAGTGAAAGACCTGTACATTGAAAACTATAACATATTGCTGAATGTTATTGAAGAAGAGACAAAAAAATACCCAAGCCAGTTTGTCTTACTGGATAGAGGATTGGACTGCAGACTGAAGGGTCCTGAGTTCAATTCAGGTCAAGGGCACGTGCCTGGGTTGCGGGCTCAATCCCCAAGGCAGGGAGTGCAGGAGGCAGCCGATAGATGATTCTCTCTCATCATTCATTGGAGCTCAATTAATCCTTAGAAAGCCCTCAGAGGTATTATTCCCACTTTTACTGATGGGACACAGGCCCAGAAAGGTTAAAAAAACAAAACAAAAAAAATGTCTAAGGACACACGTGAATTAGGGAATTCAGAGTGGGTCAGTTGGACTCTAAACTGCTGTGCTTAGTGCTCCTTAGAGAAGGCCCAGCACTGCTGTGGTGTCAAAGAAAAACCAGAGATGCACAGCAGTAAAAATGTGGTTAAAACAGATTTTACTCAGGACTATTGCAACAGGGAAAAAGAGACCTCAGTACAGAACTTGACTCAATTCCAAATACTGCCTAGGCAAGCGAGAACTTATAGCCAAGGAGGAGGGTGGGGATCAGTGGGTGGAAACTTTAAGAGGAAATGCCAGGGGTCAGTGGGATTCTGGCTAAACCGACCTAACAGGATTCCCGAAGGCAGGTGAGGATGATCAGTTATCACTTGGGAAATGGTGGAGGAGGGGAACCAATCAGACATCAAGGTGATCAAACATTGAGTGTGGGGTTTCTGGTTAAATGGACTCAGCAGGCTTCTCCCTAAAACTAGATTTTACAAGGAAGTGCACAGATGGGCCTCAGAGTAGATTTGGAAGCCTGACTAAAGGTTGGTCAAGCAAAGTATCTTTATCAGTGGTAATTTGAGCGACAAATCCAGTGGATTTCATTAGCTATAGGAATTAGCCTACTGTCAGCTCCGGTCTTCCCAGGTTCTCTGTGCAGCCTTGCTCCAGAGCTGGTGCTAAGAGCCCTTCAAGAAGCTTCACCAGGTGGGAAGCCAGAGAGAGTGCATGAGGTGAGTTTCTGCCTCTGCCATATCCCAGCATAAAATTCTAGTTCCCTAGAATTTGTCGTTGGTCCTAAAATAAAATCTATTCCCTTCACCATGGCCCTTAAAAGCCGTATTTGACCCTGGCCAGTGTGGCTCAGATGGTTGGAACATCATCCTGTGCACCGAAGGGCCGCTGGTTCCATTCCCAGTCAGGGCACATACCCAGGTTTCGGGTTGGGTCCCCCATTGGGGTGCATACAGGATGCAATAGATTGATGTTTCTCTCACATGGATGTTTCTCTCTCTTCCTTCCTCTCTAAAATCAGTAAAAGCATATTCTCGGGTTAATATTTTTTTTAAAAAAAGCAGAGAGCATTTTCTTTCTTTTTTTTGGTATTTTTTTTTTATTGCTTAAAGTATTACAAAGGGTATTATATATGTGTCTTTTTTTCCCCCCGCCCTTGACAATCGAAATATAGTTTTAATCAACAAGTTTTGAATCTTTTGGTCAAGCACCAGTTAAGTAATCTGTCACATGGGCCCTCTCCATTCCTGTAGAAAGAAGAAGGAACCTGCATGATAAAAGCCTCTTGTTCTCATCTCCCCCCTCAAAAAAGAAGTCAAGTCCCTTCTAAATCCTTTCTTTTCCATTTTTAATAGCTCCTGTATGCTATTCTTTTTTTCTGTAAAAACTTTCTACTTTTGTACAACCCTTCAGAAATTTGTCTAACCTGTTAGGTGGGATGCTGTTTGATTCATGAATCACTTAATAAAGCCAATTAGATCTTCAAATTTACTAGATTGAATTAAAAAAATACTCAAAGCAAACTATACATTCAATGCAATCTCTATCAAAATTCCAATGTCATTTTTTTTCACAGAAATAGAACACACAATTCTTAAACTTGTAGGGCACTACAAAAAATTCTGAATAGCCAAAGCAATCTTGAAAAAGCAAAACTAACCTAGAAGCATCATGCTCACAGGTTTCAAAATACACACAAAGCTATAGTAATTAAAGCAGTACAGTAGTGGCATTAAAACAGACTCATAGATCAAAGAAACAGAATAGAGAGCCCAGAAATAAACCCATGCACATACAGTCATTAATTTAGGAAGAAGGAGCCAAGAGTATACAATGGGGAAAGGGTAGTATCTCCAATACCTTATCTTTAGGTCAGAATGTCACATATACCTCATTTCCCCTTTGTCTCTGTACCTCTCATGTATGTATGTGTTACTGGACCACTTCTGTGCTGGGGGCTGGCCCTGCCCCAGCACAATCTGGAACTTTCGAGTGTCAGGTGACCTTCAGGTTCTTGACTCATCCAGGAAAGTTTTCAAGGATGAATCAAAGTGAGAATAAAGCAAGTTTTATTCAGGTAGAGACAAAGAAAGAGGCCTGGGCGTGGGTGCCACTGTAGAAAAAAAGTACCCATATGAGCAGACCAAATCGAGAGTGAGTTGCGCAGGTGGTCAGTTAGTTCCTGGAATTTTATGTGTATTCAAGGTGGAAGGGTGGGGGGTGGTCTCCAGGCGCTGTGGCACCAAATTCTGACTCTGCCTTCTGGGTGGGAGGGAGCCTTGTTCCTAACAGGGTTGTTCTGGAAGTGTCATGGAGTTTGTCCCCCTTGGCCACCTTTCTATTTGTGGTGTCAGTTTTCATTGTAATGATGGTATAATGAGCTTTGGGGTCGGTCTTTTGTCAATTTTCTTCCATCTTGGAATGATCTGGTTCTGGTCAGTCCTTGTTGTTGTGACCTCTCACCACTGCAGGGGGTTTCCTGCCATAAACTGTTTTCTCTCTGATCATGCCCAGAAGTGGGGGCTTTGGTTTCTTTCTCTCCTGCCTCATATCCATAGAGAAGCCACTGGGACATATATACTTGATAATCAAGGTTCCCAGGTATTATTGTAGGTATTCTGGGCACTGAGTTGAATAAGATAATAAAACGAGGGGATTAGTTATAAATCCTAGTAGCATGATACTAGTGTAAATACCTGGCATAAAACTTTTGATGCATGAGGCATCTGTTTCAAAGACATCTATCTCCAATAATCCTATTGTCAGCTTCATGACAAGGCTACTAGAGAAGCGAGGTGGTCTCCCCTCCCAACTCAAACTATTCTCTCTCTCTCTCTCTCTCTCTCTCTCTCTCCCTCCCCGATTCTGAGACCTTCTGATGTGGCCCTTAGGATGCTGTGTATCCTCCAGGACCTGTGAGTAATAAACCTTGTAATTTCATAGATGCCTCATGATTGTTGCAATTTTAATAAGGACCGCAAGAGCCCATCCAGCCACAACATTGACTGTGGTCTGAGGAACCAGTAGCAGGGCCCAAGGCTAGTGCCCAGGCATTTTCAGCCTATAGCTTTACCATCAATAGGCCGAGACTTATAAGGAACAATGATAAAGTCAACATTATCAGGAAGAGCAGTGAAAGTACTGATGTATAAAGAATGAGAAACATAAAAGTTAAAATTGAGGTGTCAGATTTTCCTGGAATAAAATTATATAAATAGCGTGAGTAACCAAGCAAAGTTTTTCAAACGTGAATAATAGAACTTATGACTATTCTATCTATAAAACAAGAACAACTTCCTAACAACGATGTGTGTCATTTGAGAATAAATTAATCTTCAGAAATCCATGTTGTCCATGAAATAAACTGGAATTTGCATTCTGATAAAGGTTGGGAAAAGCTGTTAGGTTAGAACAAAGGAGAAAGGGAAAGACTCTCTGTATAATAGACGTGGCAGAAAGTGCAATGAAATGGTTACTTAAATTGTATAGTTGAACTCAAACAAAAGGAAATTCGAGGAAATAAATAAAAGAAGCAAGTTGTACAAACACAATCTGATTAAAGGATCTTAATTGCTGGTTTTCAGTGTTGAAGCCTGGAAATCAAGTGCATTTTTTCAGACTCAGCACAGCTGTTTTTTTATGGCTGCCATCCCAAAGAATCGTTTTAGGGCCCCTTTTATGTCTTTGTTCCTGAGACTGTAGATGAAGGGGTTCAGCATGGGTGTGACCACAGTATACAACACTGACGCTGCTGCACTTGAGTGTGAGCTCTGGGTAGCAGCAGAGCCGAGGTACACTCCTAGGCTGGTACAATAAAATAAGGAGACAACTGAGAGGTGAGACGCACAGGTAGAAAATGCCTTATACTTCCCCTGAGCTGATGGGATTGCATGTATGGAGGACACTATCTTAGAGTAAGAGTAAATGATACCAGCGAGGGGACCACCACCCAGTAGCACAGTTATAATATACATCACTATGTTATTAAGAAAGTTGTTAGAACAGGAAAGTTGGGCCATCAGATTGAGTTCACAGAAAAAGTGGGGGATTTCCAAGTCTGTACAGAAGGTTAGTCGCAACAACAGTAAATTTTCTAACAAGGAATGCAGGGCACTTGTGATCCAGGACACCAGAACCAGCAGTCCACAGAGCCGGGGGTTCATGATGACTGTGTAGTGCAGGGGGTGACAGATGGCCACGAAGCGATCATAAGCCATCACAGTCAATAGCAAGTCATCCAACACTGCAAAGAGTGAGAAAAAATAAGTCTGGCTGATGCAGCCTTCATAGGTTATACGTTTGCTCTGTGTCTGGATGTTCACCAGCATCTTTGGGACGGTGGTGGAGGTGACAGAGATGTCTACCAAGGACAGGTTGGAGAGGAAGAAGTACATGGGCGTGTAGAGGTGGGAGTCTGAGCTGACTGCCAGGATGATGAGCAGGTTTCCCAACACAGTGATCAGGTACATGGAGAGGAACAGTCCAAATATGAGGGGCTGCAGTGCTGGTTCCTCTGAAAATCCCAGGAGAATAAATTCTGACGCTCTTGTAAGATTCCCTGGTTCCATGATGTGGGGGTGACTTCCAAGAAAGAAGAAAAGAGCATGAGGACTTTTCACACAATCTAGTATTGCTCACATGGCTCTAATGCTACAGTGTGTCTCATGCAGTTCGGAAATTAGTTTCAGTATTTTGGCCTGGATTTGGTTCCATTTAGGACCTTCATGTGTCATTTCAGAGTAGGAATTTTTTTCCCAATCTGCTTTTTCCATAAGATGTCAGGTATACTACAGTTTTAATGAGAAATTTTTCATGCATTTCAGGAATATGAATTGAGTGCTGACTATATTTTCAGCACTGTCTGGGCTGTGAGTAGAGGATGCTGAAGAATAAAAGTGCCTACAACTCAATCTGGGGAAAGAATATATAAGCAAATAATATAAATACATAAATATAACATTATAAATGGTGGAAGATCATACCAAAAATGAGAGCAGATGTAGAGGAGAAAGTGACGAGGGCATTCTATTTTTTTTATGGATATTTAAGCAAGATCTGCAAATAAAATGACATTTGAGTAGAGAACTCAAGAGGGGGAGGGAGATCAAGGCCCTAGGGAGGAGCTGATGGGGTTTAGTGATCTGCTCAAAGTTAATATGAGAGTATGTGATGGGTCTTGAGTATAATTTTAGTCAATGGATCTCAACCAGAAATGATTTTGCCCTGAGGGTGTCTGGCAATGTCTCAAGGGATACCACTAAATGTATATAATTCACAAAAAAGCACCCCCTTCAATTATTATACTTCCTTAAATGTGAATGGTAAAAGGTGAGAACACCTAGTTTATATCAGCACTTCTCCAATTTCAATGTTCCTATGGAGTCCCCAGGATTCTGGCTCAAATGCAGAATTCGATGCAGCAGGTCTGGAGGCCTCAGAGGCTCTGCTTTTCTAACGAGCTCCCTGGTGGTGTGATGCTGCAGGTCCTGGCCTGAGGACCACTCTCTGAGTAGAAAGGCTGTGGTTCTGTGTCAGAGTTAGCTGCAGGTAGTTTTAGGTCTTATGATCCAAGTATTGTCTTTGCATGGAGTTTTAAAGGAATAGTTATTCACTCATTCTAGAGGCTATGATTAAATATTTGTTTCCTTTGTATAAGGGCCCTTGAGTGACACAAAATAATACTGAAAAATGATTTGTAGCAGGTAGAATAAGAACCTCCAAAAGACATCCACATCCCAATCCCCAGTAGTTTTAAATATGTTATTTTTTATAGCAAGGAAAATTAGGGTAGCAGATGGAATAGGGTTGTTAATTGGCTGACTTTATTTTATTTTTAAAATATATTTTTTATTGGTTTCTGAGAGGAAGGGAGAGGGAGAGAGAGCTAGAAACATCAATGATGAGAGATAATCACTGATCAGCTGCCTCCTGCACACCCCCACTTGGGATGGAACTCACAACCCAGGCATTTGCTCTTTCTTTTTTTTAAATTCTTTATTGTTTAAAGTATTACTTATGTCTCCTTTTCCCCACATTGACCTCTCCCTGGCGCTCCCACTCCTCAGCACATGCTGGGCATGTGCTCTTGACTGAAACCGATCCGGGACCCTTCAGTCCACAGGCCGATGGTCTATCCACTGATCCAAACCAGCTAGGGTGCTAATTGACTGACTTTAAAATAGAAGATGAGCCTGGATCATCCAGGTGGAACTAAGGTAAACACAATGGTCCCCTAGATGCAAAAGGGGAGGCAAGATGAAAATGTACACTATTGGTTTATTTTTTGTTTTAAATATATTTTTATTGGTGTCAGAGAGGCAGGGAGAGGGAGATATAGAAACATCAATGATGAGAGAGAATTTTGATTGGCTGCCTCCTGCAAGCCCCTTACTAGGAATTGAGCCAACAACCCCAGCATGTGCCCTTGACTGGAACCAAACCTTCAGTCCACAGGCTGACGCTCAATCCACTGAGCCAAACCAGCTAGGGCTACACTATTGGTTTTGATGAAGGAGGAACGGCCCTGAGTCAAGGAATACAGGTGGTCAGTAATGCAAACTGGAATTGGGAAGAAAACAGATTCTCCCCTAGAAGGAGCCCAGTCCTGCGCCCATCTTGATATGAGACTCATTTCAGGCTTCTGGTACCTAGACCTGTATATGGTCACTTTCAACGACTGCAGGAATATTTTGCAGCAGCAATGGAAATCTCATGGAGTAATTTATTCAGCAAAATACGTTTGATGGAACTGAGTTTAAGTCTCTCTATTCATTAGGTTCCTTGGTTAAGGGCATTTTACTTTGAAATCCCACATGAAGTAAAGAAGAAAATTTAAAACTATTTGGAGATATTCCACCCCCTAAGCGGTGACAGTGATGTCCTCATTATACAGATGTAAACTGTTGTGAACTATGATGCCTTTGTGTCATTAAGACTTAAGGTACAATGTGTGGCCTTAATTTCTCTATCACTGAACTGTAAAAAGTATTGGTTCTCAGCACACTACACTCTTTGGCTGGAAGTTGGTCAATCCTCAATTTATATTCCCCAAGTGCATGGCAGAATTTCTCATTCCAAGTATGGAAAAATGACCACTGCAGGATAAGGGTGACTGTGGGACAGGAATTTCCACTAACTGTGCAATATAGAAAGTAAAAGAGTAGAAAACCCCAAATATATGCAGCCTCACGAGGAATGAAGTAGAACTATTTAGTATTCCTCTTTAGGCTTATTCAATATTTTCCGTGTGAATACCAGTGTGAGAGAAGATACTGCAATGTATGTCTCACTAACTGCTGTTTCAAGCTACTCATATCAACATTCATTAGCTTGAATTTTTCATAGAACACAAAGCAATTTCAAATACAGCCCGTCTTAGAAATGTAATACAAACACTCTTACTTCACTGCATTGTCCTCCACACCTAATACTCTCTAGCTCCTTCTCCCTGAACAGCAAAGCTCCTCCACATGTTTTCATTTCACCAGAGCCATTTTATGCATCTCACTCATTCTACTGTGTCATCAAACTGGACTCCCATTCCCACCACCCAACTGTCAACTGTGGGCCGTATATTGCAGAGTCAAAGAGATACATACCTATTAGCATATTAAGTAAATTGAGTATAAGTTAGTACTTAATTAACCAAGAATACAAACAGAGATATAGGGTCTCTGGGCTTGGCTGCTTAGAGTCACGGTGACTCAGGTAAAAGTTGACATGTTCCATCCCCTCTGACCCTCTCCTGATGTACCTACTGGCCTGCCAGGCTCACCTGGATGGGTCTCTGAGAGGAAGGTCTCCGTGTGGAAGTCTGAAT
>NW_005368527.1:186453-189439 GCF_000412655.1 Myotis brandtii | reverse complement strand
TCTCTATACCTGCTCATCAGGCACATTTCCCTTGGGTTATTCCAACTTCTAAGCATGTGATTTCCCTGTGGATCTCTGGAATAAACAGAAAGGAAATTTTTCCTAATGATTCTCTGATCCCAAGAGACCAGGTTAAAGGCCAAGTGAGTTCAGTGTTTATGATGCCTTGTCTTGATCTTACATGCTTTCCAGAGATCTAACCTCTTACTACCTTATTCCAACACTGACTGAACCTGTTCTTCAATGTCTGAGATTATGGAACCCATCAGGCCAGGTCCCTGTGATCCTCAAGCACTGATCTGTGGTGGGGACACAGCCCTGATGTCTCTAGCGAATTGCTACTCTCCTCTCCAACAAAAGGACTGTGTTCCTTTTATGTGGAATCCTGGGCTTCACACTCATTGGCTTCCTGACACATCTGTCAAAATAATAAGGAATTTTGTACTTATTTCTCAAGTGAAAATCTGTCATTGATATCTCATTAGAAAATATTTGTTAATTATGAGATTCATTTTGAAAGTTGTATGCCATATATTCTGAGCTTAGTACCTTATAGACTTTGCCTGATTTAATTTTTCAAAATGTCCATTCTATTATGACTTTCATTCCCACAACAAAAACTGAGTTTGAAGGAGTTTATTGATTTGCTCAAAGTTATGAGCTAAACAAGGGATGGGCCTTGATTGGAATCTGTATTGATTTTATTAATTTTCAAACTCTGGGCCAGTGGTTCTCTACCCGAGTTGATTTTGCCCCTGGAAATATTTGGCAATGTCTGGAGGAAGGTTACTAAACACCTATAATACCCAACACCAATAATTATCCTGCCCTACTTGCCAACATGAGACGGTGAGAAAATCTAGTCTAGACCAGCACTTCTCCAACTTCAATGTGCATATAAGTCACCAGGATTACAGTTCAAAAGCAGGTCTTGGTGGGCCAGAAATTCCTTTTTTTGTTTTTGTTTTTTGTTTTGTTGAGATTCTTTGAATGAAACAAGTTCCCAGGTGGTGTGATTGCTGTAGGTGCTGGTCTATGGACCACACTTTGAGTAGAAGGGTGTGGCTGTGTTAGAGTCAGGTGTAGGTAGTTCTAGGTCTTTAGAACCAGAGATCATTTTGCATGTAATTTTGAATGTATAGTGTATTCACTCATTCTAGAAGCTGTTATAAATTCATTGTTCAATTATCTTTTACTAGAGGCCCAGCGTGTGATTGAAGTCATGTGAGGAGGCCCCTCCTCCCGCCGTGTGAGCAGGCACCCCACGGGCTGCTTCGGGAGTCAGGCCCGACCGCCGCTGTGGGCGGCCAAGACCCGAGCCTGACTTCCCCACCAAGCCCCCTGTGCCCCCCTGCCTGTGTCCACTCTGGGGGTGCCCGAGATGGGGCAGTGGTTCGGCCAACCCCAAACCCCCACTCCCGGCCCCTCTACCTGTGTGTGCTCTGGGCCGTCTGAGCTGCCGCGCCCGCTCAGGCAGGTTCGCCTCTCTCTGTCTCCATCTCTGCTCCAGGCCTCACCTGCGCAACCTCCTCCTGTCTTGTCATCCCGTTATGGTGTCCTGGCCTAATTTGCATATTACCTTTTTATATATTACGATAAGTATTTATAAATGACATCATATGATATTCTGAAAAATACCTTTTTAAATTTTTTTATATAAGGGCCCTTGTGTGACACCATGGAATACATTATTGAATAAATTTTCATAGTAGGCAGAGCTTCCAAATATATCCACATAATATTTCCCAGAAACTTGTAATATGTTACTTTCCATTGCAAGATAGGATTAGAGTAGCAGATTGAATAGTTGGCTAATCAGCTGACTTTAAGGTAAGATTGGCCATAATAATGTAGGTGGGACTAATGAAATCTTGGTGGTTCTAACATTTGGAAGAGGAAGGAAGAATTGTTGGAATCAGAGGGGGACTAAAGATGCTACACAGCTGGCTTTAAAGATGGAGAAAGGGCCATGTGGCATGAGAAACTGGAGTAGGAGAGGAAATGGATTTTCCCCTGGTGACTCCAGAAGTAACACGCCCTTACAAACATCTTTTAAAAAAATTACTATTTTATTCTATTTTTTATCTTTATTGTTGAGAGTATTACAAATATCTGCCAATTTTTCCATTGCCTCCTCCCCTCCATCTCCGTTCCCCCCCCCACCATGACCTTCACCACACTAATGTCTATGTCCATGGATTATGCATATCCTATATAATAAAAGGGTAATTGCAAAAGACCCCAACAGCGGAATGACCAGAACGACCGTTCGACCTGTCACTATGAGTTGCACTGACCAACTCTTGGTCCCTTTCCTCAACCAGTAGTCTCCTATTGCCCGATGGTGAACAGGTACCGGGGTGGGTGGCAGGGGATGGGGGCGGTGCCTGGACAAGGTCCCTGCCCTGTGGGTTGCCCCCAGCACAGAGGGTGATCTGTGGCAGGTGCATGGCCGGTGAGTGGGCAGCAACGGCCGACCTCTTGGTTCCTCCCCCAGGCCATCAGGCTCCGATGGCCTGGTGACGGACCTGGAACTGGTGGTGGGTGGCAGTCGGGGGCGGGGCCAGCTGCGGGCAGCCAGGGAAGATGGCCCTGATTGCAGGCCAGGTCTAGGGACTGTACCTGGGCATGAATTTCATGCACTGGGCCTCTAGTCTACACTAATAAAAGAGAAACATGGTAATTAGCGTACGACCGCTACCCTTTTCATTGGCTAATCAGTGAGTATATGCAAATTAACTGTCAGCCAAGATGGCGGCCGGCAGCCAGGCACTGAAGCGAGCACGAGGCTTGCTTGCTGCAGACTCCAACGTTCCCCGCCTCACTTGCCGGCCTCTCAGCTGCAACTCTAAGCAACTATATACTATGTTGCAAATAAGAAGCTAAACAAAACACCAGAAACCAGCTTCCATTCAGCCGGGCTCGGACTGCAACATTGTATCAATGTTTTCAGCAGCGAGGCCTCAGAGCTAAAGCTGGCCCAGAA
>NW_005368527.1:175057-186122 GCF_000412655.1 Myotis brandtii | reverse complement strand
AAAATAATTTTATGGTTGGGGGTCACCACAACATGAGGAACTGTATTAAAGGGTCGCGGCATTAGGAAAGTTGAGAACCACTGCTATATGTGTTTTCCGATGGTCGCGACGCACAGGTTGAGAACCGCTGATCTAGTGAGTCATTTAGGATTGCTGTTTTTTTGCTGATTTTTTATCCAGAGGATTTGTCCAGTGATGTCAGCAGGGTATTAAAGTCCTCTACTATGATTGTAGTGTTGACTATCTCATCCTAGATTTCCCCCAGTAGTTTTTTTTTGTAATGTATTTGGGTTCCCCTGTATTGGGTGCATATATGTTTACCAGAGTTATATCTTCTTGTTGTATTGATCCCTTTGGTATTATGAAGTGGCCTTCCTTATCTCTTGTTATGGCCTTCACTTTGAGGACTATTTTGTCTGATATAAGTATTGCTACCCCAGCTCTTTTTCATTTCCCTTTGCCTGAAAGATATTTTTCCATCCCTTCACTCCCAGTCTGTGTGCTCCCCTTATTCTGAGGTGGGTCTCCTGCAGATGGCATATATATGGGTCATGTTTTCTTATGCATTCAGCCACTTGATGTCTTTTGATTGAAGCATTCAGTCATTTATGTTCAAGGTTATTGTTGATAGGTATTTGTTTGTAACCACTTTTATTTTTGTGCCTGTGTTCCTTCTTTTTTTTTATTTCTTGTTTTTACAAGAGTCCCTTTAGCATTTCTTGCATTGCTGGCTTGGTATTGATAAACTTCCTTAGGCTTTTTTTGTCTGTGAAGCTCCTGATTTCCCCTTCAACTTTGAATGTTAGCCTTGCTGGATAGAGTATTCTTGAACTCAGTCCCCTGCCCTGCATCACTTTATATACTTTTTCCATTCCTCTCTAGCCTGATGTGTTTCTGTTGAGAAATCATTTGATAATCTAATGGGAGATCCCTTGTAGGTAACTCTCTGTTTCTCTCTTGCAGTCTTTAAGTTTCTCTCTTTGTCATTAAAGTTTGCCATTGTAACTATGATATTTCTTCATGTGTTTTTGGGTTCATCTTGATGGGATTCTCTGTGCTTGTGTGACTTCTTCCCCAAATCAAGGAAGTTTTCTGACATTATTTCTTCAATTAAGTTTTCTAACCCTTGCTCTTCTTCTTGTCATTCTCTCACCCTTATTATACATATGTTGCTTCATTTCATGTTGTCCTAAAGCTCCCTTCAGCTCTTCTCCTGCCTTTTAATTTTTTTTCTTCAATTGCAGTTCAGATAGGATGAGGTTTTCTCCCTGTCTTCTAATTCATTTATTCGGTCCTCCACTTCTTCTAGTCTACTGTTGAAACCTTCCACAGTGCTCTTTATTGTAGGTTTATCACACTTTATTTATTCTTGATTTATACATAAGTTGTTGATTTTCTTATCCATCTGGTTTATGAACTGTATGACCCTTATTCTCACTTCTTTTTCTGACAAATTGCATGCCTCCATTTCATTTAGCTCCTTTTCTGGTGATTTTTCCTTTTCTTTCCTTTGGGGGTTGTTTTTTTGTCTCCCCATTTTCGCTCTCACTGAAAGATCTAGGTGTCAAGTCACACTGTGCCTGTGACTGCAGCAGCGGCCTTCATGGTAGGTCACATGGTCACCAGGCCTGGGGTTGATGCTTTTGGTTTGGTGGGCATTTGTGCAGTTGTGTGTCCCAGGGTTGCTGTGTAAGGCTTGGCTGTTTGCATGCATGGTTGTGCTGACCAGGACTAAAGCATATGCTGGCATGAGAGGAGCGTGTTCCAGATCTCACAGGAGCTTGTGGTCAAGGAGGTTGTAGTCTCAGTGTTTGTGAGTCCACAACCTATGCAGCAGGTCCCTGGCTGGAGTGGCTGAAGGGTACTGGGTGGTGTCTGACGGCACCCTGGTGGAGGCTCCCAGTCACAGCAGCTCTCCCCTTCAAGATGGGTGGCCTCTGTGCCACAATTGGACCCTCCTCTAAATAAGACAATGAAACCTGAATATTATGTATGAAATACAGTAGCATGTTTGTATCACAAGTACCTGACTAAGCTTTTTTTCAAAGACATCCATCTCAGATAATCATTTTGACAAATATATGACACTGCTACTACATAAGCACTCATGTTGCCGCCACCCATGAAGTTCCCCTTTAATTTTAATTTGATTTGGAACTTGAAATATATGCAATTTTATTTTTAACTAGACGCCTGCTGCATGAATTTGTGCACAGGTGGAATCCCTCGGCCTGGTTGGCAATTAGGGCTAATCGGGGATGGCCAACTGTCTGGGTAGTGGGACCAAAGGATGTTGGTCAGCCACGGGGAGGGACCATGGAGGTTGGCCTTATAGGGGGTTAGACTGCAGGAGGTTGGCCTGCCTGGGGAAGGGACTTTGGGAGGTTGGCCAGCCACAGGAGGTTGGCTGTGGGAGTGCACTGACCACCAGGGGGCAGCTACTGCATTGATCATTTGCCCCCGGTGGGCAGTGCATATCATAGTGACCAGTCATTCAGTTGTTCAGTCATTTGGTAACTTAGGCGTGTATATATAATAGATTACAAGCAATTTCAATACAAGCAAAGGAAGAAAGTTCACATAAACAATGGATATATCTAGGTAGCAAAGTTTATTTGGAATTAAACACAGAATTTTATTGATTCTTACACAGACTAACATATTACAAAATTTCCCTTGTAGAAACCTAGATAACTGACCTATAGGTGAACCCACTTTTCCATCCCCTGCTCTAATTCCAACTCTTATGTTTTAAAGAAAAAGTAAACCCATAAAACCCTAGCCATCCTGTCTTGGACCACAATACAGGCAGAGTCCTTCAGTCGAAGTCCAGTTTCTATCTCTCTGTCTGCCTGTTGGTCTCTCTCTTTCACACAACACACACACACACACACACACACACACACACACACACACACTCACTTTCCTGTGTGGCATTTGGGCATGCTGGACCTGTGAGTAATAAAACTTACATTTTCATCGTTCCATGATGCTTGTTATAAATGTAATAAAGACCATAAGGATCCATCTGATCAAAACATTGACTCTGCTCTAAGGAACAAGTAGTAGGACCCAGGCCAGTGCCCAGGCATTCCTATCCTATTGCATCACTATCTACAGACTGAGACGTACAGGGAACAATCATAAAGTCTACAGTATCAGGAAGATCAGTTAAGGTACTGATGTACAAAGAGTGGGGGACACATGGTGAAGACAAGAACAAATTATTTACAATGATATATGTCATTTGAGAAGAAATTATTGTTAAGACATCAATGTTTCTAGTGAAGTAAATGAAAACTTCCAAATATTTCTGATCAAGGTTGGAAAAAACATTGTGAAGGTAAAAAGAAAAAAAAGGGAACTGTTCATATAACAGACAAAGCAGAAAGCTGAATGAAATCGTTACTTAAATTCTATAGAAGAGTTGAAACAAACAAAGGAAATTCAAGGACAGGATACAAGTAACAAGTCTGAAAACTACAATCTGATGAAAGAATCTCAATTTCCGGTTTTGAATCTTAAAGCACTTTTTCTACCTCAGGATGATTGTCCCCTTTGTACCTGCCATCCCATACAATCTTTTCAAGGCCCTCTTTATGTCTTTGTTTCTCAGACTGTAGATGAATGGGTTCAACATGGGTGTGACCACAGCATACATCACTGAGGCTGCTGCACTTGAGTGTGGGCTATCGGTAGCAGCAGAGCTGAAATACACTCCTAGGACTGAACCATAAAATAAGGAGACAGCTGAGAGGTGAGACGCACAGATAGAAAAAGCTTTATACTTCCCCTGAGCTGATGAGATTCCACAAATGGAGGACACTATCTTAGAGTAAGAGTATATGATACCAGCGACTGGACCCCCACCCAGTAGTGCAGTTACAAAATACATCTCCATGTTATTAAGAAAGGTGTCAGAACAGGCAAGTTGGACAACCTGTTTGATTTCACAAAAAAAGTGGGTGATTTCAAAGTCTGTACAGAAGTACAGCTGCAATACCATTACGCTTTGTAACAAGGAATTCAGGCCACTTATGATCCAGGACATCAGAACCAGCAGTCCACAAAGCCGGGGTTTCATGATGACCATGTAGTGCAGGGGGTGGCAAATGGCTACAAAGCGGTCATAGGCCATCACGGTCAAGAGGATGTCATCCAACACTGCAAATAATATGAAAAAATGCATCTGTGTGATGCAGCCTGCATAGGTGATGACTTTGCTCTGTGTCTGGATGTTCACCAGCATCTTTGGGACGGTGGTGGAGGTGAAACAGATGTCTACCAAGGACAGGTTGCAGAGGAAGAAGTACATGGGTGTGTGGAGGTGGGAGTCTGAGCTGACGGCCAGGATGATGAGCAGGTTTCCCAACACAGTGATCAGGTACATGGAGAAGAAAAGCCCAAATATGAGGAGCTGCAGTGCTGGTTCCTCTGAAAATCCCAGAAGAAGAAACTCTGAAATTGGGGTCTCATTGCCTTGTCTCATGTGGTGTAGGTGACTAGTAGGAAAGAAAAAGTAGCATGATCAGTTTTTAAACAAATGGCTATTACTAGGATAGTTGAAATGCTACAATTATATTTTGCAGTAAAGTAATCAATATCTGTTTTTTCAACATATCATCCCCTTGAACACCCACACCCCAACCCATGACATCTCTGATTAGGAATTTCTGTTCTCCTCAAATCTTTTCCCCAAGGTAGCCATGGACTACATATGTTTTTTGTTTGTTTGTTTGTTTTAAAATAGTTACTATTCAGAGTATTACAGATGTCACCCCTTTTCAACTCCATTACCCCCTTTACCCAGTTCCCACTCCACTGCAGGCCATCCTATTGTCTGTGTCCATAGGTAATGCATATAAGTTCTTTGCTTAATCTCTTTCCTACTCTCCCCTTTCTCTCTGAGATTCATCAGTCTGTTTCATGTTTCTATGCCTCTGGTTGTATTTTATTCATCAGTGAATTTGGTTCATAAGATTTGTTGCTCATTTATCTCGATTTTTAGTTTCAATTATTGATAGGTATGTTTTTATTGCCATTCTATTCTTCAAATTTTTTATCATTTTCTTCACCTCCTCTTTCTTCTTCTTCTTCTTCTTCTTCTTCTTCTTCTTCTTCTTCTTCTTCTTCTTCTTCTTCTTCTTTATTCCTCCTCCTCCTCCTCCTCTTTTTCTTCTTCTTAAAGAATACCCTTCAACATTTCATGTAATACTGGTTTGGTGGTGATGAACTCCTTTAGCTTTTTCCGGTATGTGAAGCTCTTTATCTGACCTTTAATTCTGAATGGTAACTTGGCTGGGTAGAGTAATCTTGGTTATAGGGCCTTGATATTCATCACTGAATATTTCTTACCACTTTCTTCTGGCCTGTAACATTTCTGTTGAGAAATCACCTGAGAGTTGTACGGGTGCTCCCTTGTAGGTAACTAACTGCCTTTCTCTTGCTGCTTTTAAGATTCTCTCTTTGTCTTTTTCGAAAAAATGTATTTTTTTTTATTTCAGAGAGGAAAGGAGAAGGAGAGAGAGAGATAGAAATATCAATGATGAGAGAGAATCATTGATCGTCGGCCTCCTGCACACCCCTTATTGGGGATTGAGTCCGCAATGTGTCCTTGAGTAGAATGTGTCCTTGACCAGAATTGAACCAAGGACCCTTCAGACTCAGATCAATGCTCTATTCATTGACCCAAACCAGTTAGGGCTATAGCCCAATAATTGTTAATATCCTCATCTGATGATGAAGATTGCAGTATCCATTGGCCTGTGATGATGGACAGATAATCAATATACTGAATGTAGAGAGCTTGGTGTACTTCTTGTTTCTAAATGAATGGTTAGCACTGTGATGTAATAAGGCTGATTATTTTCTTCTACCTTTCAAATGTCTTTATTGCTTCCCAACACCTCGGTCTCCAATTCCATAGACATATTTCAGTTCCCCGTCATCTCTCCCATCTAACAGGTGGGCACTCCTATAGGCAAATGCACACATTGACTCAGAGAGAACTTTAATGCTGATCCTTGAACTCTCTGAATAAAATTCCTCCCCTAGTCATACCTCACTGGAGTTAGAAGCCAAATTCTGTAGCTTCAAACACGAGGCTCAAGTGTCTGTGAACTTTCAGCCAGCTCCACTCTCACAGAGCCCTGGCCTCCCTCACGCTGGTCTCCTAAATATTGAACTTGACTCCAGCTTCACCTGATGCCACAGCTTCAGGACTCAGAGCCTTTATGGGCTCACTTTCCTCTGCTTGGGGTCTCCCCACTGGTCTTTTGGAATTTTTTACCCCCTCTCCATCCTCCAAAGTCCAACTCCTCTTTCAGAGAGAATGGATTCTCTCCTTCATGAACCTTTTATTTTCTAATATTAGCACAGGAAAAGGTCACTTTCTCATGCTCTTAATATAAGTGTTAGGACATCCATGTTGAGACTTTTATTTAATCCCATGTCTTTGTTCCTTGCTATACTGTGAGTACCTGAGGCATATAGCATGTTATAGAAACTCATTCTCCCCCTTCAGATTTAGTTTAGTGTGACTGAATAAACATGTATTCTATGAAGTTAGGTGTGTAGGACATGCTTGAGGAGTGTTCTCCATATTCTGAGATCAGGAGCCATTAAGGTGTCAGATTACAGTTGTAAGAATGAAACAGAATGGAATCAAGGAGGCACAAAAGAAAGTATTAGAGTGTGTCATACACAGTGAGGTTACATACATAATCATTTCAGGGTTCCCTTTGTTCACTCATGCATGCGTGTGTGTGTGTGTGTGTTGTGTGTGTGTGTGTGTGTGTGTGTGTGTGTGTGTGTGTGTGTATTTCTATGTCTGTGTGAAAAAATGCTGGATCACAATGTAAAAGGCATGTCTTATTTTGGGATACAGTGAAACAAATGCGGAATTTAACACAACAAATGCAAGTACAGCTTAAAAGGCCATTTCCTGATAATGAGGGAAAAATAATAGTGAAAAGCCCAGCAGAGAGCCAGGTGCAGAGAGAAGAGGGAGCCAGTGTGCCTGCTGAAGTTACCTCTGACTCAAGGGACCACACACTGACTGGAACTTCACTGCTCCACTGGCCTCATCACAGCGTCCACCCGCCTCTGATCTAATGGTGATTCCTGCACCTATTCCATGTTTATTAGATCACTCTGGTGTTTATATGGCTCAATGGCATCTTTCCTTTGCTATTTTTTGCTTTGAGTTTTGATCTCTTTTGTGACACAACTGATGGGTGGGCACTAGTCCTGGTTCTGTTTCTTGTCAACCTACAAATCACCCCCGAACATTTTTTTTTATAAAATCCTGCTTATGCCACAGCAATTGATACCCTTTCTTCACATATTTATCCATGAGAATATGATATCATAGCACACTTATATCATTATACTGGGCCGTCTTTGTATAATGTGAGGTCAAATGAGCAGGGAGCTCACTGACTTTGTTCATTTATGTGGTTTTATAAGTGTTTGCTTTTATATAGAAAAATGTTAAGGTATGGATTATTCATAATATAAAAATGGCAGGGAAAATAAACATGGTTAAATATTGTATATTCAAATATTGGCATGAATAAAATTGTAAAACAAAAGAGAAGTCAAACACCCCCCCACAAAACTTTAATCACATCAATATAGGTCTCCAATCTCAGTATAGGGGCAAGGGTGTGGAAATAAAAATACAAAAATATACTTTTAAAAGGCAGTGGAGAAAGCAGTATCTTCAGTTATAATTTCTCCCTATGTAAACATAAATGGATTATGCTTGGTGAAAAATGTAGAACTGTTTATGTTTAAAAGTAATAGGTGAAGACGCAATATGACAGACTGATAGAATTGACCACACAAAATTAATACATTTTCATCCATTTCCCTAACTCCATCTATACATATATAAAGGAATTCTACGCCAAACAGCAATGTTTTTAGGTGAAAACTAATTTAGCATACTAAATGTATTAACTATATATTCGCCCACCTAGCAAACAGATATGGTAGTCTCTCAGCTCTGAGCTGGCCTGGTTAGGCTCTCAGGTTACCTCAGGGAGAAATTCTGGGATGCATTCCTTGAATCTTCCCACAGCATCTGCTGCACTCTCAGACTCACCTGGATGGGTCTCTGAAAGGAAGGGCTCCTGTAGAAGTCTGAATTGCTCCCTGGATGGTTAATGTTGGAGACTGAAGCTCTGTTCTCAGACAAAAGAGCAGGAAGGAGTCAAGCATTACTCTCAGAGTCAGACTTAAGACTCCAATAGAGACAAAAAAAAACGTTGCACATGTTGGGAGTCTGCTGCAGAGGAGATATTACTCCTCCTTCATCTGTTGGTTAGATGTTGTTTGCAATGTTGCTCCCACCTCTGAGCACCCGGTTTCCCTGTGGACACACTGGTCTGAACAGAATGGAAAATGTTCCTGCCGATTCTTTGTTCCCCAGGGACCAGGTTAGAAGTTAAGTGAATCCTGTTTTTGTTACTCCTTCTCCATGACCCTCTTGAGGTCTCATCTCCCAGCATCTTACCCAACTCTGAGTTACATTTTCTCAAAAGTCCAAGACTGAGGAAACTGGCTTGTCTAGGAACTTTGGGTTTTCAAAGTACTGACTTGTTGTGGGGCACAAGTCATGATACCTCCAGAAAATTGCTATTTCTCTCTTCAACATGGAGAGGACTGTGTGACTTCGATGTAAAGCTTTGTGCACCACCTTCCTTGACTTCATGACACATTTGCAAGATCAATGAGAAATTTCATACTTATATCAGCAGATAAAAGTCCCACATTATAAGATCTTTGTTAATTATGAGGCAGTTGTATAATATTATGCTATACAATCTGCGTTTAGTACATTATATGCATTGTTTGATTTAAATTTTATTGAAGTGCTTTCTCTGAAGTGCTAAAATTATGACCTTCATTCTCCATTGCAGAAGTGGGCTTGAAGAAGTTTAGTGACCAACCCAACATGATAATCAGAGTAAGGTGTTGATTACAATCTGTCATGATGCTTTCAGTTCTCAAACTGTGCAGTGGTTCCCAATGAAGGAATATCTGAACGTAGGCTGCTAAATACTTGCAATACCCAACACAAATAGTTATGCCATATTTAGAAGGTAAACATTTCTAGTCTAGACGAGCTCTTCTTCAACTTCACAGTACATATTGTTGACTTAAAAAAATAACATTGACTAGGTGTCTCATCACTAAAAGGATTTATTCAGGAAAAAGAAAGTATTGCAACCCATGCATGCAGACATGCCAAGCCACATGCACACTCTGGCCGTGTGCCAAGATGGAGGGCTACTTACGGAGGGGAAAGGAAGGGGAAGGGGAAGTTAGAACCATGGAGTTTTATAAACATAGTGTTCTTCCTGTAGGGCTCTGACGATTACATATAGTGTGAGAAATTCCATTAGTGCTATCTCCTCCCATAGGCCCTCCTGTGGTTATGTTTTCTTAAATTGCTGTTATTCTTTATCAATATCCATCACCCACAATTCTAGTTCAAGCACAGATACTGATTCAGGAGGAGCTGGTGGGCCCAGGGCATCTGTATTTCTCATAAGGTCCAGAAAAATGCTGATTTTGCATGTCCTGGTCTGAGGACCACTCTTTGAGTAGCAAGTTTTGGTCCTGTTGTGGAGTAAGGGGTAGGTAGTTGTAGGCCATCTTCACCAAAAATTGTGTTTGCTTAAGATTTTGAATGAAAGGTGTACAGACATGCACTGTTTAGCAAACAGAGATATGTTCTGAGAAATGCATCTATAGGCTATTTTTTCATTGAGTGCACATCAGAAAATGCACTTATGCAAAACTAGATGGTATATCCTTCTACTCCCCTCCAGTGGTCGGCAAACTGCAGCTCGCAAGCCACATGTGGCTCTTTGGCCCCTTGCGTGTGGCTCTTCCACAAAATACCAAGTGCGGGTGCACATGTGCAGTGCTATTGAAACTTCGTGGCCCATGAGCAGAAGTCAGTATTTTGTGGAAGAGCCACACCCAAGGGGCCAAAGAGCCGCATGTGTCTCGCGAGCCACAGTTTGCCAACCACTGCCCTTGGCTGATGCAGACTGGAGGGAAGTGTTTGCCCAGGAAAGATGGCATTGGTCTTGATGTGGCTTCTTCTGCAAATATTTGGTTGTAAGACTTCTGTTCAGCTGTTTTCAGTTGGATCGTCAGGTTGATTGTTGTACAATTTAGTTGTGATTCCAAGTCCAGGCCGGGAGGAGGAGAAAGCAACTTCCACCAGCTCTGCTGCCATCTTCCTCAACAATTCTACTTTAAATCTTTGTGTCTACATTTCTACTTTCTTTTAATTTCACTTTAATTCAACCATTTGTTCTTTTAGCTCCTATTCTCTGCAATTTTTTTTCAAGTTCTCTTTAAAATGAAAGATGAAAATTTCAACGAATCTGTGTTGGACATATACATGTGTGTGTTTATTAGAAAGAAAATCATATAAAATGTAACACATGTCGCATACATATAGTCCATTCCTATGAAAGAATTCTTAGACTCATGAAATATTTTTAAATATTTTATTTATTAACAAAATTGACTGAATTAAGTTTATCATCTCACATCACCACCAAAAATAAGGAAGCAGAGGATCAAGGTAATTACATGTACTCTTAATTTCCATATGGCTGCTTTAATTCGGAAAAGTTTGCATTTTAAATACATTCAGTTTATCTAATTCATTTACTCCAATAAGTTATCCTATATAATAAACGCCTAATATGCAAATTGACCGAACAGCTGAATGAAAAGGCAGAACGACTGGTTGCTATGATGCACACTGACCACCAGGGGGCAGATGCTTAATGCAGGAGCTGCCCCTGGTGGTCATTCTCTCCCACAGGGGGAGCGCTGCTCAGCCAGAAGCCGGGCTCATGGCTGGTGTGTGCAGTGGTGGTGGTGTGAGCCTCTCCCACCTCTGTGGCAGTCGGACATTCCCCAGAGGGCCCCGGACTGCAAGAAGGTACAGGCCCGGCTGAGGGAACCACCCCCCCCCCCCCCCCCCCCCCCAAAAAAAAAAAAAAAAAAAAAAAAAAAAAAAAAAAAAAAAAGG
>NW_005368527.1:163715-174834 GCF_000412655.1 Myotis brandtii | reverse complement strand
GTTCACGAATTTTGTGCACTGGGCCTCTAGTTTAAAATAAAAACAATTTGTTAGAACCAAGAAATGAATTCAGCAACATTGTGGGATACAAAATCAATTTACAGAAATCTGTTGTCTAATTACAAACTGTCAGAGAGAGAAATTAAAAAATTAATCCCACTTACAACTGCATCACAAAGAATAAAATACTAGGAGTAAACATAACTTAGGAAGTGAAAGACCTGTACACTGAAAACTATAACATATTGCTGAATGTTATTGAAGAAGAGACAAAAATATACCCAAGCCAGTTTGGCTCAGTGGATAGAGGGTTGGACTGCAGACTAAAGGGTCCTGAGTTCAATTCAGGTCAAGGGCACGTGTCTGGGTTGCGGGCTCAATCCCCAGGGGGCGGGGGGAGAACAGGAGGCAGCCGATAAATGATTCTCTCTCATCATTCATTGATGTTTCTCTCTCTCCCTTTCCCTTCCTCTCTAAAATCAATAAAAATATGTTTAAAAAATATGAAAAAAAGACACAAAAAATGGAAAGGTATACCCTGGTCACTGATAGGAAGCATTAATATTGGCATCACTCATGCTAAAAGTCCAGGATGCCAGACCCAGATTTAATACTGGATCTAATGGAAGTGTCTACACTTTCAGAAATACAATTTTAATCAACCAGGTTGGAATCTTTTGGTCAAGCACCAGTTAGGTAATCTGTCACATGGGCCCTCTCCATTCCTGTAGAAGGAAGAAGGAATCTGCATGACAAAACCCTCTTGTTCTAATCTCCCCCGCCCCCTCAAAATGAAGTCAAGTCCCTTTCAAATCCTTTCTTTTTCATTTTTAAAAGCTCCCTTATGCTATTCTTCTCTGTAAAAAAAACTTTCTACTTTTGTACAACCCTTCAGAAATTTGTCTTACTTGTTAGGTGGGATGCTGTCTGATTCATGAATCACTTAATAAAGCCAATTAGATCTTCAAATTTACTAGATTGAATTAAAAAAATACTCAAAGCAAACTATACATTCAATGCAATCTCTATCAAAATTCCAATGTCATTTTTTTTCACAGAAATAGAACACACAATTCTTAAACTTGTAGGGCACTACAAAAAATTCTGAATAGCCAAAGCAATCTTGAGAAAGCAAAACTAACCTAGAAGCATCATGCTCACAGGTTTCAAAATACACACAAAGCTATAGTAATTAAAGCAGTACAGTACTGGCATTAAAACAGACTCATAGATCAAAGAAACAGAATAGAGAGCCCAGAAATAAACCCATGCACATAAGGTCATTAATTTAGGAAGAAGGAGTCAAGAGTATACAATGGGGAAAGGATAGTATCTCCAATACCTTATCTTTAGGTCAGAATGTCACATATACCTCATTTCCCCTTTGTCTCTGTACCTCTCATGTATGTATGTGTTACTGGACCACTTCTGTGCTGGGGGCTGGCCCTGCCCCAGCACAATCCAGAACTTTTGAGTGACAGGTGACCTTCAGGTCCTTGACTCATCCAGGAAATATTTGAAGAATGAATCAAAGTGAGAATAAAGCAAGTTTTATTCAGATAAAGACAAAGAAAGAGGCCTGGGCGTGGGTGCCACTGTAGAAAAAAAGTACCCATATGAGCAGACCAAATCGAGAGTGAGTTGCGCAGGTGGTCAGTTAGTTCCTGGGATTTTATGTGTATTCAAGGTGGAAGGGTGGGGGGTGGTCTCCAGGCGCTGTGGCACCAAATTCTGACTCTGCCTTTTGGGTGGGAGGGAGCCTTGTTCCTAACAGGGTTGTTCTGGAAGTGTCATGGAGTTTGTCCCCCTTGGCCACCTTTCTATTTGTGGTGTCAGTTTTCATTGTAATGATGGTATAATGAGCTTTGGGGTCGGTCTTTTGTCAATTTTCTTCCATCTTGGAATGATCTGGTTCTGGTCAGTCCTTGTTGTTGTGACCTCTAACCACTGCAGGGGGTTTCCTACCATAAACTGTTCTCTCTTTGATCATGCCCAGAAGTGGGGGCTTTGGTTTCTTTCTTTCCTGCCTCATATCCATATAGAAGCCACTGGGACATATATACTTGATAATCAATGTTCCCAGGTATTATTGTAGGTATTCTGGGCACTGAGGTGAATAAGATAATAAAATGAGAAGATTAGTTATAAATCTTAGTAGCATGATATTAGTGTAAATACCTGACATTAAACTTTTGATGTATGAGACAGCTGTTTCAAAGACATCTATCCTATATAATAAAAGCCTAATATACTAAGTGTCCAGTCATCCATTCACCAATGAAAGTGAAATAAGCTAATGATATGCTAGGGCTGAGCAACCGCTCACTATGACATGCACTGACCACCAGGGGGCAGATGCTTAAACTGGGAGGTTAGCTTGCTGTTAGGGTCCGGCCAATTGGGACTGAGCACAATGAACTGGACATGCCCTGGAGGCCTCCCACTAGCCCTCTCCAGCTGACCAAACTCCCGCATCCCTTCCTGACCCTGGTCATGCATTGATGGGGTCTCGGCCTGACCTGCACTCTCTCACAATCCAGGACCCCTCAGAGGATGTCAGAGAGCTGGTGTTGGCCCAATCCTGCAGGCCAGGCCGAAGGACACGACTGGTGCACGAATTCCTGCACGGGGCCACTAGTCTCAAATAATCCTATTGCCAGCTTTATGACAAGGCTACTAGAGAAGCACTGAGGTCTCCTCGCCCAACTCAACCTATTCTCTCTCTATCTCTCTCCCTTCTTCCTCCCTTTCCCCATTCTGAGATCTTCTGATGTGGCCCTTAGGATGCTGTATATCCTCCAGGACCTGTGAGTAATAAACCTTGTGATTTCATAGATCCCTCATGATTGTTGCAATTTTAATAAGGACCACAAGAGCCTGTCCAGCCACAACATTGACTGTGGTCTGAGGAACCAGTAGCAGAGCCCAAGGCCAGTGCCCAGGCATTTTCAGCCTATAGCTTTACCATCAATAGGCAGAGACTTATGAGGAACAAGGATAAAGTCAACATTATCAGGAAGAGCAGTGAAAGTACTGATGTATAAAGAATGAGAAACATAAAAGATAAAATTGAGGTGTCAGATTTTTCTGGAATGAAATTATATAAATAGTGTGAGTAACCAAGCAAAGTTTTTCCCACATGAATAATACACTAGAATAATTATGACTATTTTATCTATAAAATAAAAACAATTTCCTTACAATGATTTCATTTGAGAATAAATTAATCTTCAGAAATCCATGTTGTCCATGAAATAAACTGGAATTTGCATTCTGATAAAGGTTGGGAAAAGCTGTTAGGTTAGAACAAAGGAGAAAGGGAAAGACTCTCTGTATAATAGACGTGGCAGAAAGTGCAATGAAATGGTTACTTAAATTGTATAGAGAAGTTGAACTCAAATAAATGGAAATTCTCGGAAACAAATAAAAGAAGCAAGTTTTACAAACACAATCTGATTAAAGGATCTTATTTCTGGATTTTAGTCTTGAAGCCATGAGATCAAGTGCAGTTTTTCAGACTCAGCACAGCTGTTTTATTATGGCTGCCATCCCAAAGAATCGTTTCAGGGCCCCTTTTATGTCTTTGTTTCTGAGAGTGTAGATGAAGGGGTTCAGCATGGGTGTGACCACCGTGTACAACACTGAGGCTGCTGCACTTGAGTGTGAGCTTTGGGCAGCAGCAGAGCTGAAATACACTCCTAGGCTTGTTCCATAAAATAAGGAGACAACTGAGAGGTGAGATGCACAGGTAGAAAATGCCTTATACTTCCCCTGAGCTGATGGGATTGCACGTATGGAGGACACTATCTTACAGTAAGAGTAAAGGATACAAACAAAGGGACCACCACCCAGGAACACAGCTGCAAAATACATCACCATGTTATTAAGAAAGTTGTCAGAACAGGCAAGTTGGGCCATCAGATTGAGTTCACAGAAAAAGTGGGGGATTTCCAAGTCTGTACAGAAGGTTAGTCGCAACAACAGTAAATTTTCTAACAAGGAATGCAGGGCACTTGTGATCCAGGACACCAGAACCAGCAGTCCACAGAGCCGGGGGTTCATGATGACTGTGTAGTGCAGGGGGTGACAGATGGCCACGAAGCGATCATAAGCCATCACAGTCAAGAGCAAGTCATCCAACACTACAAAGAGTGAGAAAAAATAAGCCTGGCTGATGCAGCCTTCGTAGGTTATACATTTGCTCTGTGTCTGGATGTTCACCAGCATCTTTGGGACGGTTGTGGAGGTGACAGAGATGTCTACCAACGACAGGTTGGAGAGGAAGAAGTACATGGGTGTGTGGAGGTGGGGGTCTGAGCTGACGGCCAGGATGATGAGCAGGTTTCCCAACACAGTGATCAGGTACATGGAGAGGAACAGTCCAAATATGAGGGGCTGCAGTTCTGGTTCCTCTGAAAAACCCAGGAGAATAAATTCTGATGCTCTTGTAAGATTCCCTGGTTCCATGAGGTGGGGGTGACTTCCAAGAAAGAAGAAAAGAGCATGAGGACATTTCACACAATCTAGTATTACTCACATGGCTCTAATGCTACAGTGTGTCTCCTGCAGTTAGGAAATTATTTTCAGTATTTTGGTCTGGGTTTGGTTCCATCTAGGACCTTCCTGTGTCATTTCAGAGTAGGAATTTTTTCCCAATCTGCTTTTTCCATAAGATGTCAGGTATACTACAGTTTTAATGAGAACTTTTTCATGCATTTCAGGAATATGAACTGAGTGCTGACCATGGTTTCAGTACTGTCTGGGGTGTGAGTAGAGGATGCTGAAGAACAAAAGTGCCTACAACTCAATCTGGGGCAAGAATATGTAAGCAAATAATAGAAATATATAAATATAACATTACAAATGGTGAGAGAGCATACGAAGATAATGAGAGCAGGTCTAGAGGAGAAAGTGACGACGGCATTCTATTTTTTATGGGTATTTAGGCAAGATCTTCAAACAAAATGACATTTGAGTAGAGAACTCAAGAGAGGGAGGGAGATCAAAGCCCTAGGGAGGAGCTGATGGGGTTTAGTTATCTGCTCAAAGTTAATATGAGAGTATGTGATGGGCCTTGAGTATAATTTTAGTCAATGGATCTCAACCAGAAATGATTTTGCCCTGAGGGTGTCTGGCATGTCTGAGGGCATACCACAAAACAAATACAATTCACAAAAAAGCACCCCCTTCAATTATTATCCCTCCACAAATGTCAATGGTAAAAGGTGAGAAAACTTAGTTTAGATCAGTACTTCTCCAATTTCAATGTTCCCATGGAATCCCCAGGATTCTGGCTCAAATGCAGAATTTGATGCAGCAGGTCTGGAGGCCTCAGAGACTGTGCATATCTGACAGGCTCCCTGGTGGTGTGATGCTGCAAGTCCAGGCCTGAGGACCACTCTCTGAGTAGAAAGGCTGTGGTTCTGTGTCAGAGTTAGCTGCAGGTAGTTTTAGGTCTTATGACCCAAGTATTGTCTTTGCATGGAGTTTTAAAGGAATAGTTATTCACTCATTCTAGAGGCTATGATTAAATATTTGTTTCCTTTGTATAAGGGCCCTTGAGTGACACAAAATAATACTGAAAAATGATTTGTAGCAGGTAGAATAAGAACCTCCAAAAGACATCCACATCCCAATCCCCAGTAGTTTTAAATATGTTATTTTTTTATAGCAAGGGAAAATTAGGGTAGCAGATGGAACAGGGTTGTTAATTGACTGACTTTATTTTATTTTTAAAATATATTTTTTTATTGGTTTCAGAGAGGAAGGGAGAGGGAGAGAGAGTTAGATGATCAATGATGAGAGACAATCACTGATCAGCTGCCTCCTACACGCCCCCACTTGGGATTGAACTCACAACCCAGGCATTTGCTCTTGCCTTTTTCTTTAATTCTTTATTGTTTAAAGTATTACTTATGTCTCCTTTTCCCCACATTGACCTCTCCCTGGCGCTCCCACTCCTCAGCACATGCTGGGCATGTGCTCTTGACTGAAACCGATCCGGGACCCTTCAGTCCACAGGCCGATGGTCTATCCTCTGAGCCAAACCAGCTAGGGCGCTAATTGACTGACTTTAAAATAGAAGATGAGCCTGGATCATCCAGGTGGAACTAAGGTAAACACAATGGTCCCCTAGATGCAAAAGGGGAGGCAAGATGAAAATGTACACTATTGGTTTATTTTTTGTTTTAAATATATTTTTATTGGTGTCAGAGAGGCAGGGAGAGGGAGATATAGAAACATCAATGATGAGAGAGAATTTTGATTGGCTGCCTCCTGCAAGCCCCTTACTAGGAATTGAGCCAACAACCCCAGCATGTGCCCTTGACTGGAATCAAACCTTCAGTCCACAGGCGGATGCTCAATCCACTGAGCCAAACCAGCTAGGGCTACACTATTGGTTTGTTTGTTTTTTTTAAAATATATTTTATTGATTTTTTTACAGAGAGGAAAGGAGAGGGATAGAGAGTCAGAAACATCGACGAGAGAGAAACATCGATCAGCTGCCTCCTGCACACTCCCCACTGAGGATGTGCCCGTAACCAAGGTACATGCCCTCGACCAGAATCGAACCTGGGACCCCTGAGTCAGCAGGCCGACGCTCCATGCACTGGGCCAAACCGGCCAGGGCTACACTATTGGTTTTGACGAAGGAGGAAGGGCCCTGAGTCAAGGAATGCAGGTGGTCAGCAATGCAAACTGGAATTGGGAAGAAAACAGATTCTCCCCTGAGCTGAAGGAGCCCAGTCCTGCGCCCATCTTGATATGAGACTCATTTCAGGCTTCTGGTACCTAGACCTGTATATGGTCACTTTCAACGACTGCAGGAATATTTTGCAGCAGCAATGGAAATCTCATGGAGTAATTTATTCAGCAAAATACGTTTGATGGAACTGAGTTTAAGTCTCTCTATTCATTAGGTTCCTTGGTTAAGGGCATTTTACTTTGAAATCCCACATGAAGTAAAGAAGAAAATTTAAAACTATTTGGAGATATTCCACCCCCTTAGCTGGGACAGTGAAGTCCTCATTATACAGATGTAAACTGTTCTGAACTATGATGCCTTTGTGTCATTAAGACTTAAGGTACAATGTGTGGCCTTAATTTCTCTATCACTGAACTGTAAAAAGTATTGGTTCTCAGCACACTACACTCTTTGGCTGGAAGTTGGTCAATCCTCAATTTATATTCCCCAAGTGCATGGCAGAATTTCTCATTCCAAGTATGGAAAAATGACCACTGCAGGATAAGGGTGACTGTGGGACAGGAATTTCCACTAATTGTGCAATATAGAAAGTAAAAGAGTACAAAACCCCAAATATATGCAGCCTCACGAGGAATGAAGTAGAACTATTTAGTATTCCTCTTTAGGCTTATTAAATATTTTCTGTGTCAATACCAGCTTGAGAGAAGAGACTGCAATGTATGTCCCACTAACTGCTGTTTTAAGATACTCATATCTACATTCATTAGCCTGAATCTTTTCAAAGAACACAAAGCTATTTCAAATACACCCCATCTTAAAAATGTAATACAAACACTTTCACTTCACTGCATTGTCCTCCACACCCAATACTCTATCTCCTTTTCCCTGAACAGCAAAGCTCCTCCATACGTTTTCATTTCACCTGAGCCATTTTATGCATCTCACTCATTCTACTGTGTCATCAAACTGGACTCCCATTCCCACCACCCAACTGTCAACTGTGGGCCGTATATTGCAGAGTCAAAGAGATACATACCTATTAGCATATTAAGTAAATTGAGTATAAGTTAGTACTTTACTTAACCAAGAATACAAACAGAGATATAGGGTCTCTGGGCTTGGCTGCTTAGAGTCACAGCGACTCAGGTAAAAGCTGACATGTTCCATCCCCTCTGACCCTCTCCTGATGTACCTGCTGGCCTCCCAGGCTCACCTGGATGGGTCTCTGAGAGGAAGGTCTCTGTGTGGAAGTCTGAATGGCTCCCTGAATGGTTGATGATGAGACTGAAGCTCTGCCCCACATGAGACAGCAGGAAGGAGTGAAGCATCAGTCCCTGAGCCAGCTCAGGAATCAAAAGCAGCAACCATGTCCTGTCTCCCAGCATTGTACAAGCCGAGGATGGAACAGGAGAGATATTTACAGCTCTCTCTATACCTGCTCATCAGGCACATTTTTCTTGGGTTATTCCAACTTCTAAGCATGTGATTTCCCTGTGGATCTCTGGAATAAACAGAAAGGAAATTTTTCCTAATGATTCTCTGATCCCAAGAGACCAGGTTAAAGGCCAAGTGAGTTCAGTGTTTATGATGCCTTGTCTAGATCTTACTTGCTTTCCAGAGATCTAACCTCTTATTACCTTATTCCAACACTGATTGAACATTTTCTTCAATGTCTGAGATTATGGAACCCATCAGGCCAGGTCCCTGTGATCCTCAAGCACTGATCTGTGGTGGAGACACAGCCCTGATGTCTCTAGAGAATTGCTACTCTCCTCTCCAACAAATGGACTGTGTTCCTTTGATGTGGAATCCTGGGCTTCACACTCATTGGCTTCCTGACACATCTGTCAAAATAATAAGGAATTTTGTACTTATTTCTCAAGTGAAAATCTGTCATTGATATCTCATTAGAAAATATTTGTTAATTATGAGATTCATTTTGAAAGTTGTATGCCATATATTCTGAGCTTAGTACCTTATAGACTTTGCCTGATTTAATTTTTCAAAATGTCCATTCTATTATGACTTTCATTCCCTTTACAAAAACTGAGTTTGAAGGAGTTTATTGATTTGCTCAAAGTTATGAGCTAAACAAGGGATGGGCTTTGATTGGAATCTGTCAGATTGATTTTAATTTTCAAACTCTGGGCCAGTGTTTCTCTACCCGAGTTGATTTTGCCCCTGGAAATATTTGGCAATGTCTGGAGGAAGGTTACTAAACACCTATAATACCCAACACCAATAATTATCCTGCCCTACTTCCCAACATGAGAAGGTGAGAAAATCTAGTCTAGACCAGCACTTCTCCTACTTCAATGTGCATATAAGTCACCAGGATTATAGTTCAAATGCAGGTCTTGGTGGGCCAGAGATTCCTTTTTGTTTTTGAGATTCTTTGAATGAAACAAGTTCCCAGGTGGTGTGATTGCTGTAGGTGCTGGTCTATGGACCACACTTTGAGTAGAAGGGTGTGGCTGTGTTAGTGTCAGGGGTAGGTAGTTCTAGTTCTTTAGAACCAGAGATCATTTTGCATGTAATTTTGAATGTATAGTGTATTCACTCATTCTAGAAGCTGTTATAAATTCATTGTTCAATGATCTTTTACTAGAGGCCCAGCGTGTGATTGAAATCATGTGAGGAGGCCCCTCCTCCCGCCGTGGGAGGAGGCACCACACGGGCTGCTTCGGGAGTCAGGCCCGACCGCCGCCGTGGGCTCTCAAGACCCACGCCTGACTTCCACCCCAAGCCCCCGTGCCCCCCTGCCTGTGTCCACTCTGGGGGTGCCTGAGCCGGGTCGGTGGTTCAGCCAACCCCAAACCCCCTCTCCCGGCCCCCCTACCTGTGTGTGCTCTGGGCCGTCTGAGCTGCCGCGCCTGCTCAGTCAGGTTCGCCTGTCTCTGTCTCCATCTCTGCTAGGGCCTCACCTGCGCAACCTCCTCCTGTCCTGTCATCCCGTTATGGTGTCCTGGCCTAATTTGCATATTACCTTTTTATATATTACGATAAGTATTTATAAATGACATCATATGATATTCTGAAAAATACCTTTTTAAATTTTTTTATATAAGGGCCCTTGTGTGACACCATGGAATACATTATTGAAAAGATTTTCATAGTAGGCAGAGCTTCCAAAGATATCCACATCATAATCCCCAGGAACTTGTAATATGTTACTTTTTGTTGCAAGATAGGATTAGAGTAGCAGATTGAATAGTTGGCTAATCAGCTGACTTTAAGGTAACATTGACCATAAGACTGTAGGTGGGACTAATGAAATCATGGTGGTTCTAACATTTGGAAGAGGAAGGAAGAATTGTTGGAATCAGAGGGAGACTAAAGATGCTACAAAGCTGGCTTTAAAGATGGAGAAAGGGCCATGTGGCATGAGAAACTGGAGTAGGAGAGGAAATGGATTCTCCCCTGGAGACTCCAGAAGTAACACACCCCTACAGACATCTTTTAAAAAAATTACTATTTTATCCTATTTTTTATTTTTTATCTTTATTGTTGAGAGTATTACAGATATCTGCCAATTTTTCCATTGCCTCCTCCCCTTCATCTCCCTCCCCGCCACCCTGGCCTTCACCACACTAATGTCTGTGTTCATGGATTATGCATATCCTATATAATAAAAGGGTAATTGCAAAAGACCCCAACAGCGGAATGACCAGAACGACCGTTCGACCTGTCACTATGAGTTGCACTGACCAACTCTTGGTCCCTTTCCTCGACCGGTATTCTCCTATTGCCCGATGGTGAACAGGTACCAGGGGTTGGTGGCAGGGGATGGGGGTGGTGCCTGGCCAAGGTCCCTGCCCTGTGGGTTGCCCCCAACACAGAGGGTGATCTGCGGCAGGTGCATGGCCGGTGAGTGGGCAGCAACGGCCGACCTCTTGGTTCCTCCCCCAGGCCATCAGGCTCCGATGGCCTGGTGACGGACCTGGACTGGTGGTGGGTGGCAGTCGGGGGTGGGGCCAGCTGCGGGCAGCCAGGGAAGATGGCCCTGATTGCAGGCCAGATCTAGGGACTGTACCTGGGCATGAATTTCATGCACTGGGCCTCTAGTCTACACTAATAAAAGAGAAACATGGTAATTAGCGTACGACCGCTACCCTTTTCATTGGCTAATCAGTGAGTATATGCAAATTAACTGTCAGCCAAGATGGCGGCCGGCAGCCAGGCACTGAAGCGAGCAGGGAGGCTTGCTTGCTGCAGACTCCAACGTTCCCCGCCTCACTTGCCAGCCTCTCAGTTGCAACTCTAAGCAACTATATACTATGTTGCAAATAAGAAGCTAAACAAAACCCCAGAAAAGGGCTTCCATTCAGCCGGGCTCGGACCGCAACATTGTATCTATGTTTTCAGCAGCAAGGCCCCAGAGCTAAAGCTGGCCCAAAAAAAAAAAAAAAAAAA
>NW_005368527.1:159791-163092 GCF_000412655.1 Myotis brandtii | reverse complement strand
GGCGCCGCAACCTCCCCATCGACCCTGCCTTGAGTGTGACAGGGGGCGGTGCCCCAACCCCCCAATCGGCCCTACCCTGAGCGTGACTGAGGGTGGCATCGCAACCTCCCGATTCGCCCTGCTCTGTGCATGACGGGGCAGCGCCCCAACTCCCCAATCGGCCCTCTTCTGAGCCTGACCAGGGGCTGCACCTAGGGATTGGGCCTGCCCTCTGCCACCCGGAAGCAGGCCTAAGCCAGCAGGTCGTCTCCTGGGGGAGTGATGACCATTAAGGCAAAATGACCAGAACAACCAGTCTCTATGATGCGCACTGAACACCAGGGGGCAGACGCTCAACTCAGATCCAGCTCATTAGTCTATATAATAAAATCCTAAGTGACCATTAAGGCAAAATGACCAGAACAACCAGTCTCTATGATGCGCACTGAACACCAGGGGGCAGACGCTCAACTCAGAAAGTCCAGCTCATGGCTGAGGATCACATTGACGGTGGCAGGAGCCTCTTCTGCCTCTGGCACAGGGCTAAGGAGCAGTGAGCAGGTGGGTGGTAAGGAGTGAGGGGTCGTGGACTGTGATAGGGCACAGGTCGGGCTGAGGGACCCCCTCACCCCGAGCGCACAATTTTCATGCACTGGGCCACTAGTATGCGTATAAGCATATAAGTTCTTTGTTTATTCTCTGCCCACCCCTTCTCCCCCCTTTTCTGTGGGATGCATCAGTCTGTTCCATGCTTCCATTCCTCTGGACCTATTGTTTTGTTCAGTTTATTTTGTTTATTAGATTCCACCAATAAGTGAGATCATGTGATACTTGTTTTTCTCTGACTAGCTTATTTCACTTAGCACAGTACTCTTCATGTCCCTTCGTGCTGTCTCAAAGGATAAGAGATCCTTCTTTTTTAAAACTGCATAGTATTCCACAGCTTTTTAATCCACTCATATACTAATGGGTACATGGGCTGTTTCCAGATCTTAACTATTATAATTAGTGCTGCTATGAACATAGGGGAGCATGTGTCTTTTCTGATTGGTATTTGTGTTTCTTGGGATATATTCCTAGAACTGAGATTACTGGGTCAAATGAAATTTCCATTTTTAATTTTTTGAAGAAACTCCATACTGTTTTCCACACTGGCTGCACCAGTTCTGCATTCCCACCAGCAGTGCAAGAGTGTTCCTTGTTCTCCGCATCCTCACCAGCACTTGTCATTTGTTGCTTTGCTGATGATAGCCAGGTGTGACAGGTGTGAGATGGTACTTATTGTTGTTTTGATTTGCATCTCTTGGATGATTAGTGATATTGAGCATGTTTTCATAAGTCTCTTGGCCTTCTGTATGTCCTCTTTTGAAAAATGTCTATTTAGGTCCTTTGCCCATTTTTTGATTGGATTGTTTATCTTCCTTTTGTTAAGATGTATGAGTTCCCTATAAATTTTGGAGATTAAACCCTTATCAGTGATAACATTGGCAAATATGTTCTTCCACGCAGTGGGCTTCCTTGTGGTTTTGTTGATGGTTTCTTTTGCTGCGCAGAAGCTTTTTATTTTGAGGTAGTCCCATTTGTTTATTTTCTCCTTAGTTTCCATGGCCCTAGGAGCTGTATTGGTAAAGATATTGTTCAACAAATGTCTGCTATTTTGTTGCATATAGCTTCTTCTTAGATTTATATGGTTTCCCATCTTATGTTTAAGTCCTTTATCCAGTTTGTGTTTATTTTTGTGTATGGTGTAAGTTGGTGGTCTAGTTTCATTTTTTTGCATGTATTAGTTCAATTTTCCCAACACCATTTATTGAAGAGACTGTCTTGACTCCATTGTATGCTCTTGCCTCCTTTGTCAAATATTAATTGAGCATAATGGTTTGGGTTGATTTCTGGGTTCTCTGTTCTATTCCATTCATCTATGTGTTGGTTCTTGTGCCAGTACCAGGCAGTTTTGAGAACCGTGGCTTTGTAATACAGCTTGATATCTGGTATTGTGATCCCTCCAACTTTGTTTTCTTTCTCAAGATTGCTGTGGCTATTTGGGGTCTTTCTTTATTCCATATGAATTTTTGGAGAGTTTATTCTAGGTTTTTGAAATATGCCGTTGGTATTTTAATGGAGATTGCATTGTATCTATAGGTTGCTTTGGGTAGTATGGACATTTTAATGATGTTGATTCTACCAATCCATGAACACGGTATATTCTTCCATTTGTTTATGTCTTCCTCTACCTCTTTTTTCAGTGTTTGTAATTTTCTGAGTACAGGTCCTTTACTGCCTTGGTTAAATTTATTTGTAGGTATCTTAATTTTTTTGTTGCAATGGTAAATGGGATTTTTTCTCCCAGTTTCTCTTTCTGTGAGTCCTTATTGCTGTATAAAAAAGCCATAGATTTCTGGGTGTTAATTTTTTATCCTGCTACATTGCCGAATTCATTTAATAATTTTAGTAGTTTTTTGATGGAGTCTTTAGGGTTTTCTAGTACAATATAATGTCACCTGTGAACAATAACAATTTTACTTCTTCTTTTCCAATTTGGATGCCTTTTTTTCTTCTTGTCTAATCACTATGGCTAGCACTTCCAGTGCTATGTTGAGCAGGGTGGTGAAAGTATGATATGCACTGCCCACCAGTAGTGAAAGTATGTTATGAACCGGTAGCTCAGAACTACCTACAACTAACTCAATATATGCACTGCATTGGGGGCACCCCCAGCGTCTGCCCCCAGTGTGCATCCCTGCCTTGTTCCTGTTCTTAGGGGAAGTGGTTTTAGCTTTTGTCTATTGGGTTTGATGTTGGCTGTAGGTTTGTCATATAAGGCTTTTATTATATTGAGGTCTGATCCCTCTATTCCCTCTATTTTCTGTGAGTTTTTATCAGGAAAGTGTGTTGGATTTTGTCGAATGCCTTTTCTGCATCAGTTGATATGATTATGTGATTTTTGTCTCTCAATTTGTTTATGTGATGTATCACGTTTATTGATCTGCAGATATTGTACTAGCCTTGCATCCCTGGAATAAATCGAACTTGGTCATGGTGTATGATCTTTCTAATGTAATGCTGGATCCAATTTGCTAGAATTTTGTTGAGGATTTTAGTATCTATGTTCATGAGAGATATTGGCCTGCAAATCTATTTCTTTGTAGTGTCTTTATCTGTTTTTCTACTTGGTAATTTATATTCTTTATAAATCATTGGATTGTAGCTTCTTCTTAGATTTTTATGGTTTCCCATCTTATGTTTAAGTCCTTTATCCAGTTTGAGCTTATTTTTGTGTATAGTGTAAGTTGGTGGTCTAGTTTCATTTTTTTGCATGTAT
>NW_005368527.1:152101-155050 GCF_000412655.1 Myotis brandtii | reverse complement strand
GGTCACCACAACATGAGGAACTGTATTAAAGGGTCGCGGCATTAGGAAAGTTGAGAACCACTGCTATATGTGTTTTCCGATGGTCGCGACGCACAGGTTGAGAACCGCTGATCTAGTGAGTCATGGATGATTGCTGTTTTCTTGCTGATTTTTTATCCAGAGGATTTGTCCAGTGATGTCAGCAGGGTATTAAAGTCCCCTACTATGATATTGTTGACTATTGCTACCCCAGCTCTTTTTCATTTCCCTTTGCCTGAAAGATATTTTTCCATCCCTTCACTCCCAGTCTGTGTGCTCCCCTTATTCTGAGGTGGGTCTCCTGCAGATGGCATATATATGGGTCATGTTTTCTTATGCATTCAGCCACTTGATGTCTTTTGATTGAAGCATTCAGTCATTTATGTTCAAGGTTATTGTTGATAGGTATTTGTTTGTAACCACTTTTATTTTTGTGCCTGTGTTCCTTCTTTTTTTTTATTTCTTGTTTTTACAAGAGTCCCTTTAGCATTTCTTGCATTGCTGGCTTGGTATTGATAAACTTCCTTAGGCTTTTTTTGTCTGTGAAGCTCCTGATTTCCCCTTCAACTTTGAAAGTTAGCCTTGCTGGATAGAGTATTCTTGAACTCAGTCCCCTGCCCTGCATCACTTTATATACTTTTTCCATTCCTCTCTAGCCTAATGTGTCTCTGTTGAGGAATCATTTGATAATCTAATGGGAGATCCCATGTAGGTAAGTCTCTGTTTCTCTCTTGCAGTCTTTAAGTTTCTCTCTTTGTCATTAAAGTTTGCTATTGTAATTATGATGTGTCTTCGTGTGTTTTTGGGTTCACCTTGATGGGATTCTCTGTGCTTGTGTGACTTCTTCCCCAAATCAAGGAAGTTTTCTGACATTATTTCTTCAATTAAGTTTTCTAACCCTTGCTCTTCTTCTTGTCATTCTCTCACCCTTATTATACATATGTTGCTTCATTTCATGTTGTCCCAAAGCTCCCTTCAGCTCTCCTCCTGCCTTTTAATTTTTTTTCTTCACTTGCAGTTCAGATTGGATGAGTGTTTCTCCCTGTCTTCTAAATCATTTATTCAGTCCTCCACTTCTTCTAGTCTACTGTTGAAACCTTCCACAGTGCTCTTTATTGTAGGTTTATCACACTTTATTTATTCTTGATTTATACATAAGTTGTTGATTTTCTTATCCATCTGGTTTATGAACTGTATGACCCTTATTCTCACTTCTTTTTCTGACAAATTGCATGCCTCCATTTCATTTAGCTCCTTTTCTTGTGATTTCTCCTTTTCTTTCCTTTGGGGGTTGTTTTTTTGTCTCCCCATTTTCGCTCTCACTGAAAGATCTAGGTGTCAAGTCACACTGTGCCTGTGACTGCAGCAGCGGCCTTCATGGTAGGTCACATGGTCACCAGGCCTGGGGTTGATGCTTTTGGTTTGGTGGGCATTTGTGCAGTTGTGTGTCCCAGGGTTGCTGTTTAAGGCTTGGCTGTTTGCACGCATGGTTGTGCTGCCCGGGGCTAAAGCATATGGTGCCATGAGAGGAGCGTGTTCCAGATCTCACAAGAGCTTGTGTTCAAGGAGGTTGTAGTCTCAGTGTTTGTGGGTCCACAACCGAGGCAGCAGGTCCCTGGCTGGAGTGGCTGTAGGGTACCGGGTGGTGTCTGAGGGCACCCTCGTGGAGACTTCCAGTTACAACAGCTCTCCCCTTCAAGATGGCGTGGCCTCTGTGGCAGAGCTGGCTGCCCCAGGAGAGATTGCAGCAGTAGCAGAGACTTCCTAGCTAGGGGAGCCTGGTCCACCAGCCCCCAAAAGTCCTGCGGAATCTGACTGCTCTTCATGCACACATTCACACACCCTACATATCCACACACTCCCCTTTTGCTCCCTCACTCATACTCTCTCTCTCACTACCGTCCTGCCAGCTGCCATCTTCCTTCCACAATACTATTGTTAAAGAGAAAACCACAGGCCCAAAATGACATCACTCCAGTTAAAAACCCATGATGTTAAATCTAGTTTTCATACTTGATTTAATGGAAGTTTGAACAGCGTCGAAAAGCTTAGTTTTAATCAACCAGCCCTGAATTTTCTGGTCAAGGACCAATAAGATAATCTGTCACAAGGCCCGCCCCATTCCCCACAGAAAGAAGAGGGAATCTGTATGATAGAAATTCTTCCTCCTGTCTTCCCCCAAATAAAAGATGTCTTGGCCCCCAAATAATCCTTTCTCCCCCTGTTTTTAATAGCTCCTTTGTCCTTCCCTCTTTCCTATAAAAAAGTTCTTTTTTATACATCCCCTCTGATCTCCCCTTTAGTTGCCAGATGGGAACTTTTATCTCTCCCTTAAAAAATTTGAACTTTGAGTCTTGCCAATAATAAGAATTATCATCAGAGATAACATTCATGACCTACTAGAGGCCCGGTGCACAAAATACATGCACTTGGTGGGGTTCCTCAGCCTGGCTCCGCCCTGTTGCAGTCCGGGAGTCCTTGGGGATGTCTGGCATCCTTAGTGCTGCCGTGGAGGTGGGAGAGGCTCTCGCCACCACTGCTGCACTCACCAGCCATGAGCCCAACTTCTGGCTGAGCAGCACTTCTCCTGTGGGAGCACACTGACCACCAGAGGGCAGCTCCTGTGTTGAGCGTATGCCCCCTGGTGGTCAGTGTGTGACATTATGACAAGTCGTTCCTCTGTTTGGTGGATTTGCATATTAGCCTTTTATTATATAGGACTAGAGGCCCAGTGCACAAAAATTTGTGCACTCGGAGGGGAAGTGGGGGGGTCCCTCAGCCCGGCCTGTGCCCTCTCACAGTCTGGGACCCCTCGGGAGATAACGACCTGCTGGCTTAGGCCTGCTCCTGGGTGGCAGAGGGCAGGTCCAATCCCTCGGTGCAGCCCCTGGTCGGGCTCAGAGCAGGGCTGATTGGGGAGTTGGGGCGCCG
>NW_005368527.1:139321-150940 GCF_000412655.1 Myotis brandtii | reverse complement strand
ACTGAAGCTCCCAACCGCTCCTTTTTTTCTTTTTTTCTTTTTTTTATTCTGGGCCAGCTTTAGCTCTGGCTCTAGCTCTGAGGCTTCCGCTGCTGAAAGCTGGTATCTGGTTTGTTTGGGTTCTATAATGGAAACAATGTATAACTCCAGCTCTGAGATCCCGGTGGCTGAAAGCTGGTTTCTGGGGTTTTGTTTAGCTTCTATATTTGTTACAATGTTTCAAACTGCCAGGTCAGAGGCCGGCAGCGGCAGGCGGGGAACGTTGGAGTCCGCCAGTCACTGGAGCAGGCAAGCCTCCCTGTTCGCTTCAGTGCATGGCTGCTGGCCGACATCTTGGCTGACAGTTAATTTGCATATACTCACTGATTAGCCAATGAAAAGGGTAGCGGTCATACGCTAATTACCATGTTTCTCTTTTATTAGTGTAGATACCTAGAGCAGGGCAAATTTCTAATTACTGAAGATCTTTTCTTCTTATTGTCTCACAATGTCCTCCCTCCCTTCTGTAGTTCCAGGTGCTTTACCTCATCTTTAGCTCAAAATGTCATATAAATGGTACCACACTGTCTCTTTCAATCTCTGAACCTCTCATGTATGTTTCCAAGTAGATTCCACTGGGAGATAGATATTGGATAATCAAGTTTTGCCAGCAACTATGGTAGTTATGATTGTTCCCTATAAATCTCAGTCTATTGATAATGATGCAGTAGGAAAGGAATGCCTGGGCACTTGCCTGGTTCCTACTACTTTTCGTGAGACCAGAGTCAATATTGTGACTAGATGGACCCTTGTGGTCCTTATTATAATTACCACAATTGGACTCTCATCTAAATAAGACAATGAAACCTGAATATTATGTATGAAATACAGTAGCATGTTTGTATCACAAGTACCTGACTAAGCTTTTTTTCAAAGACATCCATCTCAGATAATCATTTTGACAAATACATGACACTGTTACTACATAAGCACTCATGTTGCCTCCACCCATGAAGTTCCCCTTTAATTTTAATTTGATTTGGAACTTGAAATATATGCAATTTTATTTTTAACTAGACGCCCGCTGCATGAATTTGTGCACAGGTGGAATCCCTCGGCATGGTTGGCAATCGGGGCTAATTGGGGATGGTCAACTGTCTGGGTAGTGGGACCAAGGGAGGTTGGTCAGCCAGGGGGAGGGACCATGGAGGTTGGCCTTATAGGGGGTTAGACTGCAGGAGGTTGGCCTGCCACAGAAGGTTGGCTGTGGGAGCGCACTGACCACCAGGGGGCAGCTACTGCATTGATCGTTTGCACCCGGTGGGCAGTGCATATCATAGTGACCAGTCATTCGGTTGTTCAGTCATTTGGTCACTTAGGTGTGTATATATAATAGATTACAAGCAATTTCAATATAAGCAAAGGAAGAAAGTTCACATAAACAATGGATATATCTAGGTAGCAAAGTTTATTTGGAATTAAACACAGAATTTTATTGATTCTTACACAGACTAACATATTACAAAATTTCCCTTGTAGAAACCTAGATAACTGACCTATAGGTGAACCCACTTTTCCATCCCCTGCTCTAATTCCAACTCTTATGTTTTAAAGAAAAAGTAAACCCATAAAACCCTAGCCATCCTGTCTTGGACCACAATACAGGCAGAGTCCTTCAGTCGAAGTCCAGTTTCTATCTCTCTGTCTGCCTGTTGGTCTCTCTCTTTCACACAACACACACACACACACACACACACACACACACACACACACACTCACTAACTTTCCTGTGTGGCATTTGGGCATGCTGGACCTGTGAGTACTAAATTTACATGTTCATATTTCCATGATGGTCGTTGCAATCATACTAAGGACCATAAGGATCCATCTAGTCATAAAAATGGCTCTGGTCTGAGGAACAAGTAGTAGGACCCAGGCCAGTGCCCAGGCATCCCTATCCTAGTGCATCACTATCAACAGACTGAGACTTATAGGGAACAATCATAAAGTCTACAGTATCAGGAAGATCAGTTAAGGTACCGATGTACAAAGAATGAGGGACACATGGTGAACACAAGAACAAATTACTTACAATGATATATGTCACTTGAGAAGAAATTATTGTTAAGACATCAATGTTTCTAGTGAAGTAAATGAAAACTTCCAAATATTTCTGATCAAGGTTGGAAAAAATATTGTGAAGGCAAAAAGAAAAAGAAAACAAAGGGAACAAACGTCTATATAACAGACAAAGCAGAAAGCTTTATAAAATGGTTACTTAAATTGTATAGAAGAGTTGAAACAAACAAAGGAAATTCAAGGACAGAATACAAGTAACAAGTCGGAAAATTACAATCTGATGAAAGAACCTCAATTTCTGGTTTTGAGTCTTGGAGCACTTTTTCTACCTCAGGATGATTGTCCCTTTTGTACCTGCCATCCCATAGAATCTTTTCAGGGCCCTCTTTATGTCTTTGTTTCTCAGACTGTAGATGAAGGGGTTCAGCATGGGTGTGACCACAGCATACATCACTGAGGCTGCTGCACTTGAGTGTGGGCTATCGGTAGCAGCAGAGCTGAGGTACACTCCTAGGACTGAACCATAAAATAAGGAGACAACTGAGAGGTGAGATGCACAGGTAGAAAATGCCTTATACTTCCCCTGCACTGATGGGATTCTACAAATGGAGGACACTATCTTAGAGTAAGAGTAAAGGATACCAGCGAGGGGACCAGCACCCAGTAGTGCAGTTACAAAATACATCACCACGTTATTAAAAAAGGTGTCAGAACAGGCAAGTTGGACGACCTGTTTGATTTCACAAAAAAAGTGGGTGATTTCAAAGTCTGTACAGAAGGACAGCTGCAATACCATTATGCTTTGTAACAAGGAATTCAGGCCACTTATGATCCAGGACACCAGAACCAGCAGTCCACAGAGCCGGGGGTTCATGATGACCATGTAGTGCAGGGGGTGGCAGATGGCTACAAAGCGGTCATAGGCCATTATGGTCAAGAGGATGTTATCCAACATTCCAAACAGTATGAAAAAATACATCTGTGTGATGCAACCTTTATAGGTTATGACTCTGCTCTGTGTCAGGATGTTCACCAACATCTTTGGGATGGTGGTGGAGGTGAAACAGATGTCTACCAAGGACAGGTTGGAGAGGAAGAAGTACATGGGTGTGTGGAGGTGGGAGTCTGAGCTGACAGCCAGGATGATGAGCAGGTTTCCCAACACAGTGATCAGCTGCATGGAGAGGAACAGTCCAAATATGAGGGGCTGCAGTGCTGGTTCCTCTGAAAGTCCCAGGAGAAGAAATTCTGAAATTGGGGTATCATTGCCTCGTCTCATGTGATGAAGGTGACTAGTAGGAAAGAAAAAGTAGCATGATCAGTTTTTAAACAAATGGCTATTACTAGCATAGTTGAAATGCTACAGTTATATTTTGCATTAATCAATTCCTTTTTTTTCAACATATCATCCCCTTTAAGACACACCCCAACCCATGACATCTCTGATTAGGAATTTCTGTTCTCCTCACACCTTTTCCCCAAGGTGGTCATGGATTACACAGGTGTTTTTTTTAAAATTCTTATTATTGAGATTATTACAGATGTCTCCCTTTTATCAACCACATTACCCCCTTTACCCAGTTCCCAACCCACTGCCGGCCTTCACCATGCTACTGTTTCTATCCATAGGTAATGCATATATGCATATAAGTTCTTTGGTTAATCTCTTCCCTATTCTCTTCCTTCCCTCTGAGATTCATCAGTTTGTTCCATGTTTCCAAGCCTCTGGTTCTATTTTATTCATCAATTTATTTTGTTCATTAGATTCCTTGTCTTTTACCTGGACTTTTACTTTCAATTATTGATAGATATGTTTTTATTGCCATTCTATTGTTCATATTTTTATATTTTTCTCCTCCTCCTCCTCCTTCTCCTCCTTCTTAAAGAATACCTTTCAACATTTCATGTAATACTGGTTTGGTGGTGATGAACTCCTTTAGCTTTTTCTTGTATGTAAAGCTCTTTATCTGACCTTTAATTCTAAATGGCAGCTGGGCTGGGTAGAGTATTCTTGGTTCTAGGTCCTTGATATTCATCACTTTGAATATTTCTTACCACTCCCTTCTGGCCTGTAAGCTTTCTTTTTAGAAATCAGCTGAGAGTTGTATGTGTGCTCCCTTGTAGGTAACTAAGTGCTTTTCTCTTGCTGCTTTTAAGATTCTCTCTTTGTCTTTTTCTAAAAAATATATTTTTATTGATTTCAGAGAGAAGGGAGAAGGAGAGAGAGATAGAAACATCAATAATGAGAGAGGATCATTGACTGGCTGCCTCCTGCACACCCCTTACTGGGGATGGAGCCCGCAACCCAGGAATGTGTCCTTGATCAGAATTGAACCCAGGATCCTTCAGTCTCGGGTCGATGCTCTATCCACTGAACCAAACCGGTTAGGGCTACAGCCTAATAATTGTTAATACCCTCACCTGATGGTGAGATTGAAGTATCCATCGGCCTATGATGGTGGACAGATAATCAATATACTGTATGTAGAGAGCTTGGTGTACTTCCTGCTTGTTGGTAAATGAATGGTTACCACTGTGATGGGATAAGGCTGATTATTTTCTTCTATCTTTCAAATGTCTTTATTGCTTCCAAACACCTTGGTCTCCAATTCCATAGACATATTTCAGTTCCCTGTCATCTTTCCCATCTAACAGGTGGGCACCCCTCTAGCCAAATGCACACTTGACTCAGAGAGAACTTTAATGCTGATCCTTGAACTCTCTGAATAAAATTCCTCCCCTAGTCATACCTCACTGGAGTTAGAAGCCAAATTCTGTAGCTTCAAACACGAGGCTCAAGTGTCTGTGAACTTTCAGCCAGCTCCACTCTCACAGAGCCCTGGCCTCCCTCACACAGGTCTCCTAAACATTGAACTTGAGTCCAGCTTCACCTGACACCACAGCTGCGGGGCTCAGAGCCTTTATGGGCTCACTTTCCTCTCCCCACTGGTCTTTTTGGAATTTTTTACCCCCACTCAACCCTTCAAACTCCAACTCCTCTTTCAGAGAGACTGGATCCTTTCCTTCATGAACCTTTTATTTTTCTAGCATGAGCACAGGAAAAGGTCACTTTCTCATGCTCTTAATCTAAGTGCTAGGGCACCCATGGTGAGATTTTTATTTAATCCCATGTTTTTGTTCTTTGCTAGACTGTGAGTACCTGAGGCATATAGCATGTTATACAAACACCTTCTCTCCCCCTTCAGATTTAGTTTAGTGTGGCTGATAAACATGTATTCTATGACAGGATTCTATGAAGTTAGGTGTGGAGGACATGCTTGAGGAGTGCTCTCAATGTTCTGAGATCAGGAGCCATTAGGGTGTCAGATTACAGTTGTAAGAATGAAATAGAATGCACTCAAGGAGGCACAAAAGAAAGTATTAGAGTGTGTCATCCACAGTGAGCGTCCATACATAATCATTTCATGGCTCCCTTTGTTCACGCATGCATGCGTGTGTGTGTCGTGCAAAAATGCTGGATCACAATGTAAAAGGCACGTCTTCTTTTGGGACACAGTGAAACAAATCTGGAATTCAACACAATAAATGCAAGGACAGCCTAAAAGGCCATTTCCTGATAATGAGGGGAAAATGACAGTGAAAAGCCCAGCAGAGAGCCAGGTGCAGAGAAAAGAGGGAGCCAGCATGGATGCTGAAGTTCCTCAGACTCAAGGAACCACACACAGACTGGACCTTCACTGGGCCTCTGGCCTCATCACAACGTCCTCCCGCCTCTGATCTAATTGTGATTCCTGCACCTATTCCATGTTTAGATCACTCTGGTGTTTATATGGCTCAATAGCATCTTTCCTTTGCTATTTTTGGCTTTGAGTTTTGATCTCTTTTGTGATACAACTGATGGGTGGGCACTGGTCCTGGTTCTGTTCCCTATCAACCTACAAATCATCCCTGAACATTTTTTAGAAAATCCTGCTTATGCCACAACTATTGATCCTCTTTCTTCACATATTTATTTCTGAGAATATGATATCATAGCACACTTATTTCATTGTACTGGGCCTTCTTTGTCTAATGTGCGGTCAAATGAGCAGGGAGCTCACTGACTATTCATTTATGTAGTTTGATAAATGTGTGCTTTTATATGGAAAAATGTAAAGGTATGGAATATTCATAATATAAAAAATGGCAGGGAAAATAAACATTGTTGAATATTGTGTATTCAAATATTGGCATTAGTAAAATTGAATAAAATTGTAAAACAAAAGAAAAGCCAAAATAAACCCCACAAAACTTTAATCATATCAATATAGGACTCCAATCTCAGATATATGGGTAAGGATGTGGAAATAAAAATACAAAAATATACTTTTAAAAGGCAGTGGAGAAAGCAGTATCTACAGTTATAATTTATACCTATGTAAACATAAATAGATTATGCTTAGAAAATGGATAGAAAAGATCATTAATTGAATGCAAAAGAATTTTTCTGTCAAGGTAAAAAATGTAAAACTGTTTATGTTTATAGGTAATGGGAGAAGAGACAATATGACAGACTGATAGAATTGACCACACAAAATTAATACATTTTCATCCATTTCCCTAACTCCATCTATACATATATAAAGGAATTCTACGCCAAACAGCAATGTTTTTAGGTGAAAACTAATTTAGCATACTAAATGTATTAATTGTATACTCACCTACCTAGCAAACAGATATGGTAGTCTCTCAGCTCTGAGCTGGCCTGGTTAGGCTCTCAGGTTACCTCAGGGAGAAATTCTGGGATGCACTCCTTGAATCTTCCCACAGCACCTGCTGCACTCACAGACTCACCTGGTTGGGGGTCTCTGAAAGGAAGGGCTCTTTGTAGAAGTCTGAATTGCTCCCTGGATGGTTAATGTTGGAGACTGAAGCTCTGTTCTCAGACAAAAGAGCAGAAAAGAGTCAAGCATTAGTCTCAGAGTCAGAGTTAAGAGCCCAATAGAAACAAATACGTTCTGTTCCAGCCTAACGTTGCACATGTTGCCAGTCTGCAGCAGAGGAGATATTACTCCTCCTTTATCTGCTCATTAGATGCTGTTTGCATTGTTGCTCCCACCTCTGAGCACCCGGTTTCCCTGTGGGACACACTGGTATGAACAGATGGAAAATGTTCCTGCCGATTCTTTGTTCCCAAGGGACCAGGTTAGAAGTTAAGTGAATCCTGTTTTTGTTACTCCTTCTTCATGATCCTCTTGAGGTCTCATCTCCCAGCACCTTACCCAACTTTGAGTTACATTTTCTCAAAAGTGCAAGACTGAGGAAACTGGCTTGACTAGGAACTTGGATTTTCAAAGTACTGACCTGTCGTGAGGCACAAGGCACGATACCTAAAGAAAATTGCTATTTCTCTCTTCAACAAGGGAGAGGACTGCTGTGTCTTTGATGTAAAGCTTGGGCACCACCCTCCTTGCCTTCGTGACACATTTTTCAAATCAATGAGAAATTTCATACTTATATCAGCAGATAAGAGCTGCTATTTAGTCCCATATTCTACGACCTTTGCTAATTATGAGACATACTTATAAAATTTTATGCTATACAATCTGAGTTTAGTACCTTATATGCATTATTTGATTTAAATTTTATAAAAGTCTTTTCTCTGAAGTGCTAAAATTATGACCTTCATTCTCCATTGCAGAAGTGGGCTTGAAGAAGTTTAGTGACCAACCCAACATGATAATCAGAGTAAGGTGTTGATTACAATCTGTCATGATGCTTTCAGTTCTCAAACTGTGCAGTGGTTCCCAATGAAGGAATATCTGAACGTAGGCTGCTAAATACTTGCAATTCTCAACACAAATAGTTATGTCATATTTAGAAGGTAAAAATTCCTAGTCTAGACGAGCCCTTCTCCAACTTCACAGTGCATATTATTGACTTAAAAAAATAACATTGACTAGGTGTCTCATCACTAAAAGGATTTATTCAGGAAAAAGAAAGTATTGCAACCCATGCCAAGCCACATGCACACTCTGGCCTGTGTGCCAAGATGGAGGGCTACTTACGGAGGGGAAAGGAAGGGGAAGGGGAAGTTAGAACCATGGAGTTTTATAAACATAGTGTTCTTCCTGTAGGGCTCTGACGATTACATATAGTGTGAGAAATTCCATTAGTGCTATCTCCTCCCATAGGCCCTCCTGACTGGTTATGTTTGCTTAAATTGCTGTTAGTCTTTATCAATATGAATCACCCATGATTCTAGTTCAAGCACAGATAGTGATTCAGCAGGTGCTGGTGGGCCCAGGGCACCTGCATTTCTCATAAGTCTCAGGAAAACACTGGTTTTGAGGTCTTGGTCTGGGGACCACTCTTTGCGTAGCAAGTTTTGGTCCTGTTGTAGAGTAAGAGGTAGGTAGTTGTAGGCCATCTTCACCAAAAATTGTGTTTGCTTAAGATTTTGAAGGAAAGATGTACAGACATGCACTGCTTAACAAACAGGGATATGTTCTGAGAAATGCATCCACCCACAGGCGATTTTGTCATTGATTGTGAATCAGAAAGTGCACTTATGCAAACCTAGATGGTATAGCCTTCTACTCCCCTAGGGCCTAGGCTATATGGTATAGTGGCCAGGGGTGCGCAAACTTTTTGACTCGAGGGCCACAATGGGTTCTTAAACTGGACCGGAGGGCCGGAACAAAAGCATGGATGGAGTGTTTGTGTGAACTAATATAAATTCAAAGTAAACATCATTACATAAAAGGGTACAGTCTTTTTTTTTTTTTAGTTTTATTCATTTCAAACGGGCCGGATTCGGCCCGCGGGCCGTAGTTTGCCCACGGCTGGTATAGCCTGTTGTTCTTTAGGGGAGGAAAAATAATTTAACCTAAATCCTTCCGGGTTCTCGGCTTACACATCTTTGTAATAAAAGACAGATTGACAGGACAAAAACAAACAAAAGTTTAATAACATATATCTCTCCTATATATGTCAGAGAGATCTAGGAAAACGAAGTAACTTCTGAAAATACCACCTTAACCACCATCATTAACTGAAGACAGAAAAAGGTGTTGAGGGAGGGGAGTCAGATATGGGAGGTTACCAGGGAAAGCACTTTAAACAGGGTAAGGTTGTTATGCTGGTTTAAGTAATTGTCTTTTGCATTGATATGAGTTTCTAGAAATAAGGTCACTGCCTCCCCATCCCTAGTACAGGCTCAGACAGCACAGTCCTTTGTGGGCTGTGAGCTCAGACAGGATGGCAGGGGGGCGGGAGCATGGGGCTTGTTCAGTCCCCTCGGCTGATGCAGATTGGAGGGGAGTGTTTGCCCCAGGAAAGATGGCATTGGTCTCGATGTGGCTTCTTCTGCAAATATTTGGTTGTAAGACTTCTGTTCAGCTGTTTTCAGTTGGTTATTTAGGTTGATTGTTGTATAATGTAGTTGTGATTCCAAGTCCAGGCCGGGAGGAGGAGAGAGCGACTTCCACCAGCTCTGCCGCCATCTTCCTCAACAATTCTACTTTACATCTTTGTGTCTACATGTCTCTCTTATAATTTCACTTTAATTTAACCATTTTTTCTTTTAGCTTCTATTCCCTCCAATTTTTTTCAAGTTCTCTTTTAGCATGCAAGATGAAAATTTTAACGAGTCTGTGTTGGACATATATGGGTGTGTGTTTATTTGAAAAAATTCAGATAAAATGTACACACACGTACGCATACATATACTTCTTACCTGTGAAGGAATTCTTAGACTCACCAAATGTTTCTAAATATTTTATTTATTAACAAAATTGACTGAATTAGGTTTATCATCTCACATCACCACCAGAAATAAGGAAGCAGAGGATCAGGGTGATTACATGTATTCTTAATTTCTGTATGGCTCCTTTAATTCAGAAAAGTTGGCATTTTAAATACATTAAGTTTATTTCATTCATTCACTCCAATAAGTTATTTAAAATTAAAACAATTTGTTAGAACCAATAAATGAATTCACTAACATTGCGGGATACAAAGTTAATTTACAGAAATCTGTGGTGTCTAATAACAAACTGTTAGAGAGAGAAATTAAGAAAATAATCCCACTTACAACTGCATCAAAAAGGATACAATACTTGGAGTAAACATAACCTAGGAAGTGAAAGACCTGTACACTGAAAACTATAACATATTGCTGAATGTTATTGAAGAAGATGCAAAAATGGAAAGGTATACTGTGGTCACTGACTGGAAGAATTAATATTGGCATCACTCATGCTAAAAGTACAGGATGCCAAACCCAGATTTAATACTGGATCTAATGGAGGTGTCTACATCTCCCAGAAATACATTTTTAATCAACCAGGTTGGAATCTTTTGGTCAAGTACCAGCAAGGTAATCTGTCACATGGGCCCTCTCCATCCCTGTAGAAAGAAAGAATCTGCATGAGAAAACCCTCTTGTTCTCCTCTCCCAAAGAAAAGATGTCAAGGCCCCCCGCCCCAAATTTCTTCTTTTCTGTTATTAAGAGCTCCCTTATGCCACTCTTTTTTTTTTTCTGTAAGAACCTACTTTTGTACAACCCTTCAGAAATTTCTCTTACTTGTTAGGTGGGATGCTGTCTGATTCATGAATCAGTTATTAAAGCAAATTAGATATTCAAATTTACTAGATTGAATTAAAAAATACTCAAAGCAATCCATAGATTCAATACAATCTCTATCAAAATTCCAATGTCATTTTTTCACAGAAATAGAACACACAATTCTTAAACTTGTAGGGCACTACAAAAAATTCTGAATAGCCAAAGCAATCTTGAAAAAGCAAAACTAACCTAGAAGCATCATGCTCACAGGTTTCAAACTACATAAAAACCTATAGTAATTAAAGCAGTACAGTACTGGCATTAAAAAAGAAAATGTCCATACTACCCAAAGCAATCTATAGATTCAATGCAATCCCCATTAAATTACCAATGGCATATTTCACAGATCTAGAGCGAACGTTCCAAAAATTCATCTGGAATAAAAAAAGACCTCGAATAGCTGCAGCAATCCTGAGAAAGAAGAACAAAGTAGGTGGGATCTCAATACCAGATATCAAACTGTATTACAAAGCCACTGTACTTAAAACAGCTTGGTACTGGCACAAGAACAGACATATAGGTCAATGGAAAAGAATAGAGAACCCAGAAATCGACCCAAACCACTATGCCCAATTAATATTCGACAAAGGAGGCAAGAGCATACAATGGAGTCAAGACAGTATCTTCAATAAATGGTGTTGGGAAAATTGGACAGATACATGCAAAAGGATGAAACTAGACCACCAACTCACACCATACACAAAAATAAACTGAAAATGGATAAAAGACTTACACGTAAGACGGGAAACCATAAAAATACTAGAGGAATCCAGTGAAATCACTAGCGCAAACATATGCTGAAGGAATTTCTTCTCTGATAATGCTCCTAGGGCAATGGAAACTAAAGAGAAAATAAACAAACGGGACTACATCAAAATAAAAAGCTTTTGCACAGCAAAGGAAACCATCAACAAAACAACAAGAAGACCCACTACTTGGGAGAACATATTTGCCAATGATATCACCGATAAGGGTTTAATCTCCAACATTTA
>NW_005368527.1:78182-138969 GCF_000412655.1 Myotis brandtii | reverse complement strand
TGTGGTACATCTACACAATGGAATACTACGCTGCGGTAAAAAAGAAGGAACTTTTGCCTTTTGCAACAGCATGGATGGAACTGGAGAGCATTATGCTAAGTGAAATAAGCCAGTCAGAGAAAGATAAATACCTCATGATTTCACTCATTTGTGGAACATAGAGAACAACATAGACTGATGAACAGGGACAGATCCAAAGACAGAGAAACAGCGATCAGACTATTAATACCCAGAGGGAAAGTACGGGAGAGAGGGATCAAGGGGAAGAGATCAACCAAAGGACTTGTATGCATGCATATAAGCCAAACCAATGGACATGGACAACAGGGGATGAGAGCATGAGTGGAGGCAGGGGGAGGATGGGGGTTTAATGGGGGGGATGAGAACACACTTGTAATACCTTAACTAATGAAGAATTTAAAAAAAAAGACTCATAGATCAATGAAACAGAACAGAGAGCCCAGAAATAAACCCATGCACATACAGTCATTAATTTAGGAAGAAGGAGCCAAGAGTATACAATGGGCCAATACCTTATCTTTAGCTCAGAATGTCACATATACCTCATTTCCCCTTTGTCTCTGTACCTCTCATGTATGTATGTGTTACTGGACCACTTCTGTGCTGGGGGCTGGCCCTGCCCCAGCACAATCCAGAACTTTTGAGTGACAGGTGACCTTCAGGTCCTTGACTCATCCAGGAAATATTTGAAGAATGAATCAAAGTGAGAATAAAGCAAGTTTTATTCAGATAAAGACAAAGAAAGAGGCCTGGGCGTGGGTGCCACTGTAGAAAAAAAGTACCCATATGAGCAGACCAACTCGAGAGTGAGTTGTGCAGGTGGTCAGTTAGTTCCTGGAATTTTATGTGTATTCAAGGTGGAAGGGTGGGGGGTGGTCTCCAGGCGCTGTGGCACCAAATTCTGACTCTGCCTTCTGGGTGGGAGGGAGCCTTGTTCCTAACAGGGTTGTTCTGGAAGTGTCATGGAGTTTGTCCCCCTTGGCCACCTTTCTATTTGTGGTGTCAGTTTTCATTGTAATGATGGTATAATGAGCTTTGGGGTCGGTCTTTGGTCAATTTTCTTCCATCTTGGAATGATCTGGTTCTGGTCAGTCCTTGTTGTTGTGACCTCTCACCACTGCAGGGGGTTTCCTGCCATAAACTGTTTTCTCTCTGATCATGCCCAGAAGTGGGGGCTTTGGTTTCTTTCTCTCCTGCCTCATATCCATATCGAAGCCACTGGGACATATATACTTGATAATCAATGTTCCCAGGTATTATTGTAGGTATTCTGGACACTGAGTTGAATAAGATAATAAAACTAGGAGATTAGTTATAAATCCTAGTAGCAAGATACTAGTGTAAATACCTGACATTAAACTTTTGATGCATGAGGCATCTGTTTCAAAGACGTCTATCTCAAAGAATCCTATTGCCAGCTTCATGACAAGGCTACTAGAGAAGCACTCAGGTATCCCCTCCCAAATCAAACTATTCTCTCTCTCTCTCTCTCTCTCTCTCTCTCTCTCTCTCTCTCTCTCCCTCCCTTTTTCTTCCCTTCCCCCATTCTGAGACCTTCTGATGTGGCCCTTAGGATGCTGTGTGTCCTCCAGAACCTGTGAGTAATGAACCTTGTGATTTCATAAATGCCTCATGATTGTTCCAATTTTAATAAGGACCGCAAGAGCCCGTCCAGCCACAACATTGACTGTGGTCTGAGGAACCAGTAGCAGGGCCCCAAGGCCAGTGCCCAGGTATTTTCAGCCTATAGCATTACCATCAATAGGCCGAGACTTATAAGGAACAATGATAAAGTCAACATTATCAGGAAGAGCAGTTAAAGTACTGATGTATAAAGAATGAGAAATAGCCCTGACTGGTTTGGCTCAGTGGATATAGCGTCGTCCTGTGGACTGAAGGGTCCTGGGTTCGATTCTTGTCCAGGGCACATGCCTGGGTTGTGGGCTCAATCCTCAGTAGGGGCCATGCAGGAGGCAGCTGATCAATGATTCTCTCTCATCATTAATGTTTCTTTCTCTCTCTCCCTCTCCCTTCCTCTCTGAAATAAAAATATATTAAAAGATATTTTAATAAAACTATATTTAAAAAAAAGAATGAGAAACATAGAACTTAAAATTGATGTGTCAGATTTTCCTGGAATGAAATTCTATAAATAGTGTGAGTAATCAAGCAATTTTTTTCCAACGGGAATAATACAACTTATGACTATTCTCTCTATAAAATAAGAACAACTTCCTAACAATGATGTGTGTCATTTGAGAATAAATTTACCTTCAGAAATCCATGTTGTCCATGAAATAAACTGGAATTTGCATTCTGATCAAGGTTGGAAACAGCTGTTAGGTTAGAACAAAGGAGAGAGGGAATAACTGTCTGTATAATAGACGTAGCAGAAAGTGTAATAAAATGGTTACTTAAATTGTATAGAGAAGTTGAACTCAAATAAATGGAAATTCCAGGAAATAAATAAAAGAAGCAAGTTGTACAAACATTATCTGATTAAAGGATCTTAATATCTGGTTTTCACTCTTGAAGCCATGAAATCAAGTGCACTTTTTCAGACTCAGCACAGCTGTTTTTTTATAGCTGCCACCCCAAAGAATCTTTTCAGGGCCCCTTTTATGTCTTTGTTCCTGAGACTGTAGATGAAGGGGTTCAGCATGGGTGTGACCACACTGTACAACACTGAGGCTGCTGCACTTGAGTGTGAGCTTTGGGCAGCAGCAGAGCTGAGGTACACTCCTAGGCTTGTTCCATAAAATAAGGAGACAACTGAGAGGTGAGATGCACAGGTAGAAAATGCCTTATACTTCCCCTGAGCTGATGGGATTGCACGTATGGAGGACACTATCTTAGAATATGAGTAAAGTATCCCAGCTAGGGGACCACCACCTAGGAGCACAGCTACAAAATATATCACCATGGTATTAAGAAAGGTGTCAGAACAGGCGAGTTGGACCATCTGATTGAGTTCACAGAAAAAGTGGGGGATTTCCAAGTCTGTACAGAAAGTTAGTCGCAACACCATTAAGCTTTCTAACAAGGAATGCAGGGCACTCATGACCCAGGACACCAGAACCAGCAGTCCACAGAGCCCGGGGTTCATGATGACTGTGTAGTGCAGGGGGTGGCAGATGGCCACAAACCGGTCATAGGCCATCACGGTCAGGAGGAAGTTGTCCAGTCCCCCAAATAATAGGAAAAAACACATCTGTGTGATGCAGCCTTCATAGGTGATGACTTTATTCTGCGTCTGAATGTTCCATAGCATCTTTGGGACGGTGGTGGAGGTGAAACAGATGTCTACCAAGGACAGGTTGGAGAGGAAGAAGTACATGGGTGTGTGGAGGTGGGAGTCTGAACTGACAGCCAGGATGATGAGCAGGTTTCCCAACACAGTGATCAGGTACATGGAGAGGAAAAGCCCAAATGTGAGGGGCTGCAGTTCTGGTTCCTCTGAAAAACCCAGGAGAATAAATCCTGACCCTCCTGTAAGATTCCCTGGTTCCATGAGGTGGGAGTGACTTCCAAGAAAGAAGAAAAGAGCATGAGGACTTTCCACACAATCTAGTGTTACTCACATGGCTCTAATGCTACAGTGTGTCTCTGGCAGTCAAGACATACGTTTCAATATTTTGGTCTGGATTTGGTTCCATCTAGGACTTTCCTGTGTCATTTCAGAATAGCAATTTTTGTCCCAATCTGCTTTTTACCTAAGATGTCAGGTATATTACAGTTTTAATGGGAAATTTTTCATGCATTTCAGGAATATGAATTGAGTGCTGACTATATTTTCAGCACTGTCTGGGCTGTGAGTAGAGGATGCTGAAGAACAAAAGTCCCTACAATTCAATCTGGGGGAAAGAATATAGAAGCAAATAATAGAAATATATAAATACTAGTCAATGGTAAAAGGTGAGAACACCTAGTTTAGATCAGCATTTCTCCAATTTCAATGTTCCCATGAAGTCCCCAGGATTCTGGCTCAAATGCAGAATTCGATGCAGCAGGTCTGGAGGCCTCAGAGGCTCTGCTTTTCTAACGAGCTCCCTGGTGGTGTGATGCTGCAGGTCCTGGCCTGAGGACCACTCTCTGAGTAGAAAGGCTGTGGTTCTGTGTCAGAGTTAGCTGCAGGTAGTTTTAGGTCTTATGATCCAAGTATTGTCTTTGCATGGAGTTTTAAAGGAATAGTTATTCACTCATTCTAGAGGCTATGATTAAATATTTGTTTCCTTTGTATAAGGGCCCTTGAGTGACACAAAATAATACTGAAAAATGATTTGTAGCAGGTAGAATAAGAACCTCTAAAAGATGTCCTCTTCCTAATCCCCAATAGTTTTAAATATGTTATTTTTATAGCAAGGGAAAGTTAGGGTAGCAGTTGGAGCAGCATTGTTAATTAGCTGACTTTATTTATTTTGTTTTTAAAATATATATTTTTATTGGTTTCAGAGCGGAAGGGAGAGGGAGAGAGAGCTAGAAACATCAATGATGAGAGAGAATCACTGATCAGCTGCCTCCTGCATGCCCCCACTTAGGATTCAACTGGCAACCCGGACATGGGCTCTTTTTCTTCTTTTTCTTTAATTCTTTATTGTTTAAAGTATTACATATGTCTCCTTTCCCATCACTGACCTCTCTCCTGCACTCCCACTCTCCAGCACATGCCAGGCAAGTACTCTTGACCGGAATTGAACTGGGACCCTTCACCCTGCAGGCCTGTGCTCTATCCACTGAGCCCAACCAGCTAGGACGCTAATTGGCTGACTTTAAATAGAAGATGAGCCCGGATCATCCATGTGGAACTAAGGTAAACACAATGGTCTCCTAGATGCATAAGGGAGGCAAGATGAAAATGTACACTATTGGTTTTGATGAAGGAGGAAGGGCCCTGAGTCACGGAATGCAGGTGGTCAGCAATGCAAACTGGAATTGGGAAGAAAACAGATTCTCCCCTGAGCCTCTAGAAGGAGCCCAGTCCTGCGCACATCTTGATATGAGACTCATTTCAGGCTTCTGGCACCCAGACCTGTATATATAAACTTTCAACAACGACTGCAGGAATATTTTATAGCAGCAATAGAAATCTCATGGAATAATTGATTCAGCAAAATATGTTGGACGAAACTGAGTTTAATTCTCTCTATTCATTAGGTTCCTTGGTAAGGGCATTTTACTCTGAAAACCCACATGAAGTAAAGAAGAAATTTTAAAACTATTTAGAGATATTCCACCCCCTAAGCGGTGACAGTGATGTCCTCATTATACAGATGTAAACTGTTGTGAACTATGATGCCTTTGTGTCATTAAGACTTAAGGTACAATGTGTGGCCTTAATTTCTCTATCACTGAACTGTAAAAAGTATTGGTTCTCAGCACACTACACTCTTTGGCTGGAAGTTGGTCAATCCTCAATTTATATTCCCCAAGTGCATGGCAGAATTTCTCATTTAAAGTATGGAAAAATGACCACTGCAGGATAAGGGTGAGTGTGGGACAGGAATTTCCACTAACGGTGCAACATAGAAAGTAAAAGAGTACAAAACCCCAAATATATGCAGCCTCATGAGTAATGAAGTAGAACTATTTAGTATTCCTCTTTAGATTTATTAAATATTTTCCGTGTGAATACCAGTGTGAGAGAAGAGACTGCAATGTATGTCTCACTAACTGCTGTTTCAAGCTACTCATATCTACATTCATTAGTCTGAATCTTTTCAAAGAACACAAAGCAATTTCAAATACACCCCATCTTAGAAATTTAATACAAACACTTTCACTTCACTGCATTGTCCTCCACACCCAATACTCTATCTCCTTTTCCCTGAACAGCAAAGCTCCTCCATACGTTTTCATTTCACCTGAGCCATTTTATGCATCTCACTCATTCTACTGTGTCATCAAACTGGACTCCCATTCCCACCACCCAATTGTCAACTGTGGGCCATACATTGCAAAGTCAAAGAGATACATACATATTAGCATATTAAGTAAATTGAGTATAAGTTAGTACTTAATTAACCAAGAATACAAACAGAGATATAGGGTCTCTGGGATAGACTAGGGTCACAGTGACTCAGAGAAAAGCTGACATGTTCCATCCCCTCTGACCCTCTCCTGATGTACCTACTGGCCTCCCAGACTCACCTGGATGGGTCTCTGAGAGGAAGGTCTCCGTGTGGAAGTCTGAATGGCTCCCTGAATGGTTGATGATGAGACTGAAGCTCTGCCCCACATGAGACAGCAGGAAGGAGTGAAGCATCAGTCCCTGAGCCAACTCAGGAATCAAAAGCAGCAACCATGTCCTGTCCCCCAGCATTGTACAAGCCGAGGATGGAACAGGGGAGATATTTACAGTTTTCTCTATACCTGCTCATCAGGCACATTTCCCTTGTGTTATTTCAACTTCTAAGCACATGATTTCCCTGTGGACCTCTGGAATAAACAGAAAGAAATTTTTCCTAATGATTCTCTGATCCCAAGAGACCAGGTTAAAAATCAAGTGAGTTCAGTGTTTATGATGCCTTGTCTTGATCTTACTTGCTTTCCAGAGATCTAGCCTCTTACTACCTTATTCCAACACTGATTGAACGTTTTCTTCAATGTCTGAGATTATGGAACCCATCAGGCCGGGTCCCTGTGATCCTCAAGCACTGATCTGTGGTGGGGACACAGCCCTGATGTCTCTAGCGAATTGCTACTCTCCTCTCCAACAAAAGGACTGTGTTCCTTTTATGTGGAATCCTGGGCTTCACACTCATTGGCTTCCTGACACATCTGTCAAAATAATAAGGAATTTTGTACTTATTTCACAAGTGAAGAGCTGTCATTTAGTACCTCATTATAAAATATTTGTTAAGTATGAGATACATTTTGAAAGTTTTATGCCATATATTCTGAGCTTAGTACTTTATAGTCTTTGCCTGATTTAATTTTTCAAAATACCCATTCTATTATGAATTTCATCCCCCTTTGCAGAAATTGAGTTTGAAGGAGTTTATTGATTTGCTCAAAGTTATGAGCTAATCAAGGGATGGGCCTTGATTGGAATCTGTCAAGTTGCTTCCAATTTTCAAACTCTGGGTCAGTGGTTCTCTCTCTACCTGAGATGATTTTGCCCCTGGAAATATTGGCAATGTCTTGGAGGAAGGCTGCTGAACACCCATAATACCCAACACCAATAATTATCCTGCCCTACTTCCCAACATGAGAAGGTGAGAAAATCTAGTCTAGACCAGCACTTCTCCAACCTCAATGTGCATTTAAGTCACCAGGATTATAGTTTGAATGCAGGTCTTGGTGGGCCAGAGATTCTTTGAATCAAACAAGCTACCAAGTGGTGTTGATGCTGTAGGTGCTGGTCTGTGGCCCACACTTTGATTAAAAAGGTGTGGCTGTGTTAGAGTCAGGTGTAGATTGTTCTAGGTTTTTAGAACCAAAGGTCATTGCATGTAATTTTGAATGTATAGTCTATCCACTCATTCTAGAAGCTGTTATAAATTCATTGTTCAATTATTTTTTTATAAGGATTTATAAATGACATCATATGATATTCTTCTGAAAAATACCTTTTTTGTTTTTTTATATAAGGGCCCTTGTGTGACACCATGGAATACATTATTGAAAAGATTTTCACAGTAGGCCGAGCTTCCAAAGATATCCACATCATAATCCCCAGAGACTTATAATATGTTATTTTTCATTGCAAGATAGGATTAGAGTAGCAGATTGAATAGTTGGGCTAATCAGCTGACTTTAAGATAAGATTGGCCTTAATACTGTAGGTGGGACTAATGAAATCATGGTGGTTCTAACATTTGGAAGAGGAAGGAAGGATTGTTGGCATCAGAGGGAGACTAAAGATGCTACACAGCTGGCTTTAAAGATGGAGAAAAGGCCATGTGGCATGAGAAACTGGAGTAGGAGAGGAAACGGATTCTCCCCTGGAGACTCCAGAAGTAACACGCCCCTACAGACATCTTTTTAAAAAATTACTATTTTATTCTATTTTTTACCTTTTATCTTTATTGTTGAAAGTATTACAGATGTCTGCCTTCCCTTCATCACCCCCCTCCCCCAGCCTTCACCACACTATTGTCTATGTCCATGGATTATGCATATAAGCATATAAGCATATAAGTTCTTTGGTTATTCTCTGCCCTCCCCTCCTCCCCTCTTCCCTGTGAGATCCATCAGTCTGTGCCATGCTTTCATGTCTCTGGTCCTATTGTTTTGGTCGGTTTATTTTGTTCATTAGATTCCACAAATAAGTGAGATCATGTGATACTTGTTTTTCTCTGACTGGCTTATTTCACTTAGCATAATACTCTCCAGGTCCCTTCATGCTGTCTCAAAGGGTAAGAAATCCTTCTTTTTAAAAGCTGCATAGTATTCCACAGCTTTAAAAAAAATCTATTCATCTACTAATGGGCACATGGGCTGTTTCCAGATCTTAACTATTGTAAATAGTCCTGCTATGAACATAGGGGTGCATATATTCTTTCTGATTGGTGTTTCAGGATTCTTAGGATATATTCCTAGACATGGGACCATGAGGTCAAACAGCAGTTTGATCTTTAATTTTTTTAGGAAATTCCATACTGTTTTCCATAGTGGCTGTACCAGTCTGCATTATCACCAGTAGTGTACCAGGATTAGCTTTTTCCCACATCCCTGCCATTACTTGTTGTATGTAAGTGTCATTGAGTTACCACGTGACACCTACCAAATGTATTATTGGCAAATATGTTCTCTCATACAGTGGGTTCCCTCTGCATTTTGAGGATGTTGTGGTTTTGTTTGTTTGTTTTTGCTGTGCAGAAGCTTTTTAGTTTGATGTAGTCCCACTTGTTTATTTTTTTCCTTTGTTTCTCTTGTCCTAGAAGATGTATCTGTGAAAGTTCTGCTATGTGAGATGTCTAAGATTTTGCTGCCTATGTTTTCTTCTCAGATTTCTATGGTTTCACAACTTGCAATTAAGTCTTTTATGCATTTTGAGTTTATTCTTGTGTATGGTGTAAGTTGGTAGTCTAGTTTCATTTTTTTTGCATGTATCTCTCCAATTTTCCCATGACATCTTCAATTTTACATGACATTGTACATAGACAACCTTAAAGCCTCCACCGAACAACTATGAGATTCAATAAATGAATTAGGCAAAGTAGCAGGATACAAAATTAACATCCAGAAATCAGTGTCATTATTATACTCCAATAATGAACTTTAAGAAAGAGAAACTAAAAACAATCCAATTTACACTGCAACAACAACAAAAATAAGGTGCCTAGGAATAAACTTAACTAAGGAGGCAAAAGGTCTGTACTCAGAAAACCATAGGACAGTGCAGAGAGAAATAGAGGAAGATACAAACAAATGGAAGCATATACTGTGTTTATGAATTGGAAAAATTTACATCATTAAAATGTTTATGCTATGCCCTAACTGGTTTGGCTCAGTGGATAGAGTGGCGGCCTACGGACTGAAGGGCCCCAGGTTCAACTCTGGTCAAGAGCATGTACTTTGGTTGCGGGCACATCCCCAGTAGGAGGTGAGCAGGAGGCAGCTGATCAATGTTTCTCTCTCATCGATATTTCTAACTCTCTATCCCTCTTGTTCCCTCTATGTAAAAAATGAATAAAATATATTTTTAAAAAATAAAATGTCCATACTATCCAACACAATCCATAGATTCAAAGCAATTCCTATTACAATACCAAAAGCATATTTCACAGATCTAGAACGAATACTCCAAAAATTTATATAGAACAAAAAAAGACTCTCAATATCCTCAGCAATCTTGAGAAAGAAGAACAAAGTTGGAGTGGTCACAATACCAGATACCAAACTATACTACAAAGCCACTGTAATTGAAATAGCATGGTACTGGCACAAAAAAAGGCATATAGATTAATGGAACAGAACAGAGACCTCAGAAATCAATCCACGTCATTATGGTCAATTAATTTTTGTCAAAGGAGTCAAGAGCATGTAATGCAGCAAGACAGTTTCTTCAATAAATGGATTTGGGAAAATTGGACAGTTACAAAGAAAAAATGAAATTAGACCACCAACTTACATCATACAGAGGAATAAACTAAAAATGGATAAAAGACTTAATTGTAAGCCAAAAAACCATAACCATAAAAATTCTAGAAGAAGACATAGGAAGTAATATCTCAGACATCTCATGTAGCAGTATTTTTGCTGATACATCTCCTAGGGCAAGGGAAACAAAGGAAAAAAATCAACAAATGGGACTGCATCAAACCAAAAAGCTCTGCATAGCCAAGGAAACCATCAACAAGATGAAATGGGAACCAACTGTATGGGAGAACATTTTGCCAATGATCCATCTGGTAAGGGGTTAATTTCCAAAATATATAAAGAACTTATACAGCTCAGCACCAGGAAAAAAATAACCCAATTAAAATTGGGCAAAAGACCTGAGTAGACACTTCTCCAAAGAGAACCCACAGATGGCCAATAAACATATGAAAAAATGCTCAAGGTCACTAATCATCAGAGAGATGCAAATTAAAACTACAATGAGGTATCACTTTGCACCTGCCAGAATGGCCACCATCAACAAATCAACAAACAACAAGTGCTGGCAAGGATGTGGAAAAAAAGGAACACTAGTGCACTTCTGGTTAGAATGCACACTGTTGCAGCGATTGTGGAAAATAGTATGGAATTTCCTCAAAAAAAAAAAAAATCAAACCGCTGTTTGAACCAGAGTTCCTACTTCTGGGAATATAGCCTAAGAATCCCCAAACACCAAATCAGGAAGAATATATGCACCCCTATGTTCATAACAGCATTATCTACAATAGCTAAGGTCTGGAAACAATCCAAGTGCCCATGAGTAAATGAGTGAATGAAAAAGCTGTAGTTTACATTTACACAATGGAATACTAAGTAGATGTGAAAAAGAACTATCTCTTACCCTTTGTGACAGCATGGATGGACCTGGAAATTATGATGCTAAGTGAAATAAGCCAGTCAGAAAAAAATAATATTGCGTTACCTCACTTATATGTGGAATATAATGAGCAAAATAAACTGATTAACAAAATAGGTCCAGAGACATGGATACATGGAACAGACTGACACATGGCAGAGGAAATGGGGTTGGGGGGGGGGGAACAGGAAGGAATTAACCAATATGTACATTTGCATAACACATGGACACCGATAATAATGTGGTAAAGGCCTGGGGTGGGGTGGGTGCTGAGTAGAGGGGGGCAAAGAGGAGAATGGGGAACACCTGTAATACTGTCAACAATAAAAAAGGACAATAGATATCTTCATTAAGGCAAAGATTGACTTTTGTCATGGGAGATTCTAGCCTAGGAGATGACTGCCTGCTACAACCTGCTTTCAGCTAGGAAGTTTTAATTTCAGACCATCTTATGTGGTTGCATTAGGTTTCTGAGTTTTTTTTTTATTTTTATTGATTTTTTACAGAGAGGAAGGGAGAGAGATAGAGAGCCAGAAACATCGATGAGAGAGAAACATCGATCAGCCGCCTCCCGCACATCCCCCACTGGGGACGTGCCCGCAACCCAGGTACATGCCCCCGACCGGAATCGAACCCGGGACCCCTCAGTCCACAGGCCGACGCTCTATCCACTGAGCCAAACCCGTTTCGGCAGGTTTCTGAGTTTTTAAGGCTACTATGCAGCCCTCCCCACCCCCTACCCCCTGAGCTTTTCCGTTTTCGTATGTGGTGCTTTTTCTGTCCACATGACAAAATTTAGAAAAGGAGAAGTATTTTGCTTAGAGCTATGGAGGAGTCATAATTGTAGACAGGACTGGAATTTTCAAGCAGAAAAGAAAATATAATTCAAGGAAAAAATACACTAACCAATCACTGACCCTAATGCAAAAAGCCCCTTGTACATGAACATCAATCTTCCATACTTCGATGAGTACAGCATGAAAAAGCAATACTTTGCATAGTAACAAAATTAGTGCTTAACAATTTTGCTTCCTCATATTGTAACAGATGCAGAGACCACAGTTGTGTTCTCTCTCACCTACCTCCTATCTCTCTTCTTCCTTCTCTTCCCTCTTTCTCTTCCTCCTCCTCATTTTCCTCTTTCCTCCCCCTAACCCCTCTCTCTCCCCATGACCTCCTGTGTGAACTTCAGGCAGGGCGTGTGAGCAGGATTTGTGAACAATGAACCTTGCTTTTACCAGGTTCTCTGAAGGTTGCTGCTTGGGTGCATGCTGCAAGCATAATAAGAACCACAAGGGCTGGTCCAGCTGCAACATTGGCTCAGGTCAGTGTCACAAGAATTCCAGGCCCCCGTGAGTGTCTCAGGCATTTATCATGAACATCTTTTTTATCAATAGGCTGAGACTTAAATGGAACAACATTTAAAATCTACATTATTGGGAAGAGATAGTGATGTAAAAATGAATGAGAGATACAAAGTGAAAACTGGTTTCATCTTTTTCTGTACAATAAAATTAAATAAATGTCCTTAGATGCCACATGTAGTTTTGTCCATATGAGTAATACAACCCTGATTATTTTTTTCAGGAAAACCAGAGGAAAATAGCTTAGCATAATATATGTCACATGAGATGAAATTATTTTAGAGAAATCCAAGTTGTCCCATGAAAGATATGGAAATTTCCAAATATTTCTGATGCAAGGTTGAGAAAAACTTTGAGATTGTATAAAAATGGTAAAAACAGAAAACTGTCTATATATTATACCAAAAGCTTAATAAAGTGAATTACTTACATAGAGAAGTTGAATACAAAAAATGGACATGCCAGGGAATTAAGAGAAGGATCCAGTTCTCTTCCACATGATCAATCACAGTTTCTGGTTTGAAGGTGTTGAGCCATGCAATCAAGGGCACTTTTTCAGCCCCAAAACAATTGTCCCTTTTATACCTGCCATCCCCAAGAAGTTATTCAGAGCCATCTTTATGTCTTTGTTCCTGAGACTGTAGATGAACGGGTTCAGCATAGGTGTGACCACGGTGTACATCACTGAGGTGATTGCACTTGACTGTGAGGTGCGGGTAGGAGCAGAGCTGAGATACACTCCTAGGACTGTACAATAAAATAAGGAGACTACTGAGAGGTGAGAGGCACAGGTAGAAAATGCTTTATACTTCCCCTGAACTGATGACATTCTACATATGGAGGACACTATTTTAGAGTAAGAGTAAAGGATCCCAGCCAGGGGACCACCAGCCAACAGCCCAGTTGTAAAATACATCATTGCGTCATTAAAAAAGGTGTCAGAACAGGCAAGTTTGATCATCTGCTTAATTTCACAGAAAAAGTGGGGAATTTCCAATTCCTCAGGGAAGGACAGTCTTGATATCATTAAGCTATGTAACAAGGAATTCAAAACACTAATGATCCAGGACACCAGAACCAGCAGTCCACAGAGCCGGGGGTTCATGATGATTGTGTAGTGCAGTGGGTGGCAGATGGCCACATACCTGTCATAGGCCATCACAGGTAGAAGGAAGTTGTCCCAACCTCCAAAGAGTGTGAGAAAATACATCTGTGTGATGCAGCCTTCATAGGTGATGACTTTTCTCTGTGTCTGGATGTTCGCCAGCATCTTTGGGACAGTGGTGGAGGTGAAACAGATGTCTACCAAGGACAGGTTGGAGAGGAAGAAGTACATGGGTGTGTGGAGGTGGGAGTCTGAGCTGACGGCCAGGATGATGAGCAGGTTTCCCAACACAGTGATCAGGTACATGGAGAGGAAAAGCCCAAATATGAGGGGCTGCAGTGCTGGTTCTTCTGATAATCCAAGAAGAAGAAATTCTGAACTACTTGTGTCATTACCTGGTCCCATGTGGTAGAGGTGATGACTAAGAATGAAAAAATACTATAATTAATTTTTTATATAAATGGGCGTTACTTACCATTGAAATGCTACAATTTATATTTTGTGATAATGTAATCAGTATATATATATATATAGTACAAATCATACCCTTTAAGGCAGTGGTTCTCAACCTTCCTAATGCCACGACCCTTTAGTACAGTTCCTCATGTTGTGGTGACCCCCAACCATAAAATTATTTTCATTTCTACTTTATAACTGTAATTTTGCTATTGTTATGAATCGTAATGTAAATATCTGATATGTAGGATGTATTTAGGCGACCCCTGTGAAAGGGTCATTCGACCCCTTAAGGGGTCGGGACCCAGAGGTTGAGAACCGCTGCTTTAAGGCATCCCCTGTGACATCTCTGATTTAGGAGTTTAAGTACATTCAGACTATTTTCCCCAAGGAGGTCATGTAGTTCACAGTTTTCATGAGAAATGCTTTCATGTCCCGGAGGAATATATGTTGAGTACTGACCATCTCTAGGAAAAAGGTGTAGGATGCTGACAAGCAAACTCACTAGAATATAATGGTGGTGAAAGAATATATGGAAAATAAATATCATATAATGTTAGATGGTGTCAGGTGACCTAAAAAGAGTAGGTTTAAAAGAGAAAAGATGAGTGTTATTTTTTACTGATAGTTCAGGAAGACCTGCAAACAAGGCAGCATTTGAAAGAGAACTTAAGGAAGTCAGAGTGGGAGACACGAGGTTATTTAGAAAACTGTTTGAGGAAAGAGCCAGAACAAAGGTTCTGAGGATAACATTGGTTTCAGATATTCAAGACATGGGTTATGACTTTGCTCTGTGTCTGGATGTTCACCAGCATCTTTGGGATGGTGGTGGAGGTGACAGAGATGTCTACCAAGGACAGGTTGCAGAGGAAGAAGTACATGGGTGTGTGGAGGTGGGAGTCAGAGCTGACGGCCAGGATGATGAGCAGGTTTCCCAACACAGTGATCAGGTACATGAAGAGGAAAAGCCCAAATATGAGGGGCTGCAGTTCTGTGTCCTCTGAAAAATCCCAGAAAAAGAAATACTGAAATTTGTGTATCATTGCCTATACCAAGTGCTGGTGGTCATGACTAGGAATAAAAAATTGATTTTCACATAAATGGGCATAACTAACATGGTGGAAATGCTACAGGTACAATGCTATGAGGGAACAAAAAGCATGTATGAAAGTGATGTGGTTGTAATTACTGTGAGTCCAGGAAAACCTAAGAACAAGATAACATTTGAACAGGGAGCTCAAGGAAGAGAAAGCAGGAGACATACAGTTTTTTATGAAGCATATGCCCTGCAGGTGAAAGAACCAGTGCAAAGTCCATGAGGGTGACACTTGTTTCAGATATTCAAGGTTCAAAATGGAGCCAGCATGGGGGTGGGGAGGTGTGGGGGAGGATGAGCAAGAGTGGAGCGCTGAGAGATGGTGTCAGAGAATGTGGGCAAATGAGGTGGCCTTTCTGCTGATGTGAAATTTCAAGTCACAGGGAATTCCTTGTCCAAAAGTTGTTCATTGCACTTTATTCATTTTGTTTCTATGTAATATATTTTTAAAAATATATTTCTATTGATTGCAGAGAGGAAGGGAGAGAGAGATAGAAATATCAATGATGAGAAAGAATCATTGATTGGCTGCCTCTTGCATGCCCCCTACTGGGGATCGAGCCTGAGCCACGCTGGCTGGGGTATGTAACTGAATTTTGAATCTTGGATCTGCCACATGTTAGCTGTTTGAATTTGGAGAGACAACCAATCCATTCTAAATGTTAATATTCTCACCCAAATAGAGAGGGCAGCAATGTCCATCTCCCTAATGTGGTCTACATATTTGGTCAATAGCTACAAAAGTTTACCACGGTTCTTTCCTGTTAGTAAATATATGGGTGTCACTGGTGATAAGTCTTGCTGTTTATCTCTGTGTGTACATTTATGTGTATTTGTGTGTTTGCATGTGCACACATGCCTGGTCACAATGGAAAAGGCATATACTATGAGACATGTTAAAAATTGGAATAATGCAGTAAAGGAAAATATCGTTTTAAAAGGATGACAGTTCCTGCAAAGGAGAGGAAAACAATGAGTGAAGAACCCGGCAGAGAGCCAGTTTAGAGAGAAGAAGCAGTCAGTATGGGTGCTGAAGTTACCTAGGGCTCAAGAGACCACACACTGACTGGACCTTTATTGCTCGCTGGCCTCATCATTGCATCCCCTTCACCTCCTGATCTGATTGTTATTCCTGCATCTATTTCATGTTTTCATATGACCCAATAGTGGCTGAGGCTGGCCCTTCTCTTACTTTCCTTTGTGGCATCATTCCTTTGTTGTTCTTGAACTTCAGGATATTCTCTCTTTTGTGACATACCCAATGGTTACACTCTAGACCTTGTTCTGGTCCACAAAGTCCTCCCCAAATCATACTTTATAAAATCCTACACAGGCCAGATAATCTATCCCCTTTCTTCTTATGTTTATAACTGAAGACATTGTGCCATACACACATTTACTTCACTGCACCCGGCCTTCTCCACTTAATGTAAGGTCAAATGAGCAGGGACTTCACCTCCTTTGTTCACTTATGTGTTTTCACAAAGGTGTGCATTTGCATAGAAACAAATTTTAAGAAAAAGAGAATTAATGAAATAAAATATTGGTAGGGAAAATAAACCTATGTTATATATAGTGAGTTCAAATAAAATTGAATAAAAATATAATATGAACAGCTGAAAGAAAATCATAATAATTCATCTATAATTCAAGATGAAATGAGTAAAAGGAGATAAAAGACTAGGAAAATATATTCTTTAAAACACAGTGGAGGAAACAGTATCTAAAGTTATAATTTCATCCTATATAAACATAAATGGACTCATCATACTTATGAAAAGATATAGGTAATCTTCAGTTGAATATAAAAGAATGTTTTTCAAAACATCACAGAAGATGATTGCTATTTCAGAAAATAGTTCTAATCATAAAACAAAAAATGGTAGAAATAACAAAAAGATGTGAAATCAGATGCCACAATGATTCATTACTACTAAGGATGCAGAAGAGCTTTCAATGTTTAAAAGCAATGAGGGAACACAATGTGACCAACGGATAGATTTGAGCATACAAAATGTATAAACCCTCACATAATGTCATAAATGCATCTTTACATACATACCAAAATTGAGTGGAAAAGAGAAAACTTGGTGAAAAAATGTGATTTTTTGAAAGAATGCAATAAAAACCAATAAAAACATTGAGACCCCAATACATAAAAACAAAGTACTTGCACAATGTCATCCCAATAAATTCAATAAAACAAACAAAAAACAATGTGCTTCCAAAGACAATTTGCAATGTAGAAAGTAAATGGCTATAAATTAAAAAATATATCCAGCCTCCCAGGAAATAAAATAATTGGAAAGTAATGCTCCTTATGAGAGATACTGTGAAATGTATGTCTAAAGATCCTGTGTTGCAAGATAGACTCTACCTACATTGGTCTGGATCCTTTTAATAAATACAGAATTTGCTCAAATACACCCCATCTGAAAAAAAATTTAAATGCCCTCACTTCACTGCTTACATATTCACATCTAATACTGTTTTCCGACTCCCCTGAACTTCAAAACTTCCTGTGTATGTTCTGATTTTATTGGAACCACTTTATGGCCCCCATTCCTTCCTCAGTCTTATCCAACTGGACTTCCATTCCCACCATGTAATTGTCAACAATGATCCTTGTATTGTGGAGTCCAATGATCACTTCTCTTTTTAAAATATTAAATGTGTTACTTTTAAACTCACTAGTAAACAAAAATGACCATCTCTGGGCTCTGGGTGAGGCTGGGTAGGCTCTCAGGTGAGCTCAGGTAGAAATTCTCACCTTCCATTCTCTCAGAACCTTTCCTTCAGTACCTACTGGGCTCTCAGACTCACCTGGATGAGGCTCTGAGAAAAAAATTTCTGAGTGGAAGTCCAAATTCCTCTTGACGGTTGATGATGGAGACTGAAGCTCTGTCCCCAGTCAGGTGAGCAGGAAGGAGTGAAGCAATGGTCTCCAACAACTAAGGAATCCAAAGCAACAACCATGTTCTTTCCAGATCAAGGTTGCACATGCAGCAGAGGAGATATTGTCAGCTACCTATACCTGCTCATTAGATACTGTTTCCATTGTTACCTCCCCCTCTGAGTACATCATTTCCCTTAGGGCACTGATCTGGACAGAAAGAACATTTTGTCCTGACGTATTCCCAGTAGACCATATTAGAAGTCAGGTGAATCCAGTCTTAATTTTGTTTTTGCACAAACTCACCTGCCTTCCAGAGTCTAACCTCCTTGCACCTTTTCCCAAATTTATGTTAGTATTCTCTCCAAATCTGAGCCTGAGGAACCTGTCTGGACCTCTAAAATATTGAAAGCTGGAGAGCAGCAGCTCTTTATATCTCTGGAAATTGCTATCCCTCTCTTCCTTGTTCAAGAGACAAGGAAGTTCCTTTGCTATAATACCATGGTACCTTAATCCTTGGCTGCATGATGCTTTTGACAAGTCAGTTAGGAGATTCGTGCTTGTAACACAAATTAAGGGTTGGCATTTCGTGCTTCACTTCAATAATGTTTGTTCGTTATGAGATAATATTCAGATCTTTTTATACACCGTGGACTGAAATTAGGTTCTTATGTGGATTGTCTTATTTCATTTTTATAAGAGTCCATTCTCTGAGGTTGTACTATTATGAACTTCGTTCTACATTTGCAGAAATGGGATTTAGAGGGTGAAGCTATCTGCTCAAAATTATGAACTGAATAAGGGGTGAGCTTTGATTGGAACTCCATGAAGATGTTTCCAGTTCTCTGCTCTAGAGCAGTGGTTGGCAACCAGAGGTCATTTTGCCTCTAGGGAACACCTAGCAAAGTCTGGAAATTTTTTTTTTTTGCTGTTACAACTAGGGAGGTGCTACTGGCGCCTAGTGGATTGAGGGCAGGGATGCCTCTCAACATCTTACAATGCACTGGATAGCCCTACTACAAAGAAGTATCCAACAGAAATGTCAACAGTGCAGAGATGAGAAATACCATTCCAGACCAGAACTTCCTCAACATCAAAATGTACATGAATCTGGAATCTTGTTCAAATGTAGATTTTGATTGGCTGGTCTAGGGCGAGCTAGACATTCATCATTTGAAACCAGCTCCTACTGAATATTGATGCTGTAGGTCCTGGTCTGTGACCACTCTAAGCATCAAGGTGGGTTTTATATTCAGGGATAAGTAGTTTTTTGCCTTCTTCAACAAGAACCTTCTCACACACCGCAGGTCTGGCCTTACACTGTCAAATGTTGGGCTCTGTAGCTCAGCTTCTGCATACTCAGATTATACATGCCTCGAGTATTTCTCCCATAACAGAAAGTAAAACTTTCAGGCCTTTGGTTAGTATTCTATACATAGGGAACTTCCACCTAAGCTATTTTTTCATCAAATCTATTGGGGTGACATTTGTTAATTAAACCATACAGGTTTCAAGTGTACAACTCAATAAACATCAGTTGCACACTGCATCATGCACTCACCACAAAGTCAAGTCTCTTTCTGTCCCTACTTATCCCCTCTTTGCCCACTTCCATCTCCCCCACCCCCTTTCCATTTTTCTCTGCCTGTCACCATATTGTTGTCCATTTCTATATGTCATATATATATACATATTTTGCTTAAGCCCTTTATCTTTTTTTACCCATTCCCCCAAACTCCCTCCACTCTGACAGCTGTCAGTCTGTTCAATGTATCCATGCCTCTGTTCTATTTTGTTAATTAGTTTATTTTGTTCATTATATTCCACATATAAGTGAGATCATATGGTATTTGTCTTTCTCAGACTGGCTTATTTCACTTAGCACAATACTCTCCAGGTTCATCCATGATATTGCAAAAGGTAAGATTTCCTTCTTTTTTACAGTCAAGTAGTATTCCATTGTGTTAATGTACCACAGCTTTTTATCCACTCATCTACTGATGGGCACTTGGGCTGTTTCCAGATCTTACCTATTGTAAATAATGCCACTATGAATATTTTATTTCAAATTAGTGTTTCAGGTTTCTTCTAATCTATTCCCAGAAGTGGGATCGCTGGTTCAAACAGCATTTCCATTTTTAATTTTTTGAAGAAACTCCATACTGTTTTCCACAGTGGCTGCACCCATCTGCACTCCCATGAATTTATTGGGGTGTTACAACTGGTGAAGTGCTACTGGCACCTAGTGGATTGAGGGCAGAGATGCCTCTCAGCATCTTACAATACACTGGCAATACAGTGCACGGGCTCCCTTTCCTTCACTACCTCTCCAGCATTCTCTGTTTGTTGATTTATCGATGATATCAATTCTGATAGGCATGAAGTGACATATTGCTGTGGTTTTAATTTGCATCTTTCTGATGATTAGTGACATTGAGCATTTTTTCATATGTCTATTGGCCATCTGAATGTCCTCTTTGGAGAAATGTCTAGTCAGGTCTTTTGCCCATTTTTTTAATTGGGTTGTTTGTCTTCTTGGTGTTGAGTAGTATAACTTCTTTATATATTTTAGAAATCAACTCCTTCACAGATGTATTATTGGCAAATATGTTCCCCCATTCAGTGGGTTCCCTTTTCATTTTGTTGATGGTTCCTTTTGCTTGCAAAAGCTTTTTAATTTGATGTAGTCCCATTTGTTTATTTTTTCCTTTGCTTCCCATTGGCAAAAATATTGCTAAGAGAGATTTTACTGCATTTTTTTCTTCTAGGATTTTTATGTTTTTCTGACTCACATTTAAGTCTTTAATCCATGTTGAGTTTATTCTTGTGCATGGTGTAAGTTGGTGGTCTAGTTTCATTTTTTTTGCTATGTATTTGTCCAATTTTTCTAATATTATTTATTGAAGAGACTGTCTTTACCACATTATATGTTGTTGCCTCCTTTGTCAAATATTAATTGAAAATCAAATTGTGAAGTTTATTTCTGTACTGTCTTGTCTATTTCATTGATCCATATGCCTGTTCTTGTGCCAATACTATTAACTTTTGTAGTATAGTTTGATATCAGGTAGTGTGATACATCCAATATTTTTCTCTCAAGATTGCTGAGGCTATCTGGGGTCTTATTTTTGTTCTATAGTAATTCTTGGAATATTTGTTCTAGATCTGTGAGATATGCCATTGCTAATTTAGTAGAAATTGCATTGAATCTTTATATTGCTTTGGGAAGTTTAACATTTTAATGATGTTAAATCTTCCAATCCATGAACATGGTATATGCTTCCACTTCTTTGTATGTTCTTTAATTTCTTTCTTCAATGTCCTATTATTTTTGGAGTATAGGTCTTTTACCTTCTTGCTTAAATTTATTCCTAAGTACCTTATTTTGTTGTTGCAATGGTAAAAGAGATTCTTTTCTTATTTTTTCTTTTGATAGTTCATTATCTATATATATAAAATGCTAAGTGACTGACTGTCCATCCAACTGTCTGACCAACCAACTGGCCAGTACATATGACGTGCACAGGCAATTTAAAAATACATGTTGACTCTCACATGCACAATACATATAAAGCTCTCGCTGGTGCCAATCACACGCATGTGTTTCGATGTGTCATTGTCTATTGTGAATTTGGTTGACACTTCTATTATAGGGAAAGGTAAATAGTGATATTAAAATATTTCTTCTAATTAATTTCCTTTCAATGTGCATGAATCCATGCACCAGACCAGTAGTTGGTGTATAAAAAAGGCACCAATTCATGAATATTAATTTTGTGTACTGCTACTTTCTCAAATTTATTTATTAGATCTAGTAGTTTTTTGATGACCTCTAAACTTTTCTATGTACAATGTCATGCCATCTGCAAATAATGAGTTTTACTTCCTCTTTTCCAATTTAGATACCTCTTATTTCTTCTTCGTGTCTGATTGCTGTGGGTAGGACTTCTAGTGCTAGGTTGAATAAGAGTGGTGAAAACAGACATCCCCATCTTGTTCCCAATCTTAAGGAAAAATGATTTTTTTTCCCCATTGAGTATGATGTTGTCTGTGGGTTTGTCATATAAAGTCTTTATTATGTTGAGGCATGATCCTTTTATTCTAACTTAGCTGAGAGTTTTATTTTTAATTCATAAATGGGTGCTATATTTTATCAAATTTTTTTCCCCCACTTTTATTAATATAATCATGTGGTTTATAATTTTTTATTTTGTTTATGTGATGTGTCATGTTTATTGATATACTAATATTGTACCAACCTTGTAACCCCAGAATAAATCTCACTTGATCATTGTGTATGGTCTTTTTAATGTATTGCTGGATCTGGTTTGTGAATATTTTGTTGGAAATTTTAGCATCTATGTTCATCAGGGATATTGGCCCATAATTTTCTTTCTTTGTAGTGTCATTATCTGGTTTTGTACTTAGGATAATGCTGGCCTTGTAAAAATAGCTTGGAAATCCTCCCTCTTCTTGAAATGTTTTGAACTAGTTTGAGAAGGAGAAGGATGGGTGTTAGTTTTTCTTTGAATGTTTGGTAAAATTCACCTGTGTAGCCATCTAGTCCAGGACTTTTGTTTGCTGGACGTTGCATGATTACTGCTTCATTTCATTAGATGTAATGGGTCTATTTGGGTTTTCTGATTCTTCCTAATTCAGTTTTGGAAGATTGCAAATTTCTAGGAATTTATTCATATCTTCTAGATTGTCCAATGTGTTGGCATATAGTTGTTCATAGTATTTTCTTACAATCCTTTGTATTTCTGTGGTATCCATTGTTACTTCTTCTCTTTCATTTCTGATTTTATTTATTTGGGTTCTCTCTTTTTTTGAAGAGTCTAGTTAAAGGTTTTCAAACTTGTTTATCTTTTCATAGAACCATTTCTTTTGTATGTTTTTAAGTCTCTGAATCATTTATTTCTGCTCTAATCTTATTTCCTTTCTTCTACTTACTCTGGGCTTTGTTTGTTGTTCTTTTAGGGGTAGGTTTAGATTGTTTATTTGAGATTTTTCTAGCCTGTAGAGGTAGGCATGTAGAGCTATGAACTTCCCGCTCAGGACTGATTTTGTTGTGTCCCATTGATTTGGAGTTGTGTGTGTTTTCATTTCTTTCCAGGTAAATTTTGATTTCTTCCTTGATCTCATTATTAACCCATTTATTGTTTAATAACATGCTATATAGTCTCCATGTGTTTGAATGTTTTTCAGTTTTTAAAAATGTGATTGAAATCTAGTTTCATACCATTGTGGTCAGAGAAGATGGTTGATATGATTTCAATTTTCTTGAATTGGTTAAGATTTATTTTGTGTTCTAACATGTGGTCTATCTTTAAGAATGTCCCATGTGTACTTGAGAAGAATGTATATTCTACTGCTTTGGGATGAAATGTTTTGTAAATAACAATTAAATCCATCTGAACCAGTGCATTGTTTATAGTTGCTGTTGCCTTAATTATCTAAAAGATGTATCCATTGATGTCATTGAGTTGTTAAAATTCCCTACTATGGCTGTATTATTTCAATCTCTATCTTAATGTCCACCAAGACTTTCTTTATATATTTAGGTGATCTTTTGTTGGGTGCATATTCTCTTATTGTATGGATCCCATTAGTATTATGTAGTGACCTTATTTATCTCTTGTTATGGCCTTTGTTTTCAAATCTATTTTTTTCTGATAAAAATATTGCTATCCGAGCTGTTTTTGTTTACATTTGTAGGGAATATATATTTTTTTCATTCCCTTTACTTTCAGTCTGTGTGTATGGTTTGTTCTGAGGTGGTCTCTTGTAGACATCATATATTTGGTTCATGTTTTCTTATCTATTCAGCTACCCTTTGTCTTTTAATTGGAGCGTTTGTTTACATTTAAGGTTATTATTGATAGGTACTTATTTATTACTATTTTATTCTTTATACCTGTGTCCCTCTCTCTCAATTTCTTTTTTTCTTTCTTCCTCTAAAAGCAGGCCCTTTAACATCTCTTGCAATGTTAAGTTAGGTGGTAATAAACTCCTTTAGTTGTTGGTTATTGTTGTTTTTTGGTATAGGAAACTCTTTATTTCACCTTCAATTTTGAACAATAGCATTGCTAGATAGAGTAGTCTTAGATGCAGCTCTTTGCTTTTCATCACTTTGAATATTTCATGCCACTTTCTTCTGGCCTGAAGTATTTCTGTTGAGGACTCAACTGACAGCCTTATGGGAGCTCCTTGGTAAGTAATCATTTTCACTTTCTGCTTTTAAGATTTTCTCTTTGTTTTTAGTATGTCTTAGTATTGGCCTCTTTGGGTTCATCATGATGGAGACTCTGTGATTTCTGAATTTCTGTGCCCTTTTCTTTTGCCAGGTTAGGGAAGTCTTCAGCCATTATTTCTTCAAGCAGGTTCTCTAACACTTGCTCATTATTTTCTCCTGGTATCACTATGAGGAGGATGTTGTTACTCTTGATGTTGTTCCAGAGATCACTTAGACTTTTCTCATTTCTTTTTAAATTTTCTTTTCTTTTTTTATGCCTTGCTGGAGTGCTTGCTGTTATCTTGTTCTTTAAATAATTGATTCAATCCTTTGCTTTATCTAACCTGATATTGATTCCTTCCAGTGTATTCTTCATTTATTTCTGGTTCTTTTTTATGGTGTTTATGTCCTTTATAATGCTTACTATCTCTGAGACCATTAATTCTTTCCTTTGGAACATTGAGCATCCTTATAACTATTATTTTAAACTCTGCATCTGGTATTTTGGTTTCTTCCATTTCATTAGGCAGCGGTTCTCAACCTGTGGGTCGCGACCATCAGAAAACACATATAGCATATCAGATATTTACATTGCGATTCATAAAAGTAGCAAAATTACAGTTATGAGGTAGCAATGAAAATAGGTCACCATAACATGAGGAACTGTATTAAAGGGTCGCGGCATTAGGAAGGTTGAGAACCACTGCATGATTAGGGGCATATTTCTTTGTCTCTCCATATTGTCTGTGTATGAAGTAGATCTGCTATGACTCCCAAACTTCTTATGATGGTTTTATGATGAAGGTGTCTTGTTGGGTTCAGGGCCCAATCTTCTAGATCACCAAACCTCAGTGCTGCAGGAATATTTATTGTGGGTTTTGCACACCACCCTGCTGAAGTTGAGTCTTGAATGCTGTTGGCTTTTTTTGTGGGTGGAGTTTACTATGTATAAGGATAAACATTGATCACAGTGTATGAGTCACTGTGCAGGGGCTTCCCCCTGAGGTGTTGTTCCTGGTAGGGTCTGCTTCCTGTCAGAATCCCACTTTGTTTGTCTAGCTGAACTGAGCTCTGGTGTGGTCTATATCCCACCACTGGTTCTGTTCATTCCGGTCCACTTGGGCAGGGTTCAAGTACAGATTGATGTCAGATGTGTGTAACCAGTCTTGGGCTACCTGTCTGGAGCTACCACACTATTCACTGTATCTGTGTATACTGGGCCTGGGTGTGCATGGGAGAAGCCCACTGTGTATAAGTGTTGGCTTCCTCCAGTTTAGAGCTGGGGGCAAATCTATAAAAGATTTGAGGTCGCCTATGGTCTACCTCCACCTGTCAACTACTCACCTCCCACCGAGGTTGCCTGGTTTTTCTCCAGAGCCTTCCAAAAAAGACTCTAGAGTGGGCCCATATTGGTTGTGACCAACTGACCTTTCCAAAGGTTGTGAGAAAAGTAGGGTAGGGCTTCCAAGGTGAGAAGACAGGGCTAGTGGGTCTCCTACTTGGGGGCCATGTGGTCAAGCACTCAATGAGGGGAAAGTGGCCCCTATTTCAGAGCCAAACCACTCAATCTCTTCCAGAATCTCCAATTCTAGCTTCCCCAAGAGGAGCATGCCATAGGTTCAGGTTCAGTGCAGCAAGTTGTCCCCTCTGCAGGAGCAAGCTCAGCAGGGTTGAGCCACTGAGACTTGAGAGGGCAGATTAAATGAGTCTCTCATTGGGGATTGTGCTGCTGAGTCCTCAGGAAGGGGCCAAGCACTTTCTCCATCCCAGACAATAACCTCTGAGGGTGAAACACTTGTATTGCCCCGGCTCTAAAGTGCATTCCCCTGCCCTACCCTCTCACCCCCTGTGGAACTGAGTTCAACAAGGCAGGGCCACTGAGACTTGGAAGGGCAGATCCAGTCTCCCACTGAATACTATTTCATTATAATACTTCATGTCCTTTATCTATTGATCCATCAGTGGAGGCTTAGGTTGGTTCCATATCTTGGCTATTTTGAATAATGCTGCAACAAACAGGGAGTGGGTGCAGATATATTTATTTTTGATAGTTATTTTGAAACTGGACAACCAATGGGTCCAGGCTGCCTGTCACTACTTGAGCCAATTAAGCCGAGCCAGGGTAGAATCATATATGAGTGTTTATTCCAATAATGCTGGAATATGGGAGAGTAGCAGGTCATCCACAAAATCTGCTCTGCAGCTCCCCCTGCCACCCCCCACCCCCCCCCACAAGCCTGTGGTGCATTTACACAATGGAATACTATGAAGCTGTAAAAAAGAAGGCTCTCTTATCCTTTGAGACAACATGGACAGACCTGGAGAGCATTATGCTAAGTGAAATAAGTCAGTCAGAGAAAGACAAGTATCACATGATCTCATTTATATGTGGAATGTAATGAACTAAATCAGTGGTTCTCAACCTTCCTAAGGCCGCGACCCTTTAATACAGTTCCTCATGTTGTGGTGACCCCCAACCATAAAATTATTTTCGTTGCTACTTCATAACTGTAATTTTGCTACTGTTATGAATCGTAATGTAAATATCTGATATGCAGGATGTATTTAGGCGACCCCTGTGAAAGGGTCATTCGACCCCCAAAGGGGTCGCGACCCACAGGTTGAGAACCGCTGAACTAAACAAACTGACAAACTGATCCAGAGACATGGAAGCATTCAACAGACTGAGGATCCTCAGAGGAAATGGCAGGGGGGAGGGGAGAGAGGGAAGAGATCAACCAAAGAACTTATATGCATATATATATGCATAACCCATGAACACAGATAATAGTGGGTTGAAGACCTGGGGATGAGACAGGAGTGGGGAGGAGAGGGGTCAAAGGGGAAAAAAGGGCCACATCCGTAATACTTTCAACAACAAAGATTAAAAAGAAGAATGGGTATAATGGTTACAGGTTACAGGCAATGAGGGCTCAGGGGGCGCCTCTGGGACTCGATTGTTTCAGCAACAAGGTTGTTAATATTTCCATGATAATAGACAATTCTCAGATAAGGAGAATGGACCACATTCCCCACACTCCAGGTTAACTGCCATGTCCCAGCTGTACAACTCTCAGTTAGGTTAGAATGTGCTTTCTTTAGAATGTAACAATCATGGTTAACAAAGCATGATTAATATTTCTGCCCCTAACATTCCCCACTGCTATCTCTATCATCTCATATATATGAGATTAGTTTTAGGTGAAAAGTCTCATCCTGCTGGACTGCATTTGCTTCCGCCTTGGAAGTAGTTTGTGGGGCTAGAATAAAGTGAATGCAGGATCTAAAAAGAGGAAGACATTGAATACAGCAGCAAATGATCAGATTACAAAAAATAAACAGGATAAAAATTTAAAAGCATTCCCTCAGCCCAGACAGGCTTGGTAGCCAGGAAGTTAACTTGGATAAATAAAAAAAAAAAATCTTTCCCATTGTTTTACCTTGGAGATGGTTTCCCTAATTTGTTGAATGTTGTTTTCTACCAATTGAGAGTTGTCAGAAAGACTAAAACAGCACATTCCTTTGAATTCCTCACAACTGTGGTTATGCTGCCACAGTAAATAATCTAGAGCTGCCCCATTCTCTAGAACTCCTCCCTAACCTGACTCAGCTCTTGATTTATCCCATGGAGAGCCCTGGAAGTGGCATTCATGGCTGTTACCAGGCTACATGCCAGCCAGGTCACTTCTAATTAAGGGACCCTACCATTACTGGCATAACAAAAACGGTCAAAGCAATATAGTCAGCAGGGCTCCACAGGTGGAGGTTATTGTTGCAGTCTGGTGCCACTGCTGTGAGAAGGCCTTTTCTGGTTCAGACCCTGTGATGTTTCTGGAGCATAAAGACAGTCAGTTGTCCTAAGGAATAACCCTTCCCTATCCATCCCCAGTGCTGTTGGCAGGTATATATGAATAAACATATATATGAATAACCCCACATATCAGAAAACAACCAGCTGGCAGTTTGGTATGTCCATTACTATAAGGGAGGGTGAAATAATCAGAACAGTTATATTGTAGTTATTAGATACTGAAAGACAATAACTACAACACCAGATAAAAGTCAGACATTTGCCACAGGAAGCTACTGCAGCAACCTTTAGAGAAAACATCCCTGCATCCTTTTCCCGGACAGTGGGTCCCAACTCATGAAGGTCCCTGTATATGACTTTCTTCTCCAAATGAATATAATCTATAGTAATAAAAGCCTAGGTGGTCCTCATGCCCTCGCATGCTATGCCGCCACAAGATGGCCACCACAAGATGGCTGTGTGCACAGTGGAGGCGGGCCCGGTGGCTGCTCTGCGCACTGAGGCCTGGGGGTCCCGTGGCCCCGCACGCAGAGTGGAGGAGGCCAGTCCTGGTGTCTCTACTGCCTCCCGTGGAGGAGGCGGGTGCCTGCAGAGGAGGCAGGTCTTGGCAGGGGAGGGCAGTTGGGGGCTATTGGGCCAGCAGGGGAGGGCAGTTGGGTGCGATTGGCTGGCAGGGGAGCAGTTAGGCATCAATCAGGCTGGCAGGGGAGCAGTTAGGGGGCGATCAGGCTGGCAGGCAGGCGAGTGGTTAGGAGCCAGCAGTCCTGGATTGTGAGAGGGATGTCAGACTGACGGTTTAGGCCCGATCCCCCGAGGGGTCCCAGATTGAAGAGGATGCCGCCCCCCCCCCCCCCCCGACCCCCGCACAAATTTCGTGCACCAGGCCTGTACTACATAGGTTCCTCCTGAAAGGCAAAAGTCAGAGATATTAAGAACATTTTTGCTAAATACACTCAAATATTTTCATCTCTTTTGAATGGAATTAGTTCTCCTCCAGCCAGACCAGCAGTGGTGAAGAATGTGATTATAACAAATGTTGCCTTTGAAAGACAATGACCTTGAGGTGTTCACTGGGGTCAGTCGCCTATTATCCCCCTTCTGGTGCTCTCTTCACTCTGGTGTGTTGGATCCAGTGCTTTACCCCTGCCGCTTCAGAGCAGTTGGAGTGGTGAGAAGCATGTCCCAGGGTCCCCTCGTTTTTCCTCCAGTTGATGGTTTGGTAATCCAGTTTTCCATGTTTTGAGTAGAACTCTTTCTCCTGCTTCAAAGGGATATGGAGGACCTTGCCCATCATCCTTGCTCTGCTCATGTCTGTCTAACTTCCTACCACATCCCTCCTCAAGAATCTTGGCTCTGGATTCTTTCAGAGAAAAGGAACACAGGTCTCTTCTGTAGCTGCTTCATGCTGAGAAGGGATGAAGTTTTCCTTCAGAGCTAAGAGATCCTTGCTCTCTGTCAGAGGGACAATGAGGCCTGGGCATAGAGGAAGGTGGCAATGGTGTCTAGAGGTGGTATTCCATGAACACGAGTAGGGCTTGTAACCTGATAGAAACAACCTTAAGTCTAAAATTTTGTATTATTGGGTCAAAGATTAGAACAGAGAAAAAATCTTTGAAGACAATTAATTGAATTAGTCTAATATTCACAATTGTGTATTATAGAGTCTATTAAAACACAATTTCCCCCTAAAGTTATCCCATTTTTGTTAAAGAGCCAAATTAAGACTAATTTATTTATTGTATTAAAGTCTAGTTTCAATTTTGCTTGATTGCATGAACACAATAAGAATAGCAATTGATCATATAGGCGTTTAAAAATCTGCTTTGCTGGAATCTCATAATTGAGCTTTAATTAACCCCTCAGGGCAAAAAAGCTGAGCCATCTAACTGCCATCAGGTTTTCCTGCAATCCCTGTGGACTTGGGTGAATTCCTCAAGCTCTGGAGGTCCCCAATGAAGTCTTGAGGTTCCTTCCTTGCCATCTCTCAGGAGAGCAACCTTTGTTCCTTACCTGGAAAGACTGCCATGAACCACTTGATCAAGCAAGGTACCAGGCTTTCTCAAAGGGGCTCTTATTGGCTTCTTAAGGCTTTTTGGTGGCATCCAGAGCCAGGCGTATGTCCCTCTTAGACATGACATCCCAAAGTCTTGGTTAATAAAAGCACAATTGGAAACTGGTCTTATTGAATTAATTTAAAGACACATATTGCCATGACTCATTAAGAATTGCCAAATTCTGGAAGGATAAAGTAGGGAGAAAAATATAAATACCTCAATATTGCTTATCAAAGTATAATTTTCCAAACTGCTTTAAGAAAAGAAACAAATTTCTTTATTCCTGAAAAACAAAAATATGAAAAATAAGCAATACTTTCAACAATAAAATTACAAAAACTATAAATATTTTCAGTTTATTCAGTCCCATAATCAATTTTAGTTTCTCCTGATTTTTCTTGCCAGTGCTTTTATAAATCCAAATACTCTATAGAGTTCTAATAATTTTCATCCAGTTCGAAGGGGATGATCTGAAAATTTATTCTCAGAGATATGTAAGTCTTTTCCATGGATCTCTCAAAAGATGTAACATTTTTGAAAATGCATTTTAACAAAACAGTGACTGTCTCTAAATGACAAGAAGAAATTAAAAATGACAGTTATGAATTTGATTATAATGCAATTGACATAACCAGTATGGAACCCTGTCCTTTGCAAAACACAGTATTTCAGAATAACAATTAGAGTTATAAATGAAAGTATATAAAAATTTATAGACTTGTGGAGATTTTTATGCAATTTCCAGAACATCTATTTAATAATATGCATATATAAATAAAACATAGTTACTTTTTCTATATTTGACAAAGCTTCCCATGTATCTTAAGTATAAAATTTTCCTTCATAAGGAGAGAAAAACAAATCCTTGAGGCATTCCAAGGCCTATTGGAATGACCTAAAGCCAATTCTAGGTCAAGAAAAAGTTTCTTAAAATTCAAACTATGAGAAGGCTGTCAAACTTATTTGAAGGAAAGATCATATATCATTATTATTATGGAACAGTATTAGACTGTGTATTCATTCAAAGTGACAAGAGGGTATTAAACACAAATATAGGCTAGCAAAACTTCAGTTCCCTTGATAAAGAAGATGGCTTTAGTAATCAAGTAACTGATTTATATATTTCAACATATAACCATTACAATAATTTATAGAACTTTTGCTTCCTGGGCAAATACAGGAAAGACGTTTTCCCTTTCAACAGACTAGAAAGGAACTAAACAAATTCTGTATTAGCTTACTTCAGATTCATTTATGTAATTAAATTTATTATTCAGATTACCTATAATTTTCTTTTAAGATTTCTCTTCACAATCCTTCTTTAACTTTCACAAACCTTTCTACAACTTTCACAAACCTTCTTACCCAATCAGAAATAACCAGCTTGAGAACAACTCACTTTCTTTTTTCCTTCAAAATGCATCTCCATACCTCATGCCTTCTATTATCAAAACCACACAACTTTATTCCAATTAATTAGAATTCTTAACTCTTAGGAACCTTAATTTTTAGGTGACAAATAAGTAACATTCCTCAGATTAGCAATACATTTACATTTTTTAAGAGATATAGTTCAAATAGAATACAAGACATTCATTAACAGATTCAAATCCATCCTCTATTCTTTGGAATAAGAAACCCAAAGTAGGCAAACTCAGATTAGTTAATATTTCAGTATCCTGTTATTTCAAAATGCCTAGATATTTAATAATTTTTACTATTTAACCCAGCAGGACTCCAAAGTTTTAAATTACCAAAAACTGCTATTTTTTTTTTTTCCTTTACAAAGTGGGAGTGGCCCCTGCCTGAGGGCACTTTGGCAGCTCTGGCCCTTCTAGGAGAAGGTATATTCCCATAATTTTCTTTCTGAGTAGACTGTAACAACATGAAATCTTGCATATAAGAAGAGATCTTATCTTATTTCAAAACAGAAACAAAACAACCCCTAAGGTACATAAATGAGTACTCCCAAAAGGAGGGACTGAGACATTAGCCTTAAAATCTTATCTCACACTAACCCAGAACAGCAAATGACCTTCAGTCTACTCAGAAAGAAACAAACAGCAGAGACAGAGAATTCCCTGTGTTCATAAAATGGTGAAGAATAAACTAAGTCCCCAAAAGATAAGAAAGTACGCAAAGAACATCTGTAACCAAAGTTATATGACAGCCAAACAAAACTCCCCCTAGCTAAGCATTTCAGTGGCTGATGCTGTGAGAAATGCTCACCTGTTACAGAAGAGCAAAGAAATACCAAGCACACTTCCTAGAGAAAGGGAGGGACGCTGTTTATTAACATTACGGACTCCGGGAATAATTTCCAAATCAGAGTGAAGAAACACGCAGAGAGCCTGTCTATATATATCCCGCTGGGGTCTTTGTCTTGCAGATATGGTTCTGCCCCCCTGTGGGCTTACAGGAAGGCCCCCAGGTGTTGGGGGTTCCCAGGTCATATCCGATGATCTGTCCTGGGGCCAGCGATAACGACCTTCTCCTCCCCTACCCCCCCCAGGGCAGTGCATTGTTCAGTTTTTATGGCCTGACAGGCCTTGCAAGACCAGTTTCCTCCTCACATCTGTAAATTCAAATAATGGACTTGGAGACAGAAGTATGGCGAAAATGAGACTTTTAATACCTTCTTGCAAGAGCGGGGTTGAACAGGCACAAACAGAGCAGCGATCGCAGGCTATTTATCCCTAGGATTCAAGAGTCCCCACTCTGGTTCCTCATTGGCTGAGTACTATGAGGCTAACAGCTTTCCTCATAAGTCGTCTAGGTCTCATTGTCTCCCATTGGGAGATTAAAAAAAGGGCTGAGGCCTTTTCTAGTTGTCTCCACCTCCCCCTGTCTAGTTGAGGTGGGTGTGAGGTGTTTCATCCTGGATACCTCGGGGGTTTCCACCCTGTCGCTGGCTCACATACAGTTTTTTTTTTTTTCTTTCTTATACCCTCTCCCCTACTCCCTACATTCTGTTTGCTCTGGGGAAATTCAGTAACAATTTCCATTAAAAGTTGACTACTCTGAAGATGGATCACAGAGGCCTATTTCCTACAATGCCTAAAGAAGGACATCTGGGAGGGTCCCCAAAATTAAGAATTCTCGGTAGCTTCTGGGAAGTTTTTGCAATCCATGCCATGGGGTCAGCCTGCCACAAGCATCTGGGGGCCCCAGCAAAGTGGGATTGTTATAGTTATGATTGTATTAGTATGTAGTGACCCCCATATTTCAATATTAAGTTGTATCCCTGTGTGAGAACCCCAAAACCCGAATGTACTTTCTCAAATGAGTGAACGCCCAGAACTTGTACCCTAGACCCATATCGCACCAGTACAGTACAGCACACCACAGCCGGCAGCCACCGATAAGGACCGTTGTGTTTACTCGACCACATAAAAACCCCGGACTTTTGACACTCAGGGTCTCCTGCCCCGAGAGAAGAGGATTCCACGTCACCTTGTGTTGGAGGGGTGATTAGGGCCGGCAGCCGCCACTCGCAACCGCTGCAGACGCCCGGTGCCAGTCCTGATCACTTGGCACCGTCAGCGGGTGCGCATGGTGGCTGCCAGCCCCGATCACCCCTGAGGGCTTCTCCACATCCCCCTGCTCCTGAGGGGCAATCTTGGCAGCAGCCGCATGCACCCACTAACGGTGCCAGCCCTACTCACACCCACTGCTGGTGCCGGCCCCAATCACTCTGCACCAATAGTGGGTGTGAGCAGGGTCTGCACCATCAGTGCATGGGAGCAATGGTGACGGGAGCAGGGCTGAGGGCAGACAAGGGACTGGGGCTGCCATGGGTCACGTAGAATGGGCTGAGACCCGCCCCTGTGCCCACTGCAGCTTTGCGGCCCACAGTTACTTTCAAGGTGCACAAATTCATGCACTGGGCCCCTAATAGCTATATATGAGGCCACTTCTCTACTGGAAATATCAGGGGAGAACACTATGTAAAGTATGTGATTGTCTAACTACTATATTGTACACCTGAAACCAATGCAAAATCATATTAAAAGAAAACTGTATTTGAAAAGAAGTCTAATACTGAGAAATTTGTCTGACTGGCCTTTGTGTCTTGAAAGAATTGATTTATGGTGGGGTCACAACCCCTTATATCTCTAGAAAATTACTATTTACCTCTTTAAGGAAGGAAAGATATTTGTTCCTTTAATATAAAACCTTGGGCTCTATACTTGTTGGCTTCATAATCATTTAGCAAAAAAAAATGAGGAATTTCATAGTTATTAGTATAGTGCAAGTTAAGAGCTGCCATTAAGTCCTCACTATAAAACATTTATTAAATATGAGATACATTTAGATTTTCTGCAACATAACCTAGCTTTGCACATTATTGCAATTGTCAAAATGTATGTTATATAAAAATTTATTTTATGAGGTAGTACATTTATACACTACCTTCTCTATACAGAAATGGGGCACAGAGGGATTTAATGTTGTGCTCCAAGGTATAAGCCAGGAAAGAGAAGGAGCTTTAATTGGAATCAGTCAGGACACTTCCAGTTCTGAGACTCTGGGACAGTGGTTCTCAAAAGGAGATGACATTGCCCTTGGGGATATTGTAATGTCTGAAAGGAGGTTGCTAAGCATCTACAATGCACAGGACAGCACCCAGCACAAATAATTATCCAGCTCCAAGTGTCTACAGTGACAAGCTGACAACACCAATTCCAGACCAGCACCTCTCCATTTCATAGGCATACAAATCACCCACGTTTGTAGCTCGAACGCAAATTCTGATTGATTAAGTCTCCAGTGGGCCTGGAGACTACATTTCTGACAAACACCCAGGTGATGTTGATGCTGCAGGTCCTCCTGGTCTGTGGACTGCACTTTGGGTAGATGGGCTGTGGCTCTGTGTCAGAGTCTGGTGTAGGTAATTTGAGGTCTTCTGCACCAGGATTCTTCTGAGTATGAAACTTTGAAAGACAAGTTTATCTCTCACTCTAAAGGGGAGGATAAATTCTATGTTTGATTCTTTCATATTAGGGCTCCACAGTGACATCAAATAATTTATACCAGGAAAGGCTTTGTAGTGTAGAGAATAAGAGCCTCAAAAGAGAGCAAAATCCTAATTTGGAGAACTTTGGAATGTTAGCTCATCGAGCAGGGTTACTAAAATAGATGAAATAAAATTATAAGCTAATGATCTTAGCTCAGATTATGCAGATTGGACTAATGTCATCTCAATGGTCCTCTAAATGTGGGAGAGAGTAGGAGAAGAATTGGAGTCAGAGAGACATTAGAAGATGCTATGTTGCAGGTATTGAAGATGGAGGAAGGGCCTTGGGTCAAGGAATCAGGTGGCCTCTAGAATCTGGAATAGGAATTGAGAATAGGAAAGGATTTGGATTGTGATTGGAAAGGGATTGCATTCTCCCCTGAATCACCCTGAAAAAGCCAAGCCTGGCAGTCATTTAGATCTACGATCTTTAACAACCCATTTCCAGTATTTGAAGATCTATAAAAGAGAAAGCTGTTTGTTTTAAGTCACTAGTGTGGTAATTTGTTACAACAGCAATGGGAAACTGATACAGACATTTATCCAGTAAGATATTATTGCAGAGAACTGAATTTAAGCAATGCAAGTCATTCAGATAGCTTCCCTTGGCAAGGGCATTTTGTGTTGAAATTCCACATTAAATATAGAAAATATGAGAGCTGATTTAGAGCTATTTGGCCTGATAGATGGTACAAAGGATTTCCCATTGAATAAGTGTTAATGTGGTTTTGAGCTGGAGGCCTTTGAGGCATTAAGATACAACAAATAATTTATTAAAGTTGAGTTCACACATTTTGCTTTAAATCTTTTTGTCAAATTTCTCTGTTTGTTCTATTTCATGTTAATTTGCACATTTCTTTTATTAAATTTCTGTATTTTCCAAATTTCTCTCAAGGCTTCTTTCATCATAGATGAGTCTATGAATGAGTCTGTGTGCATGTGCATAAATATGTGTGTGTTTATTTGAAGTGCACACACAAACACACACTCCTCATTCTTGAATATTTTCTTTGGACTCAACAAAATATATTTAACATTTTGTTTATACCTTACAATATTCTGTTGAAGTAAGGTTTTTTATTCCACATTATCTTCAGAAAGAAGAAAACTGAAAACAGGTGGATAACATTTTTAACAATTACATAATGCAGTTAAAACTCAATGTGCATTATCTCAAGTTATATACAAATGGATCCACCCACCATGTACTCTTAATTTATGTATTGCTTCTTTAATTCAGAAAATTGCATTTTTAAAACAAATTGCAGTTGGTTGTATGTAATTATACTCCAATATATCAATTAGAATTAAAAATTCTAGTGATGTATAACTCATGTCAGATCAAGAACATAGGTAGCTGAGTCACACCAGACATTGGTGGGAAATATATCACATAACTTGGAAGAAAGCAAGGTTTCATATATAAGTTATAGAAACTGTGATATTAAAATAAGGCAATTCACATTTGATAAACTATTTTTACATAATCTGCAAGATCAAATCACAGACATATATGCATGATATATGTATACATATACAGATGTTAAACACCACATATTGGTTGAAGAAAGAAATGCAATGCAGATGCACAAAACATCATGAAAGAGCTTTAGAAACATAATGTAGCGATTCATGATGAGCCCAGAAGAGATCAGAACAACTTCCCACCATACAATCCATTTTCATTATAAAGCCATTATATTAAAACAAGTGCTTTTAGGATGGCTTGTAATGCAGAAATAGCTAACTGATACAATAATAAAAGAAAACTGAGATCAATGATAATAATTTGCTTTTTACCATTCTAGGTATTTGTACTGATATTTGAAGATAGCTTCCATGATTAATTTGTTATTGAAGTTTATTTCAGATAACTGCATTAAAAAGTGTCTTCATTGAGATTCCCTATGGATAACCAGAAAAGGTTGAAAGAATATGCACGCTTGTGTAAAACCTATAACTCTGAATCACAAAATTGGACAGAAATTCAAGGTCACCAGTGAGTTATCCTTTGGTCACTTATGTACATATATGACATATCTATGGATCCCTTATTAGTATATATAATGGATGAAAATGATAGGGTTCATTCCCTACCCTTTTAGTGGTTACAAAAGTATTTAGAGTCGGGGAAGATGCTTCATTTAGAACAATAGAGGGAATCATATTTGAAGGCAGCAATGTAAGTTTTCAAGTGGAAGCAGGAGATATTTCAATAGGAAACATAATTAAGGCAAGAAAAACTCCACCCCAATGTTAAATCCCTCCACACAGTGACACCGAACTTACATCAGTAGGCAAGCATACACCATAAAAAATAGTTTGCATAGTAATAAATGTATGACTTAAAATTTTGCTTCGTCATACTTAAGGTCATCTCTGACTCTAAGGGCATAGTATGTGAAACAATTTATAGAACTTTGTGTTTCCACATCAACTAGAATTGGAGACATGTATTTGATTGTCAGTTTGCCAGTGACTATGGTAAGAATGTGGATACCAAGCTGACTATGATACATGATCATAATGAGGTAAGCCAACCCAATGACCTCTTAAAATACACACTGTATATTAAAGTGTACATTTTCAGAAAAAGCAGTAATGGGGAAGTGATATATGAAATAATGAAGTACAATGATGATGCTCTTATATTTTCCTTTCCTATGAAATGATATAAATGGCTTTAGTTACCAAGTGCACTTTATTTCCTTAGCAGTAGTACAACCGATATATTTTTCTTTTAATGTAATGAAAGAAACATTACTCAGTATGATAGATTTTATTTCAAAAGAAATTGGTCTTAAGAAATCTATGTACTCTCATGAGATAAATAAGAATTTCTAAATATTTCGTCCAAAGTTGGGAATCAATTTGGGAGGGAAGAAAAATGACAAAGGGAAAGCGGTTAGATATCACAAAGTCAAGAAAATACTAAAGTGATTCAATTAAATTCTGCAGAAATCATAGAAACAGACACTCCAGGAATAAACAGAGAGAGTAAATTGCACTTTCACAACCTGATCAAAGAATCAAAACATCTGGCTTTGAGGCTTTGAGTCCAGCTGTCATGTGCATTTCTTCAGCCCTAGGACAAGTCGTCCTTTCATAACTGCCATCCCAAGCAATCTCTTCAGGGCCCTCTTTATGTCTTTGTTCCTGAGACTGTAGATGAAGGGGTTCAACATGGGTGTGACCACAGTGTACATCACTGAGGCTGCTGCACTTGAGTGTGAGCTATGAGTAACAGCAGAGCTGAGGTACACTCCTAGGGCTGTACCATAAAACAAGGAGACAACCGAGAGGTGAGACACGCAGGTAGAAAATGCCTTATACTTCCCCTGAGCTGATGGGATTCCCCAAATGGAGGACACTATCTTAGAGTAAGAGTAAAGGATACCAACAAGGGGACCACCACCCAGGAGCCCAGCTGCAAAATACATCACCATGTTATTAAGAAAGGTGTCAGAACAGGCAAGTAGGACCATCTGTTTGATTTCACAGAAAAAGTGGGGGATTTCCAAGTCTGTACAGAAGGTTAGTCGCAACACCACTAAGCATTGTAACAGGGAATGCAACACACTCATAATCCAGGGCACCAGAACCAGCAGTCCACAGAGCCGGGGGTTCATGATGACGGTGTAGTGCAGGGGGTGGCAGATGGCCACAAACCGGTCATAGGCCATCACGGTCAGGAGGAAGTTGTCCAGTCCTGAAAATAATAGGAAAAAATACATCTGTGTGATGCAGCCTTCATAGGTGATGACTTTGTTCTGTGTCTGGATGTTCCACAGCATCTTTGGGATGATGGTGGAGGTGACACAGATGTCTACCAAGGACAGGTTGGAGAGGAAGAAGTACATGGGCGTGTGGAGGTGGGAATCTGAGCTAATGGCCATGATGATGAGCAGATTTCCCAACACAGTGATCAGGTACATGGAAAGGAAAAGCCCAAATATGAGGGGCTGCAATTCCGGTTCCTCTGATAATCCCAGAAGAAGAAATTCTGAAAATCCTGTGAGGTTCCCTAGTTCCATGTGGTGGAGGTGACTACTAGGATATAGAAAAAGTAACATGACTAATTGTCCTACAAGCAAGCGTTAGTAACCTAGCATAAAGGCTACTTTCTATATTGTAGAATCAAGTAATTAATTTCTGTATTTGGTGTATGGCCTGGTCTCCTTTAGGACATCCCTAATGCTGTTTCTCATTAAACTTTCCTTTTCCATGTGAAGACAGTTGAAGAATTCTTGAGTCTTACTCAATACTTTCAGAAAGAAAAATAATTTTAAAAAGCAAGAGACTCACTGCAAAGGTCAGCATGTTCACTATAGTTAATAATACTGTATTGGGTATTTTAAGTGACTTTACCACAAGAAGAAAATATTGTAACTATGGTGGTGACAGCTATTAACTAGACTTACTGTGCAGGTCATATTGCAATACATACAAATACAGAATTATTATATTATACACCTGAAACTAATATAATATTTTATGTCAATTATACTTCATTTAAAAAATTTTAAAGTAACAGAGAGGACAGTATAGGACTGACTGACTGATGGGACCACACAAAATTGATAAACTTTATACATTCTTTATAAACACATATACATAAAAACTAAATGAAAAACAGTCAGTTTGTATAAAAAACTCCAATTTTTTGTTATAAAGAATCCAATAAAAAATCAAATAAGAGAATATAGGCAATAATATTGTGTTAAGTCTGCACAATGACAGATGAATACAAGACTAGGTGTGGCGATCACATTGTGATATATGTAAATGTTGAATTACTCTAGTGTACACCTAAAACTAATATAATATTGTACACAAACTATACTTAAACATAAAATGGAATAAAAATACTTTGATATAACTCTCCAAAAGCAAAGAACTTTCATGTGTACAACATAGTGCAAATTTATTGGATGACAACTATACTTTAATTTAAAATAAATAAATTAATAAGCATGTACAGGAAAAAACTCACAGAGATAAATTTTAATAGAGACTCCAAATAATTTACAAACCCACAAATTTCATTACTCAGCCTCACAGGTAATGAAATAATTGCAAAGTGAATCTCATTACCTTACTCGTTTTCATCTGCCAAATACATTTTTAAAATGTGAATAGCCAAGGTGAGAGAACATACTGTGAAATGTATGTCTCATGCACTGTGATTGCAAAGGTGTATTTGCTGCCTTTCTGGGTTTGGATATTTCTCATCCATATGGAAACATAGTCTAATATGCCCCATCATACAATTTAAAAAATGCGCTCACATCACAGAGTATTCCTCCACAGTTAATAACCTGTTTGTCTATTCCTCTTAACTGATAAAGTCCTTGAACTTGTGGTCTACTTCTACTGGGAGGACTTTACACCTCGAATGCCCTTTCTTTTTGTTTACTTTTTTTTAAACAATGATGGCTGTTTTTTAAAAAAATATATCTTTATTGATTTCAGAGAGGAAGGGAGAGGGAGAGGGAAATAGAAACATCAATGATTAGTAAGAATCATTGATTGGCTGCCTCCTGCATGCACCCCACTGGTGATCGAGCCCGTAAGCCCAGGATGTGCCCTTGACCGAAATCAAACCTGGGACCCTTCAGTGCTTAGGCTGCTCTATCCACTGAGGAAAACCAGCTACAGCTCCAATGCCATTTCTTAATTTGCCTTCCGTTAGTAACATTTAAATGTCAACATTGGAACTTACATTTCTGAGTGCAGTGTTCACTTGCCTTTGAGCACCGTGAATAACACATTACTGTATTGTAAAGCCAGCCAACAATCACAGTGATCACTGGTACCTGGGCTATGTTCTCATGGGTACTAAGGTGACTTCAGGTACAAGTTCTTGGTTTACAATCTCTCTGATCCTCTCCTGCCATGTCTGTTGGGCTCTGGGACTCACCTACATGGGAACTCTGAGAGGAAGGTTTCCGTGTGGAGGTCCAAATTCTTGCCTGGATGGTTGGTGATGCAGACCAGAGCTCTGTCCCAGACAAGACAACAAGGAGTCAAGCACTGGTCTCCCAGACAGATTTAGGACTTTAAAACCAATGACCACGTTCCTTCCTACCAAAGGTTGCACATGCCGAGGGTCTGCAGTAGAGTTGCGATTTACATGCTCTGTGTCTGCTCATTAGGCACATCTACTTCTTGTTACTCTAACCTCTAAGCACAGGATCCCCCTGGGGGACACTAGTGTGGACAGAATGGAAACTCTTCCTGCTGATTCTCTGTTCCCAGGAGTCTATGTAATAAGACAGGTGAGTGCAGCTGTGGTTAGTCCTTCATTAAATGCCCTGCTTCCTGACATCTACATCTTCCCGCACCTCATCTCAACTCTGAGTCAAAGTTTCTGAATAAATGGACCTCGAGGGTATTATGCTCAGTGAAAGACAGATACCATTTCATTTCACATATATGTTGAATCCAAAGAGAAAAAAAAATTGAAACACACTAATAGACATAGAGAGAGGACTGGTAGTTGCCAGATGAGAAGGGGCTTGGGAGACTAGAAGAAGAAGGGATTCAGAAGTAAAATTGGTAGTTACAAAATATCATAGGCTGTATAGTACAGCATAGAGCATATAGTCAATAATATTGTAATGACTATGTATTTGGCCAGTTGGATATTGAAAATATCAGGGAAACACTTTGTAAAGTATATGATAGTCTAAGCACTATGTTGTGCTCCTGCAACTAATAAAAAAAGATTGAAAGTTAACAGTATTTGAAAAAAATCTATACTGAAAAATTTTTCTGACAGGTCTTTGGGTCTTCAAAGCATAGATTTATGGTGGGAACACAACCCCCGATATCTCTAGAAAATGACTATTTCCTTCTTTAAGAAATGGGGGACATTTGTTCCTTTTGTATGAAACCTTGGGCCCTATACTACTTGGATTCATGAGGGTTTAGCCAAAGCAATTAGGAATTTGATAGTTATAGCACAAGTTAAAAGCTGCCAGTTAGTCCCTTACTATGAAATGTTTATTAAATATAGATACATTTAGATTTTATGCACCATAACCCAGCTTAGCATATTATTATAATTAGAAAATGTATGTTTTTACAAACATGCATTTTATGAGGTAGTGCATCTATAAACTACCTTCTCCAATACAGAAATGGGGTCCAGAGGGATTTAATGTTGTGCTCCAAGGTGTAAGTCACGGAAGGGATGAAGTTTTGATTGGAATCAGTCAGGACACATCCAGTTCTGAAATTCTGAGGCAGTGGTTCTCAAACAGACAGGACTTTGCCCCTGGGGATACGGTAATGTCTGAGGGAGGCTGGTAAACTCTTACAGTGCACAGGACAGCACCCAGCACGATTAGTTATCCAGTTCCAAGTGTCACCAGTGAAAAGGTGAGAACACCTATTCTAGACCTACAGCTCTCCATTTCATTAGGCAAACAGATCACCAAAGATTGTTGTTTAAATCCAAATCCTGATTGATCAAATCTCCAGAGGGTCCAGAGACTGCATTTCTGACAAACGCCCAGGTGATGTTGATGCTGCAGGTCCTCCTGGTCTGTGGACCACACTTTGAGTAGGTGGGCGGTGGCTCTGTGTCAGAGTCTGGTGTAGGTAATTTTAGGTCTTCTCCACCAGGAGTCTTCTGAGTATGTAATTTTGAAAGACACGTTTTTCTCTCACTCTAAAGGGGAGGATAAATTCTGTGTTTGATTCTTTTTTTTTAGGGATCCGGGATGACATCATATAATTTATACCTGGAAAAGGCTTTGTAGTTGGCAGAATAAGGGCCTCAAAAATGTCAACGTTCTAATTCAGAGAACTTTGGAATATGTTAGCTCACAGAGCAGGGTAACTGAGATAGGTGAAATAAAATTATTAGCTAAGGAGATTAGCTCAGATTACCCAGGTTGGACTAATGTCATCACAATGGTCCTCTAGATGTGGAAGAGAGTAGGAGAAGAACTGGAGTCAGAGAGACATTAGAAGATGCTATGTTGCTAGTATTGAAGATGGAGGAAGGATCATAGGCCAAAGAATGCAGGTGGCCTCTAGAATCTGGAATAGGAAATTAGAATATGAAATGAGTTGGAAAGGGATTTCATTCACTCTTGGATCACCCAGAAAAATGCAAGCCCTGCAGTCATTTTTTTTTTTTTTTTTATCGAAGCTCATTAAGACCCATGTCAGGCTTTTAACCTCTAGAACAGTGGTTCCCAAACTTATTTGGCCTACCGCCCCCTTTTCAGAAAAAAATATTACTCAGTGCCCCCTGGAAATTAATTTTTTTAAAATTTTAATAGCAATTAAACAGAAAGATATATGTATTAATGTTTCTACCTTTTTCGTAAAATATAGTAAAGAAAGGTGTAAATTAGAAACATTGAAGTTTGAAATTATGAAACTATTTATTGAACTCAGAATAGAAAGGTAATACAAAAAAAGTTAAAACAAATGCACCTGTGGCCATCACCGCCCCCTGGATCGCTGCAGGACCCACCAGGGGGCGGTAGCGCCCACTTTGGGAATCACTGCTCTAGAACTTTAAGATAGTGAGTTGTTTGTTTTTGGCCACTGCTGTTTTAATCTGTTACAACAGCAATGAGAAACTGATACAGACATTTATCCAGTAAGATATTGTACCAGGGAACTGAATTTAAGCCTCGCAAATCATTTCGTTAGCTTCAGTTGGGCAAAGAAATTTCTGTTGAAATTCCACATTAAATAAAAAAAAGTTATAGCTAATTTAGAGCTATTTGGCACCATAGATGGTACAAAAAACTTCCTATCATGCAAATGTAAATGTGGTTCTGAACTTTGAGGCATTAAGATACAAAAATAATTCATCATGATTAAGGTCATACATTTTACTTTAAATCTTTTTTTCAAAATTTTGACATTTTACTCATACAACTTAACAAAAGGAAGATAAACAATCCAATAAAAAAAAATGGACAGAGGACCTAAATAGACACTTTTCAAAAGAGGACATACAGAAGGCCAAGAGACATGCTCAAAGTCACTAATCATCTGAGAGATAAAATTCAAAACAACAATAAGGTACCATCTCATACCTATCAGAATGGCTATCATCAACAAATCAGCAAATGACAAGTGCTGGTGAAAATGCGGAGAAAAAGGAACCTCTTGCACTGTTGGTGGGAATGCAGACTGGAGCAACCACTGTGGAAAAAAGTATGGAGTTTCCTCAAAAAATTAAAAATGGAACAGCCACTTGACCCAATAATCCCACTTCTAGGAATATATCCAAAGAAATCAGAAACACCAATCATAAAGGATATATGCATTCCTATGTTCATAGCAGCACAATTTATAATAGCTAAGATTTGGAAACAGCCTAACTGCCCATCAGCAGATGAGTGGATTAAAAACCTGTGGTACATCTATACGATGGAATACTACACTGCTGTAAAAGGAAGGAACTCTTACCTTTTGCAACAGCATGGATGGATCTGGAGAGCATTATGCTAAGTGAAATAAGCCAGTTAGAGAAAGATAAATATCACATGATCTCACTCATTTGTGCAATATAATGAACAACATAAACTGATGAACAAAAATAGAGCCAGAGGGGGAAAATATTTTTGAATATAATAGAAGTAATCCTGTTATTTGCAGATTTTTAATATTTTCTACAACTTTTGTAATATAACTCAAGAAGATGCACAATAAGTTTTAACTGCATTATGTTACTGTTAAAAATGTAATTCATCTGGTTTCACTTTTCTTCTTTCTGTAGATAATGTGGAATAATAAACCTTAACTTCAACCCAACATGGTAAGGGTGATCGGAGCCCTGCTCGCACCAGTCTTGGCTGGCCTGAGGCCGCCTGCTCGCTGGCCCCACCCCTTGCTGCCACAGGTTGGGGCCTGCCAGCTGGGGGCAGCTCCTGCATTGAGCGTCTGCTCCCTGCTGGTCAGTGTGTGTCATAGCAACCGGTCGTTCTGCCAGTCATTCCGCTGTTCGGTCAATTTGCATATTAGAGTTTTATATAGATAGATTCTTTATCCCAATATAGGAAATTATACATACACTAGAGGCCCAGTGCACGAATTCATGCACGGGTGGGGTCCGGCCAGCCCGGCCCCAATTGGGGAGGATTAGGACTTGGACCTGTAGTGAGGAAGAGATGGTGGGAAGTTGGCCAGCCTGCCTGCCTCTACTGGGGCCTGATCAGGGCTGGGCAGGCTGGAGGAAGGGGCTGCGGGCAATTGACCTGCAGGCCCCACCCCCGATTGGGGTTGTGGGGTGATTGGGGCCCAGTGGCCTGGTGGAGGGGCCATGGTGGTTGGCTGGCCGGCCCTGTCCCTGATGGGGTGGAGGGACCTATCTGGGGTAGGGCTGGGTGGGGGGGAGGGGCTGAAGGATGTTTGCTGGCCAGCCCTGCCCCCTATTGGGGTGGAGGGTGCGATCAGGGGTGGGGCAGCCAAGGGGAGGGGCTGCAGGAGGTTGGCTGCCCAGCCCCAGCCCCTATTGGGGTAGAAGAGTCCAATCAGGGCAGGCCAGCAGGGGCCAGGGCCTGCAAGCTTGGCCAGCTGACCCCACCCTGATCGGGCTGGTTCGCTGGCCACAGTGGGTGTCATAGCGACCAGTCATTATGGTCATTATGGCAGTTAGGGTGACTGGTTTTTTATATGTATAGATTTGAAGATATCATTCATGATTACTCTGTTATATTTCAGATAACTGCATTAAAAGTGACTCCATTAAAATTCCCTTCTAGGTAACCAGAAGAGCTTGAAAGATTATGCATGTTTGTGTAAACCTTATCACTCTGAATCACAGAACTGGACAGGAATTCCAGCTCTTTGGCAAGTCATCCTTTGCTCACTTACATACATACTGGAGGCCCGGTGCACAGATTCGTGCACCAGTGGGGTCCTTCAGCCTGGCCTGAGCCCCCTTGCAATCCACGAACCCTCGAGGGATGTTGGAGATCTGTTTTCGGGCCGATTCCTGCAGGCCAGGCTGAGGGACCCCACTGATTCTAGTCTTTACTAATAAAAGGGTAATATGTTAATTAGACCGGGCATCTTCCGGATGTCCTTCTGGACATCCTTCCAAACAAAGTCACAGTGGCTGCAAGGGCTGAAGGCAGGCAACCATGGTAGCGGCTGTGAGGGCGAAGGGCAGTTCACTGCCACGAGACAGGCTGTGAGGCAGGCTGCTGCTGCTGTGGCAGCAAGGGCTGAGGGCAGGCCACCACAGAGGCCAGCAGTGGCAGCAGCAGTGGAGTGATGGGGGCGCACCTTCCCCTGATAGGCCCAGTCGCCTCCCACATAGGGAGGCCAGAGGCAGCGCAGTGGCGGGGTGATGGGCCAGAGGCAGCATCAGTGACTGGGGTGATGGGGTGGCGCCTTCCCCTGACAGGCCCAGTCGCCTCCTGCAGAGGGAGGCCAGAGGCAGCAGCAGTGGCGGGTGATGGGCCAGAGGCAGCAGCAGTGGTGGGGTGATTGGGGCGGTGCCTTCCCCTGATCAGCCATGCACCTCCTGTAGAGGGAAGTCATCAGTAGGACATCCCCTGAGGGCTCCTGGACTGTGAGAGGGGACAGTCCAGGCTGAGGGACCCCCACCAGGTCCCGGGTGCCTGCGGCCAGCCAGAGGGAGGAAAGCCTGGGTCCCAGTTGCCTGCGGCTGGCTGGAGGAGGGAAGCCTGGGTCAGGGTGCAGGGGCCAAGGCAGAGGCGGTTAGGGGTGATCAGGCAGGCAGGTGAGCAGTTAGGGGCGATCAGGTAGGCAGGCAGGTGAGCGGTTAGAAGCCAGCGGTCCCAGATTGTTAGAGGGTTGTCTGACTGCTGGTTTAGGCCTGATCCCTGTAGGGTCCGGCCTATACCGGAGGTCAGACATCCTCTTAGGAGTCCTGGATTGGAGATGGTGCAGGCTGAGATGAGGGACCCCCCGCCATGCATGAATTTCGTGCACTGGGCCTCTAGTATGCATATAAGATCTTTGGTTAATCTCTTCCTGCACTCCTCCTTTCCCCCTTCCTTCTGAGATTCATCAGTCTGTTCCATGTTTCCATGCCTGTGGTTTCCACTCCTGCATTGAGCATCAACCCCTTGGTGGTCAGTGCGCATCATAGCTATCAGCCAGTCAGCCAATCACTTAGGCTTTTATATATATAGATATGAAATATCTATAGAGCACATATTATATATATCATCAATAGATGATAACGATATAGTTCATTTCCTATCCCTTTAGTGATTAAGACAATATTTACAGTAGGAGGACATGCTTTATCCTAATATATAAAGAGCCAGGGGCCGTCATGACTGAAACAACCAGATGGATGACCAAGCAGCAGGCTGCATGGGGTGACCAGGCTGGCGGGGGTGGGGGGGAGTTGGGAGAAGCCAGGCCTGCAGGGGGGCAGTTGGGGGTGATCAGGCCAGCAGGGGGTGCAATAAGGGGCAACCAGGCAGGCAGGGGGGACAGTTAGGGGTGACCAGGCCGGCAGAGGGGAGCAATAAGGGGTGATCAGTCTTGCAGGCAGAAGCATTAGAGGTGATTAGGCTGGCAGGGGGGGGGGCAGTTAGGGGCGATCAGGCAGGCAGGCAGGCAGATGAGCAGTTAGGAGCCAGCAGTGCTGGATTGTGAGAAGGAAGTCCAACCGATCCCTTGGTATCGGGTCTAAACCGGCAGTCAGACACCCCCAAGGGGTCCTGGATTGGAGAGGGTGCAGGCTGAGCTTGGGGGGGGGGGGGCCTTCCCCCCCACACCCGTGCATGAATTTCGTGCATCGGGCCTCTAGTTTAGAATAACAGAGGGAATCCTATTTGCAGGCAGCAATGAAAGTTTTCAAGTGGAAGCAGGAAGATAGCTCAGTAGGAAACATCATTACACCAAACAAAGCACCACAGTGATAAATCCCTTTGCACATGGACACCGATCTTGCATACATCAATGATTAAACTTACACCATGAAAAAAAATACTTTGCATTATAATAAATGTATGACTTAAAATGTTGCTTTCTTATACTTAAGGTCATCTCTGTCTCTAAGGGCATATTATGTCAAACAATTAGGACCAGAATTGGAGATATGGACTTGATTATCAGTTTAATAATGACTATGATAAGAATGTGGACATGAAGTGAAATAAGATAGAGGATCCTAATGAGGGAACACAGCCAGATGACCTCTTATAACACGCACTATATGTTAAAGTCTACATTTTCAGAAAGAGCAGTTATGGTAGTGATACAGGAAGAAATGATGTATAAAGAGGGTTAAACTGTGCTCTTATATTTTTCTCTCCTATGAAATGATATAAAGGCTTTGGTTACTAAATGCAGTTTATTTACAACTCATGATTTTTCTTTTAGTAAAATGAAAGAAAAATTACTCAGTATGATAGATTTCAAAATAAATTGTTCTTAAGAAATCCATGTAGACTCATGAGATAAATGGGAATTTCCAAATATTTCATTCAAGGTTGGGAATCAACTTGGCAGAGGAGGAAAATGACATAGGAAAAGCTGTTAGATATCAGAAAGTTAAAAAATTAATAAAGTGATTCAATTAAATTGTATAGAAATCATAGAAAAAGAAACTCCAGGAATAAACAAAGAGAGTAAATTCTACATCCACAACCTCTGGCTCTGAGGCTTTGAGTCCAGCTGTCATGTGCATTTCTTCAGCCCTAGGACAATTGGTACTTTTATAGCTACCATCCCAACAAGTCTTTTCAGAGCCCGTTTTATGTCTTTGTTTCTGAGACTGTAGATGAAGGGGTTCAGCAGGGGTGTGAGAACTGTGTACATCACTGAGGCTGTTGCACTTGAGCTATGGGTAGCAGCAGAGCTGAGGTACACTTCTAGGCTTGTTCCATAAAACAAGGAGACAACTGAGAGGTGAGATGCACACGTAGAAAATGCCTTATACTTCCCCTGAGCTGATGGGATTGCACGTATGGAGGACACTATTTTAGAGTAAGAGTAAAGGATACCAACAAGGGGACCACCGCCCAAAAGCACAATTCCAAAATACATCACCATGTTATTAAGAAAGGTGTCAGAACAGGCAAGTAGGGCCATCTGTTTGATTTCACAAAAAAAGTGGGGGATTTCCAAGTCTGTACAGAAGGTTAGTCGCAACACCACTAAGCATTGTAATAGGGAATGCAATACACTCATGACCCAGGACACCAGAACCAGCAGTCCACAGAGCCGGGAGTTCATGATGACCATGTAATGCAGGGGGTGGCAGATGGCCACAAACCGGTCATAGGCCATCACGGTCAGGAGGAAGTTGTCCAGTCCTGCAAAGAGTAAGAAAAAATACATCTGTGTGATGCAGCCTTCATAGGTGATGACTTTGCTCTGTGTCTGGATGTTCCACAGCATCTTTGGGACGGTGGTGGAGATGAAACAGATGTCTACCAAGGACAGGTTGGAGAGGAAGAAGTACATGGGTGTGTGGAGGTGGGAGTCTGAGCTGACGGCCAGGATAATGAGCAGGTTTCCTAACACAGTGATCAGGTACATGGAGAGGAAAAGCCCAAATATGAGGGGCTGCAGTTCTGGTTCCTCTGAAAGTCCCAGAAGAAGAAATTCTGAAAATCCTGTGAAGTTCCCTAGTTCCATTTGGTGGAGGTGACTACAAGGATATAGGAAAAGTAACATTTCCCAAAAAAAGCATTAGTACTAAAGCATGAAGACTGCATCTATATTGTAGAATTAAGCAATTAATTTCTGTATTTGGTGTATAGCCTAGTCCAGTTCTGGCGAACCTATGACACGTGTGTCAGAGGTGACAGGCGAACTCATTTTTTTGGTTGATTTTTCTTTGTTAAATGGCATTTAAATATATAAAATAAATTTCAAAATATAAGTGTTTTTTTTACTATGGTGGCAAATATCAAAAAATTTCTATATCTGACACGGCCCCAGAGTTAAGTTAGGGTTTTTCAAAATGCTGACACGCTGAGCTCAAAAGGTTCGCCATCACTGGCCTAGTCTCCTTTAGGCCATTCCTAGTGTCATTTTGCATTAGAATTTCCTTTTCCATGTGAAGGCACATGAAGAATTCTTGGATCTTATTCAATTCTTTCAGTACAAAAAAGAAAAGTAAAAAAGCAATACATGAGCTGTCAACTCAGCATGTTGACTATAGTTAATACTGTATTGTGTATTTGAATGTGGCTAGCGTGTAGATTTTAATTGTCTTTATCACGAGAAAAAAATTGTAACTTTGTGTGGTGACAGAGGTGAAGTGGACATTGTGGAGGACATATTGCAATATGTGCAAATACAGAATCATTGTGCTGTTCTCCTGAAACTAAAATAATGTTTTATGTCAATTATTCTTTTTTTTTAGTGTTTATTTCATTTCATTTTATTTTTTAAATTGTTTTATTGTTTAAAGTATTACAAAGGGTATTACATATGTGTCCTTTTTTTAAAAATTATACTTTAATTAAAACTTTTCTAAAGCAAAAGCAAAAGATCCAGTAGGACTGACTTACAGATTGGACCACATGAAATTTATGAACTTTATTCATTCTCCACAGTCATTATTAAACTGATAATCAAGTCCATATCTCCATTTCTTTGTTAGGAAGAATCCAATAAAAAATAGAATACGAAAATATAGCAAACAATATTGTGATAGTCTGAAACGTGACAGATGATTACTAGACTTGGTGTAGCAATCACATTTCTATGTATATAAATGTTGAATCACTATAGTGTACACCTGAATATAATATTACAAACTATACTTAAACAAAAAACAGAATAAAAACACTTTGATAACACTATCAAAAGCAAAGAACTTTCAAGTGTGTAATATAGTGAGAGTTATATTGGATGTCAACTATATTTTAATTTAAAATAAATTAATTAATAATCAAGTAAAGCCAAAAACTTATGCAGACAAATTTTAATAATACTCTAAATGGCTTACAAACCCACAAATTTCATTACTCATTCTTACAAACCCACAAATTTCATTACTCATTCTTATAGGTAATGAAATAATTACAAAGTGAATCTCATTACCTTACTCTTTTTCATCTACCAAGTAAATTTCTGAAATGTGAGTAGCCAAGGTGAGGGAACATACTGTGAAATATCTGTCTCATGCACTGTGATTGCAAAGGTGTATTTGCAGCCTTCCTGGGTCCGGATCTTTCTCTCCCATATGGAAACATAGTCTAATATGCCCCATCATACAATTTTAAAAAGGCTCTCACATCATTGTATATTCCTCCACAGTTCATAACCTAGTTGTCTATTCCTATTAGTTGATAAAGTCCTTGAACTTATGTTCTAGTTCTACTGGAAGGACTTTACACTGCAATGCCCTTTCTTAATTTGTCTGCTATTAATACCATTTAATTGTCAACATTGGCACTTTCATTTATTTCTGAGTGCAGTGTTCACTTTCCTTTGAGCATCATGAATAAATACATTAATGTATTAGTAAAGCCAGCCGACAACCACAGTGATCATTGGTCCCGGGGCTATATTCCTAGGTGAGTTTAGGTACAAGTTCTTGGCTTCCAGTGTCTCTGATTCTCTCCTGCCATGTCTGTTGGGCTCTGGGACTCACCTGCATGGGAACTCTGAGAGGAAGGTTTCCCTGTGCAGGTCCAAATCCTTGCCTGGATGGTTGATGATGCAGACTAGAGCTCTATCCCAGACAAGACAACAAGGAGTCAAGCACTGGTCTCCCAGACAGATTTAGGACTTCAAAAGCAACAACCACGTTCCTTCCTATCAAAGGTTGCACATGCTGAGGGTCTGCAGTAGAGCTGCTATTTACGTGCTCTGTGTCTGCTCATTAGGCACATCTACTTCTTGTTACTCTAACCTCTGAGCACAGGATCCCCCTGGGGGACACTGGTCTGGACAGAATGGAGACTCTTCCTGCTGATTCTCTGTTCCCAGGAGTCTATGTAATAAGCCAGGTGAGTGCAGCTGTGATTAGTCCTTCGTTAAATGCTCTGCTTCCTGACATCTACATCTTCCCGCGCCTCATCTCGACTCTGAGTCAAAGTTTCTGAATAAATGGACCTCGAGGGTATTATGCTCAGTGAAAGACAAATACCATGTAATTTTACAGATATGCTGAATCCAAAGAGAAAAAAATAAAATTGAAACACACTCATAGACATACAGAAAGGACTGGTAGTTGCCAGATTAGAAGGGGCTTGGTAGACTAGGAGAAGAAGGGATTCAGAAGTAAAATTGGTAGTTACATAATAGTCATAGGCTGTATAGTACAGCATAAAGAATCCTATATAATAAAAGAGTAATATGCAAATTGACCATCCCTCCAACACACAAGATGGCCGGCAGGGGAGGGCAGTTGTGGGCAATCAGGCCAGCAGGGGAAGGCAGTTAGGGGTGACCAGGCTAGCAGGGGAGGGCAGTTAGGGGCAATTGGGCTGGCAGGGTAGCAGTTAATCGTCGATCCAGCTGGCAGGGGAGTGGTTAGGGGCAATCAGGCAGGCAGGCAGGCGAGCGGTTGGGAGCCAGCAGCCCTGGATTGTGAGAGGGGTACCAGATTGGAGAGGGGCAGGCTGGGCTGAGGGACACCCCCCACCCCGTGCACAAATTTTGTGCACTGGGCCTCTAGTATAGTCAATAATATTGTAATAACTATGTATATGGCCAGTTGGATACTGAAAATATCAGGTGAACAATGTAAAGTACATTCTAGTCTAAGCACTATGTTGTGCGCCTGCAACTAATAAAAAATACTGAAAGTAAACAGTATTTGAAAAAAGTCTAATTCTGAGAAATTTGTCTGACTAGTCTTTGAATCTTCAAAGCATTGATTTATGGTAGGGACACAACCCCTGATATCTCTAGAAAAACTCAGACATTTGCCAAAGCAATTTCTTCACTGATACTGCTCCTAGTGCAATGGAAACTGAAGAGAAAATAAACAAATGGGACTACATTGAACTAAAGTCTTTTGCACACAGACAACAGGGGGGTGAGGAGTAATGTGAGGATAAGGACACATATGTAATAACTTAATCAATAAAAAGTAAATAAATTAATTAAAAAATTAAAGAGCTTTATCTAGGTAGGACAGGTTCTACGTGGACACATAACTCTAAACTTGAGATTTTCTGAAAACAGCTCTGACACAATGGCCTATGTCAGCTATTACCAGCCATCCAATGCCAAAGATATAGCCTCAAAAAGCCTTGAAAAACCTGAAGGAGGCACTGTGATGGGAGAGAGAACATAGTTTTCACAGTCAGGAGGACCTGAGGTCAAATTCTGTTTACCTGCTTGGGAACCTGAGACAAGTCCTATAACTTTTCCAAACTGTGGCTTCTTCACATGTAAAATAGAGCTCTTTGCAGGGTTGTTGGAGACAGTGAATAGAATAAAAGCCTGAATATTAATACTAAATGCTAACTAAATGTTAACACCTAGTCTCCTTTTCTCTCCTTTCCTTTCTTGTCCTCCCCTATGAGGAAGCTCCATAACATGGACTATATCTTTAAAAATAGACCATGATATTGTAGAAGTTCATGAATTGGTGAAGAGGTTGAATTGGTTTGGGATGGCAATTCAGTATTTGTTCATGTGTCCCCGTCAGTTAGCTGATGTGGTTCCCAGGACTGCATTGAGCAGGATTCTGTGGCCATGTTTGGACTCAAGGGGAAAAATACTGTGATGGATTAGTAATGTCTGCCATGGTATGGAATGGGGGGGAGTGTTGATATGTATGCCAAACATTTGGCATAGCGAAACTAGATAGCTTTGGCAGTCTTTTCCAGCTCAATGTGCTGATATTCAAATGAATGGAATGCTGCTTGACAGGCCTGTGTCCCTGTGTCGGAGGGAGCCAGGGGCAGTCATTGACAATTATAAAAGCCTGTCTGAATCACATTCAATAAAGTTTGATGCATTTTGATTAAAAAAAAAAAAGCTTTTGCACAGCAAAAGAAACCACCAACAAAACAATAAGAAAGTCCACTTCATGGGAGAATATATTTGCCAATGTTATCACTGATAAGGGTTCAATCTCCAACATTTACAGGGAACTCATACAACTTAGCAAAAAGAAGATAAACAACCCAATCAAAAATGGGCAACGGACCTAAATAGATACTTTTCAAAGAAGACAGAAGGAAGGTCAAGAACATATGAAAACATGTTCAAAGTCACTAATCATCGGAGAGATGCAAATCAAAATGACAATGCAGTACCATCTCACACATGTCAGAATGGCTATCATCTACAAATCAACAAATGACAAGTGCTGGTGAGGATGTGGATAAAAAGGAACCCTCGTGCACTGCTGGTGGGAATGCAGACTGGTGCAGCCACTGTGGAGTTTCCTTAAAAAACTAAAAATGCAACTCCCATTTGACCCAGTGATCCCACTTTTAGGAATATATCCCAAGAAACTAGAAACACCAATCAGAAAGGATATATGCACCCATATGTTCATAGCACCACAATTCACCATAGCTAAGATTTGGAAACAACCTAAGTGACCATCAGCAGATGAGTGGATTAAAAAACTAAGGTACATCTACACAATGGAATACTATGCTGCAGTAAAAAAAGAAGGAGTTCTTACCATTTGCAACAACATGGATGGAACTGGAGAGCATTATGCTAAGTGAAATAAGCCAGTCAGAGAAAGATAAATATTACATAATCTCACTCATTTATAGAATATAATGAACAACATAAACTGATGAACAAAAACAGATCCAGAGACAGAGGATCATAGATCAGAACATCAAACCTCAGAGCGAGGGTGGAGGTAAGGGGGAGAGATCAACCAAAAGACTTGTATGCATGCATATAAGCCTAACCAATGGACACAGACAACAGAGGGGTAAGGTCATGAGTGAGGGGCTATTGGGGGGATAAGGACACATATGTAATACCTTAATCAATAAAGAAATTAAAAGTAAAAAAAAAATGAGGGATATTTGTCCCTCGTATAAAACCTTGGGCTCTATACTTCTTGGCTTCATGACAAAACAATTAGGAATTTTATAGATACAGCACAAGTTAAGAACTGCCATTTAGTCCCTCACTATAAAATGTTTATTAAATACTAGAGGCCTGGTGCACGAAATTCGTGCACTGGCGGGTGGGGTTCCCTCAGCCCAGCCTGCCCCTCTCACAGTCCGGGAGCCCTCAGTGGATGTCCTACTGACGACCATAGTCTGGCAGCAGAGGCTCGGAGCAGGCATCCTGTGTGTGTGTGTGTGTGTGTGTGTGTGTGTGTGTCCGCTGGGGGCTTGCCCCCAGCTGCATTGAAGGCTCAGAGCAAGCACTGTGTGTGTGTTTGTGTGTGTGTGTGAGTGTGTGTGTCCCCTCTGGGGGCCTGCCCTCAGCTGCATAGAATGCTCAGAGCAGGTGCTGTGTGTGTGTGTGTGTGTGTGTGTGTGTGTGTGTGTGTGTCTGCTGGGGGCCTGCCCCCAGCCACACCATGGAGGCTTGGAGCAGGCGCCCCTCTGTGTTGATCTCTCAGGCTCCTGGCCTCCACTGCGTGTTGTACTCTCCCTTGAGCTGTGGCCAGGGTGTGGTGCTGCCTGCAGGCTGCGCTTTCCTGCTCACAGATTGCCAGATCGCAATGGAGACCTGAGGGCAGGCCCTCCTGGGTGCTGCCTGCAGCCACACTTTCCTGCTCTGTGCTCTCCATGGCAACCCAGGAGCAGGCCCACCCGGGGGCTGCCTGCCCTCTGCACTTTCCTGCTCACGGATCGCCATGGGGTCCCGGCTGGCAGCGGTACTTAGGCAGCACATTGGGGTCCAGGCTGGGGGGGCACACAGGGGTCCGGATGGTGGCTCAAGCTGTCCCGCCCTGCCTGCAGTATGCAAATTAGCAGCCATCTTTGTTGGTGGCTAATTTGCATATCGCACTGATTAGCCAATGGAAGGTGTAGCGAAGGTAAGGTCAATTACCATCTTTGTCTATTATTAGATAGTATAAGAGATGCATTTAGATTTTATGCACCATAAACCAGCTTAGCACATTATTACAATTAGCAAATGCATGTTTTACAAACATGCATTTTATGAAGTGGTACATCTATAAACTAACTTCTCCAATACAAAAATGGGGCACAAAGGGATTTAATGTTGTGCTCCGAGTTATAAGGCAAGAAAGGAAAGGGATTTTGATTGGAATCAGTCAGGACACTTCCAGTTCTGAGATTCTGGGGCAGTGGTTCTCAAACAGAGATGACTTTGTCCCTGGGGATATTGTAATGTCTGAAAGGAGCCTGGTAAACACCTACAATGCACAGGACAGCACCCAGCAGGAAGAGTTATGCAGCTCCAAGTGTCAATAGTGAAAAGGAGAGAACACCTATTCTAGACCAGCACCTCTCCACTTCATAGGCAAACAGATCACCAAAGTTTATAGCTCAAATGCAAATTCTGATGGTTCAAATCTCCAGGAGGTCCAGAGACTGCATTTCTGACAAGCTCCCAAGTGATGTTGATGCTGCAGGTCCTCCTGGTCTGTGGACTGCACTTTGAGTAGGTGGGTCATGGCTCTGTGTCAAAGTCTGGTGTAGGTAATTTTAGGTCTTCTCCACCAGGAAATTTCTGAGTATGTAATTTTGAAAGACAAGTTTTTCTCTTATTCAAAAGAGGAGGATAAATTCTGTGTTTGATTCTTTTATATTAGGGCTCCACAGAGACATCAAATAATTTATACCTGAACAAGGCTTTGTAGTTGGCAGAATAAGGGCCTCAAAAGATGTCAACATCCTAATTCTGAGAACCTTGGCATATGTTATCTCACAGAGCAGGGTAACTAAAATAGTGGAAATAAAATTATTAGCTAAGGAGATTAGCTCAGATTACCCAGGTTGAACTAATGTCATATCAATGGTCCTCTAAATGTGGAAGAAGTAGAAGAAGAATTGGAGTCAGAGAGACATTAGAAGATGCTATGTTGCAGGTATTGAAGATGGAGGAAGGGCCTTGGGTCAAGGAATCAGGTGGCCTCTAGAATCTGGAATAGGAATTGAGAATAGGAAAACATTTGGATTGGGATTGGAAAGGGATTTCATTCTACCCTGGATCACCCAGAAAATCCAAGCCCAGCAGTCATTTTGTTCTAGGCCCTTTATTACCCATTTCAGGCATCTGCTCTCTAGAATTTTAAGATAGAAAATGTTTTGTTTTAAGCCACTAGTGTGTTAATTTGCTACAACAGCAATAGAAAACTGATATAAACATTTATCCAGTAAGATATTGTTAGAGGGAACTGAGGTTAAGCCTTGCAAATCATTCAGCTAGCTTCCCTTGGGCAAAGTTATTTTGGGTTGAAATCCCACATTATATAGAAAAAATTAGAGCTAATTTAAAGCTATTTGACCCCATTCATGGTATAAAACATTTCCCACCACATAAATGTAAATGTGGTCCTGACCTTGTGGCTTTTCAGGCATTAAGATAGGAAAAATAATTCATTAAAATTAAGGTCACACATTGCACTTTAAATCTGTGTCAAATTTTTTATTTTTCTCTATTTCATGTTAATTCAGACATTTCATTTTTATTTATATACTAGAGGCCCGGTGCATGAAAATTCATCCACTGGATTGGGGTGGGTCCCTCAGCTCTGCCTTCCCCCTCTCACAGTCCGGGAGCCCTCAGGGGCGGAAGATGACCAGGCGACCAGGGGAAGGTGACCCCCCATCACACCTCTGCTGCTGCCACTGCCAGCAGCACAAGCCTCGGCAGGCCCTGGTTACCTGAGCCTCGGGCAGCCCTGGGCGGCTGGGGTGCTGAGAGGTCTGGGGGACTCCAGAGGCAGGCATGCAGAGCAGCCAGGCAGGCTTGGCCTTGCCATGTACCTGCTGCCCCAGCGGGGCTGAGGGGACTGGGTGCCACCATCTTGTGGTTGTGGGCGCCGCCATATTTGAGGCCATGGAAGTCAATTAGCATATTCCCTCTTTATTTGCTGTGGGCACCACCATCTTTGAGGGCATGGCAGTCAATTAGCATATTCCCTCCTTAATCGCTGTGGGCGGTGCCATCTTTGAAGGCGTGGTACTCAATTAACATATTTCCTCCTTATTGGATGTGGGCACCACCATCTTTGAGGGCGTGGCAGTAATTAGCATATTCCCTCTTTATTGGCTCTGGGCGCAGCCATCTTTGCGACAGCATGAGGGTCAATTAACATATTCCCTCTTTATGAGATAGGATTCTTCAAATTTCTCTCAAGGTGTCTTTCATAATAATAATAGATTTGGATTATGAATGAGCATGTGTGCATGTACATATATATGTGTTAGTGTGTACATGAAATATATATACAAATGAATACACTTACACACACTGCTTATGCTTGAACATTTTCTTTGGACTCAACAAACATATTTAACATTGTATTTGTCCCTTGCAGCATCTGTTTGAAGTAATGTTTATTATTCCACATTATCTTCAGAAAGAAGAAAACTGAAGACAGGTGGAGTACATTTTTGACAGGAACATAATGCAGTTAAAACTTATTGTGCATCATCTCAACTTACATATAAATGGACTTACCCACTATATTACTCTTAATTTATATATGGCTTCTTTTTTAATACATGGCTTCTTTAAGTCAACAAGTTGTACATTTAAAATGTTTTCAGTTTGTTTTATGCAATTATACTTCAATAAATTAGTTAGAATTAAAAATTCTAGTGATTGATAACTCATGTCAGATCAGGAGCACAAGTAGCTGCATCACACAGGACAGTGGTAGTGAATATATCTTATAACTGGGAAGAAAGCAAGGTTTCATATATAAATATGGGAATTGTGATATTAAATTAAGGCAATTAACATTTGATCAACTATTTTTACATCAACTGTAAGATCAACACAAACACACATATATATATGCATTAAACATCACATATTGATTGAAGAAAGAAGTGCAATACAGATGCACAAAACATCATGACAGAGGTTTAGAATCATAAGGAGCAACTCATGATGAGCCCAGAATAGATCAGAACAATGTCCCTCCATACAACCCCATTTAATTATGAAGGCAATATAGTCAAACAAGTCCTTTTAGGATGGCTTGTTATATAGCAACAGCTATCTGATACAATGATAAAAGCAAAAAAAACTGAGATGAATTATAATCATATTCTATCCCCTATTTTCCCCATTTGTACAGACATTTGAAGGCAACAGTCATGATTACTCTGTCATTGAAGTTTATTTCAGATAAGTGCATTAAAAAGTATCTCCATTGATGTTCCCTTGTAGGTAACCAGAAGAGGTTGAAAGAATATGCATGCTTGTGCAAACCTTATGACATAATCACAGAACTGGACAGGAATCCAAGCTCCCTTGTGTCATCCTTTGGTCACTCATGTACATATATGACATATCTATAGATCACATATTAGTATACATAATGAATGATATGGTTAATGCCCTAAAATTTTAGTGGTTATGACAATAGTTAGAGTAGGGTGAGATGCTTCATTTAGAACAATAGAGGGAATCATAGTGGAAGCAGGAAGATAGTTCAATAGAAAACATCATTACACCAAGCAAAGCATCAAATTGATAAATCCCTTTACATATGAACACTGATCTTACATACATCAATCAGTAAACATACACCATGAAAAAAATAGCTTGCATAGTCATAAATGTCTGACTTCAGGTTTTGCTTCCTCACACTTAAAGTCATCTCTGACCCGAAGGGCATATTATGTCAAACATTTTATAGAAATTTGTGTTCCAACATCGACTAGAATTGGAGACATGTATTTGTTTGTCAGTTCGTCAGTGACTATGGTAAGAATATGGACACCAACCTAAATAAGATACAGGATCTTAAGCAGGGGAGAGAACCCAATGAGCTCTTATAACACACACTGTATGATAAAGTCTACATTTTCAGAAAGAGCAGTTATGGTAGTGATATATGAAGAAAGGAAGTACGAACAGGGTTAAACTGAGCTCTTATATTTTCCTCTCCTATGAAATGATATAAATGGCGTTAATTACCAAGTGCACTTGATTTCAATAGAAGTGGTGCAACTCCTGATAGTTCTTTAGTAAATGAAAGAAAAATTATGAAGAATGACAAATTTCATTAAAAAAAAACCTATTCTTGACCTAACTGGTTTGGCTCAGTGGATAGAGTGTCGGCCTGCGGACTCAAGGGTTCCAGCTTCGATTCTGGTCAGGGGCATGTGCCTTGCTTGAGGGCACATCCCCAGTTGGGGGTGTGCAGGAGGCAGCTGATCAATGTTTCTCTCTCATCGATGTTTCTAACTCTCTTTCCCTCTTCCTTCCTCTCTGTAAAGAAATCAATAAAATATAAAAAAACCCTATTCTTAAGAAATCCATGTAGACTCATGAAATAAATGGGAATTTCCAAATATTTCATCCAAGGTTGACAATTGTTTGGGAGAAGAGAAAAACAGCAAAGGAAAAGCTGTCAGATCTCACAACATCAAAAAATTAATAAAGTGATACAATTAAATTATATAGAAATCATAGAAAAAGAAAATCCATAAAATGAGCTGAGAGAGTACTTTCTACTTCCACGACCTGATCTAAAGATCATGACCTCTGGCTCTGAGGCTTTGAGTCCAGCTGTCATGTGCATGTCTTCAGCCCTAGGACAAGTCGTCCTTTCATAACTGCCATCCCAAGCAATCTCTTCAGGGCCCTCTTTAGGTCTTTGTTCCTGAGACTGTAGATGAAAGGGTTCAGCATGGGTGTGACCACAGTGTACAACACTGAGGCTGCTGCACTTGAGTGTGAGCTTTGGGTAACAGCAGAGCTGA
>NW_005368527.1:51293-72531 GCF_000412655.1 Myotis brandtii | reverse complement strand
GAAGAAAGCAAGGTTTCATATATAAATATGGGAACTGTGATATTAAATTAAGGCAATTAACATTTGATCAACTATTTTTACATCAACTGTAAGATCAACACAAACACACATATATATATGCATTAAACATCACATATTGATTGAAGAAAGAAGTGCAATACAGATGCACAAAACATCATGACAGAGGTTTAGAATCATAAGGAGCAACTCATTATGAGCCCAGAATAGATCAGAACAATGTCCCACCATACAATCCCATTTAATTATGAAGGCAATATAGTCAAACAAGTCCTTTTAGGATGGCTTGTTATATAGCAACAGCTATCTGATACAATGATAAAAGCAAAAAAAACTGAGATGAATTATAATCATATTCTATCCCCTATTTTCCCCATTTGTACAGACATTTGAAGGCAACAGTCATGATTACTCTGTCATTGAAGTTTATTTCAGATAAGTGCATTAAAAAGTATCTCCATTGAGGTTCCCTTGTAGGTAACCAGAAAGGGTTGAAAGAATATGCATGTTTGTGCAAAACTTATGACATAATCACAGAACTGGACAGGAATCCAAGCTCCCTAGTGTGTCATCCTTTGGTCAGTCATGTACTAGTACATATATGACATATCTATAGATCACATATTAGTATACATAATGAATGATATGGTTAATGCCCTAAAATTTTAGTGGTTATGACAATAGTTAGATAGGGTGAGATGCTTCATTTAGAACAATAGAGGGAATCATAGTGGAAGCAGGAAGATAGTTCAATAGAAAATATCATTATGCCAATCAAAGCATCAAAATAATAAATCCATTTAATATGAACATTGATCTTACATACATCAATCAGTAAACATACACCATGAAAAAAATAGCTTGCATAGTCATAAATATATGACTTAAAGTTTTGCTTCCTCATACTTAAAGTCATCTCAGACCCTAAGGGCATATTATGTCAAACAATTTATAGAAATTTGTGTTCCAACATCGACTAGAATTGGAGACATGTATTTGTTTGTCAGTTTGTCAGTGATTATGGTAAGAATATGGACATCAAGCTAAATAAATACAGGGTCCTAATGAGGGAAGAGAAGCCAATGACCTCTTATAACACACACTGTATGTTAAAGTCTACATTTTCAGAAAGAGCAGTTATGGTAGTGATATATGAAGAAAGGAAGTACGAACAGGGTTAAACTGAGCTCTTATATTTTCCTCTCCTATGAAATGATATAAATGGCGTTAATTACCAAGTGCACTTGATTTCAATAGAAGTGGTGCAACTCCTGATTGTTCTTTAGTAAATGAAAGAAAAATTACTCAGTATGATAAATTTCATTTAAAAAAATTGCTCTTAAGAAATCTATGTAGTCTCATGAGATAAATGGGTATTTCCAAATATTTCATCCAAGGTTGACCATCGTTTGGGAGAAGAGAAAAACATCAATGGAAAAGCTGTCTGATCTCACAACATCAAAAATTAATAAAGCAATACAATTAAATTACATAAAAATAATAGAAAAAGAAAATCCATAAAATGAGCAGAGAGAGTACATTCTACTTCCACAACCTGATCTAAAAATTATGACCTCTGGCTCTGAGGCTTTGAGTCCAGCTGTCATGTCCATTTCTTCAGCCCTAGGACAAGTGGTCCTTTCATAACTGCCATCCCATAGAATCTTTTCAGGGCCCTATTTATGTCTTTGTTCCTTAGACTGTAGATAAAGGGGTTCAGCATGGGTGTTAGCACGGTGTACATCACTGAGGCTGCTATACTTGAGTGTGAGCTTTGGGTAACAGCAGAGCTGAGGTACACTACTAGGCTTGTTCCATAGAAAAGGGAGACAACCAAGAGGTGAGATGCACAGGTAGAAAATGCCTTATACTTTCCCTGAGCTGATGGGATTCCACAAATGGAGGCCACTATCTTAGAGTAAGAGTAAAGGATACAAACAAAGGAACCACCACCCAGGAGCCCAGCTCCAAAATACATCACCATGTTATTAAGAAAGGTGTCAGAAGAAGCAAGTTGGACCATCTGATTGAGTTCACAGAAAAAGTGTGGGATTCCCAAGTCTGGATAGAAAGACAGTCGCAACACCATTAAGCATTGTAACAAGGAATGCAGGGCACTCATGATCCAGGACACCAGAACCAGCAGTCCACAGAGCCGAGGGTTCATGATGACCATGTAGTGCAGGGGGTGGCAGATGGCCACATACCTGTCATAGGCCATCACGGTGAGCAGGGAGGTCTCCAGTCCTGCAAATACCGCGAAAAAATGCAACTGGGTGATGCAGCCTCCGTAGGTTATGGCTTTGCTCTGTGTCTGGATGTTCCACAGCATCTTTGGGACGGTGGTGGAGGTGAAACAGATGTCTACCAAAGACAGGTTGGAGAGGAAGAAGTACATGGGTGTATGAAGGTGGGAGTCTGAGCTGATGGCCAGGATGATGAGAAGGTTTCCAAACACAGTGATCAGGTACATGGAGAGGAACAGTCCAAAGATGATGGGTTGCAATTCTGGTTCCTCTGATAATCCCAGAAGAAGAAATTCTGAAAATCCTGTGATGTTCCCTAGTTCCATGTGGTGGAGGTGACTACCAGGATATAGGAAAAGTGACATGACTAATTGTCCCACAAGCAAGTGTTAGTAACCTAGCATAAATGCGACCTTCTATTAGATATATTTAAAAATCAAGGAACTAATTTCCATATTTGGTGTATGTCTGGTCTCCTTTAGAATATCTCTAGTCCCATTTCTCATTACAATTTTTTTTCCATGTGAACACAGATAAAAAATCTGTGTCTTACTCAATTCTCTCATTAACAAAAATAAAAAAAAGAATCGTTGGGGTGTAAAGCACAGTATGGTGACTATAGCTAATAATACTGTTTTGTGCAATTGGAAGTAGCTGGAGTGTATATTTTAATTGTTCTTATGACAAGAAATAAAATGTAACTATTGTTGTGACAGATGTCAACTAGACATACTGTGGAGGTCATAATGCAATATATACAAATATAGAATCATTATGTGGTACTCCTGAAACTAATATAATGTGTTATGTCAATTTTTCTTCAATTTAAAAAATTATTAAAACAATGGAGGGAACACTGTAAGACTGACAGTTTGGACCACACAAAACTAATTAACATTATTCATTCTTCACAAACCTTTTATAATACAGTAAGAACTAAATGGAAAACAGTCAGTTTGTATAAAAATCTCCAATTCTTTCTTTGAAAGGGTCCAATCAAAATATTGAATAAGAGAATATAGCCAACAATATTGTGATAAGTCTGCGTGGTCACAGATGATTACTAGACTTGGTGTGGCAATCACATTGTAATGTATATAAATGTTGAATCAATATGTTTTATACCTGAAACTACCTTAATATTGTATACAAACTATACTTACATAAAAAGAAATGAAAACACTTTGATTACACTATTCATAAGCAACCAACTTTCAGGGTACAACCCAGTGAACGTTATATTGGTTGCCATCTATACTTTAATTTAAAATAAATTAATAAACAAGTAAAGAAAATAACTTGCACAAACAAATTTTAACACAGACTTAAAATGGCTTACAAACCAACAAATTTCATTGCTCATTCTTATAGGTAATGAAATATTTACGAAGTTAATCTCATTATCTTACTCATTTTCACCTACCTAATAAATTTTTTTTAATGTGAATAGCCAAGGTGAGAGAACATACTGTGAAATGTATGTCTCATGCACTGTGATTGCAAATGTGTATTTGTAGCCTTCTGGGTCTGGATCTTTCTCATCCATATGGAAACATTGTCTATTATTCCTCATCATAAACTTTAAAAAATGCTCTCACATCAATATATATTACTCCATATCTAATAACTTATTTGTCTATTCCTATTAATTGATAAAATCCTTGAACGTATGTTCTACTTCTACTGGAAGGACTTTACACCTCCAATGCCCTTTCTTAATTTGTCTGCTATTAATACCATTTAATTGTCAACATTGGCACTTGCATTTCTGAGTGCAGTATTCACTTTTCTTTGAGCATCATGAATAAATACATGAATATATTAGTAAAGCCAGCTGACAACCACAGTGATCACTGGTACCTGGGCTATGTTTCAATTTCTGTGGTGTGACTTTATGTACAAGTTCTTGGCTTTCAGTCTCTCTGATCCTCTCCTGCCATGTCTGTTGGGCTCTCACACTCACCTGGATGGAAATTCTTAGAGGAAGGTTTCCCTGTGGCAGTCTGAATCCTTGCCTGGATGGTTGGTGATGCCAACCAGAGCTCTGTCCCAGACAAGACAACAAGGAGACATGCATTGGTCTCCCAGACAGATTTAGGACCTTCAAAAAGAAAAAAAAAGACCAAGTTCCTTCCAACCAAAGGTTGCACATGGTGAGGGTCTGCAGTAGAGCTGCTATTTACGTGCTCTGTGTCTGCTCATTAGGCACATTTACTTCTTGTTACTCTAGCAGAGGATTCCCATGGGGGACACTGCTCTGGACAGAATGGAAATTTTTCCTGCTCATCCTGGGCTCCTAGGAGACTATGTAATAAGCCAGGTGAGTGCAGTTGTGATTATTCTTTCATTAAATGTCCTGCTTCCTGCAGTCTATGCCTCCCAGCAGCTCATCTGAACTCTGAGTTAAAGTTTCTGAATGGATGGAACTAGAGGGTATTATACTCAGTGAAATAAATCAATCAGAGAAAGACAAATGCCATATGATTTCACATATTTATCAAATCTAAAGAGCAAAAAAAAAATTTCAACACACCCATAGAACAAAGAGAACAGTCTGGTGGTTGCCAGAGGGGAGAGCAGGTTGGGGAACTGGGATTAAATGGTAAAGGAATTAAGAAGAGAAAATTGGTAGTTACTAAATAGTCTTGGGGAGCTGGCCGTCTTGGCTCAGTGGACAGATCCTTGTTCCAAGGATTTAAAGGACCTGAGTTCAATTTCTGGTCAACAGCATGTGACCTGCTTGCAGGCTTGATCCCAGACCCTGGCCAGCATGCAGGTTGGAGGCAACCAATAGATGCGTCTCTCGCACATGGATGTTTCTCTTTCTCTGTCTCTCCCCCTCCTTTTCACTCACTCTAGAAATCACTGGGAAAATGTCCTGAGGATTAACAACACCAACAAAATAGTCTCAGGGATATAAAGTACAACATAGGGCCGGGGTGGGCAACCCTTGGCACACGTGCCAAACATGGCAGGGCAGTAACTTTTGCTGGTACGTGAAACCCTCTCTTATAATCTTCCATTATCAATTTTTGTCTTAATATCAACTTTTTTATTTTTCAGATCAATTCAGTATAGGTGCATCTTAGATAAATAAATAATTTTACATAACAAGTTATCTTAAAGACCATAGACATGGATTGATGAGAGAGGGGAAGAGCAATTTCTATGCCTCTGCCTTAACTCTCCCTGCCTTCCTAGATCGGACCAGTGTTTTGGTTTCATCCACATACACTTGTGAATCTTTGTTCTCAGTGATGAATTTTGTTAAGTCTCATAATAGGAGTAGCCTGATGGATGAAAGTAGTAGCTCTTGCATATCTCTGAAGGTCACGAAATATAAACCTGATGTAAAATCTCTGTCATCAGTGATGCAACAGCAAAAGTCCCACTGATAATATCAAAACGAGTCATAAAGTTTTCTGTCAGACTATCAGTGTACATGTATACATTAAAAAATATATATATTTTTCATTATCATATACTGTGTTTGTGTCGCTCGAATGAATTTTATTATTTCTTCAAGGTTCTTCACATTTGTACACCTTAAGAGATATCAAGTAGGTGTAACATGTTCTTAAAAAATTAGGGTTGGCACGCAGAAGAATTTTGAGTCAGAGATTTTGCTGGTTTTGGCACACACTCACAAAAAGTTTGCCCACCCCGACATAGGGAATATAGTCAATAATATTGCAATAACTATGTATGAGGTCAGTTTGGTACTGAAAATATCAGAGGGGGACACACTAGGTAAAGTATATGACATTCTAAACACTATGTTGTACACCTGAACACAAAACAAAATAATACTGAAAGTAAACTGCATTTGAAAAAAGTCTAATACTGACAAATTTCTCTGACTCGTCTTTGGATCTTCACAGCATTGATTTATGGTGGGGACACAACCACTGATATATTTAGAAAATTACTTTTTCCCTCTTTAAGAAAAGGGGGATATTTGTTTCTTTAGTATAAAACTATAGGCTCTATACTACTTGGCTTCATGATCGTTTAGCCAAAACAATTAGAAATTTCATAGTTAAAGCACAAACTGTCATTTAGTTCCACACTATAAAATGTATATTAAATATAAGAGAGACATTTAGATCTTATGTGCCATAACCCAGGTTAGCACATTACAACAATTGCCAAATGTATGTTTTGCAAAAATGCATTTTGTTTGGTAGTACATTTATAAACTACCTTCTCCAATACAGAAATGGGGCACAGCGAGATTTCCTTGTATATATATACTAGAGGCCCGGTGCATGGATTTGTGCACTGGTGGGGTCCCTTGGCCTGGCCTGTGCCCTCTTTCAATCCAGGACCTATAGGGGGATGTTGGAGGCCTGATGCATGGATTTGGCCATATCCAAAAAGGCCAGGCTGAGGGACCCTACCGGTGCATGGATCCATGCACCAGGCCTCTAGTTTGCATATAAGATCTTTGGTTAATCTCTTCCTGCCCTCCACCTCCCCTCTTCCCTCTGAGATTCATCAGTCTGTTCCATGTTTCCATGCCTGTGCACTGAGTGTCTGTCCCCTGGTTGTCAGTGCACATCATAGCTACCAGTTCAACAGTCGAACGGTCATTTAGGCTTTTATATATATAGATTTTTTTATTTATTTCTGAGAGGAAAGGAGGGGAAGAGAGAGATAGAAATATCAATGATGAATCTCTACGGGGATCTTCTACACGCCTCCTCAGGGGATTCTCCTATACACCCACTACCAGAGATTGAGACTACAAAATGGGCATGTGCTTTCACTGGAAATTGAACCATGACATCCTGGGTCACCATAGGCGAGCAACAGAGGGATTTATTGTTGTGCTCAAAGGTATAAGCCAAAAAAGAGGTGGAGTTTTGCCGTGGCTGAACAGCAGACCCTGAGCAATGGATGAATGGTTACTCTGACACAGGATTGCTGTGAAAGAGAGGACTGCCTTGCTATAGGAACCAGATGGCCTCGCTCACCTGCCTCTACAGCAGTGGTTCTCAACCTTCCTAATACCGCAACCCTTTAATACAGTTCCTCATGTTGTGGTGACCCCCAACAATAAAATAATAAAATTATTTTTGTTGCTACTTCATAACTGTAATTTTGCTACTGTTATGAATTGTAATGTAAATATCTGATATGCAGGATGTATTTTCATTGTTACAAATTGAACATAATTAAAGCATAGTGATTAATCACAAAAAAATATGTAATTTTATATGTGTTTTCCGATGGTCTTAGGCAACCCCTGTGAAAGGGTCATTCAACCCCCAAAGGGGTCACGACCCACAGGTTGAGAACCGCTGCTCTACAGGCTTTTATTGTAACAGAAGTTTGGGATAAAGTTTAACTTTTAGATACAACCAGTAGGGTAAGTATTCTTGGGAGGACATGTGTCTGCAGTGTCCTTTAAGCAAGGACACCTAAAGATTAAGAATAAATATTCCTGTAAACAAAACAATCCAATCAAAAAATGGGCAAAGGACCTAAATAGACACGTTTTGAAAGAGGGCATACAGAAGGCCAAGAGACATATGAACACATGCTCAAAGTCATTAATCATCCAAGAGATGCAAATCAAAACATCAATGAGGTGTCATCTCACACCTGTCAGAATGGCTATCATCAACAAATCAACAAATGACAAGTGCTGGAGAAAAAGGAAGCCTCATGCACTGCTGGTAGGAATGCAGAGTGGTGCAACCACTGTGGAAAACAGTATGGAATTTCCTCAAAAAGTTAAAAATGGAACTCCCATTTGACCCAGTGATCCCACTTCTAGGGATATATCCCAAGAAATCAGAAACACCAATCAGAAGGGATATATGCACCTCTATGTTCATAGCAGCACAATTTACAATAGCTGAGATTTGGAAACAGCCTAAGTGCCCATCAGCAGATGAGTGGATTAGAAAACTCTGGTACATCCACCATGGAATACTATGCTGCTATAAAAAAGAAGAAATTCTAACCATTTGCAACAGCGTGGATGGACCTGGAGAGCATTATGCTAAGGGAAATAAGCCAGTGAGAAAGTTAAATATCACATGATCTCACTCACATCTATATATATAAAAGGCTAATATGTAAAGTGTTCCCCTGGGAGTTCGACTGGGAGACCTGGAATTCAATTGGTTGCTATGACATGTGCTGACCACCAGTGGGTGGCGATGAATGAAGGAAGGCTCCAGCCGGCAGCTGGCAGCTGGGGATGGAAGGCCCTTGCTGGCAGCCAGAAGTCACTGATTAGCCTTGATCGCATGCCAGGTCTAAGGACCCTACCCATGTACAAATTTGGTGCACAGGGCCTCTAGTGTGAGATACAATGAACAACATAAACTGATGAACAAAAATAGATCCAGAGTCAAAGAAACACTGAACAAACTGTCCAACCTCAGCAGAAAGGCAGGGGGCAGGGGTAAGAGATCAACCAAAGGACTTGCATGCATAACCAATGGACACAGACACTGGGGAAGTGAGGGCTTCTCCTGGGGGTAGGAGTGGCCGGGGGGAACGGGTCGATTGGGGAAAAAGAAGACATATGTAATATTTTAAACAGTAAAAAAAATTCCAGTAAACACCCGAGAATCTCCACATACACAGACGTGTTTGGAAAGGTCAAGGAACAATTAGGGGCAGTCACCTTCAGCCAACTTCCCTAGGTCGGAATTTCCTCCTTACAAACTTTCAACCAAGTCTTCCACCCGCCCCCACAGAGTTTTGATTGGAATCAGTGAGGACACTTCCAGTTCTGAGATCTGGGGTAATGGTTCTCAAACATGGATGAGTTTGCCCCAAGAATATTAAAATGTCTGAAAAGAGCCCTGGACAGTTTGGCTCCCTGGAAAAAGCGCTGCCCTGAGGACTGAAGGTTCCTGGGTTTGATTCTGGTGAAGGGCACACGCCTGGGTTGTGGCTGGATCCCCAGTGTAGGGTGGCAGGAGGCAGCCAATCAATGATTCTCTCTAATCATTGATGTTTCTACCTCTCTCTCCCTCTCCCTTCCTCTCTGAAATCAATAAAACTATATTAAAAAATAGATAAAATGTCTGAAAAGAGGCTGCTAAATACCTATAATGCACAGGACAGCTCCCAGCACGTACAGTTGTTATCCAGCTCCCAGTGTCAACTGTGAAAAGGAGGGAACACCTATTCTAGACCAACACCTCTCCATTTCATAGGCATACAAATCACCAAAGTTTGCAGATCAAATGCAAATTCTGATTCATCAGGTCTCCAGTGGGCCCAGGGACTGCCATTCTGACAAACCCCCTGGTGATGTTGATGCTGCAGGTCCTCCTGGTCTGTGGACCACACTTTGAGTAGGTGGGTCATGGCTGGGTCAGAATCTGGTGTAGGTAATTTTAGGTCTTCTCCACCAGGATTCTTCTGTGTCTGTAATTTTGAAAGACAAGTTTTCTCTCACTCTAAAAGGGAGGATAATTCTGTCTTTGATTCTTATACTTTAGGGCTCCAAAGTGACATCAAATAATTGATACCTGAAAAGGGCTTTGTCATAGGCAGAATAAGGGCCTCAAAAGATGTCAACGTCCTGATTAGGAGAACTTTGGAATGTTAGGTCACAGAGCAGGGTAACTATAATAGATGAAATAAAATTATTACCTAAGGAGCTTAGCTCAGATTACCCAGGTTGGACTAATGTCATCACAAGGGTCCTCGAAATGTGGAAAAGAGTGGAGAAGTATTGGAGTCAGAGAGACATTTGGAGATGTCATGCTGCTGGTTTTGATGATGGAGGAAGGGCCATGAGGAGGGAATGCAGGTAGACTGTAGAATCTGGAATAGGAATTGAGAATAGGAAAACATTTGGATTGGGATTGGAAAGGGATTTCATTCTACCCTGGATCACCCAGAAAATCCAAGCCCAGCAGTCAGTTTGTTCTAAGCCATTTATACCCATTTCAGGCATCTGCTCTCTAGAACTTTAAGATAGAAAATATTTTGTTTTAAGCTACTAGAGTAGTAATTTTCTACAACAGCAATGGGAAACTGATATAGACATTTATCCAGTAAGATACTGTTAGAGGGAACTGAGGTTAAGCCTTGCAAATCACTCAGCTAGCTTCCCTTGGGCAAAGGTATTTTGGGTTGAAATCCCACATTACATAGTAAAATTAGAGCTAATTTAAAGCTATTTGGCCCCATACATGGTATAAAAAATTTCCCATCATATAAATGTAAATGTGGTTCTGATCTTGTGGCCTTTCAGACACAAATATACAAAAAATAATTCATTAAAATTAAGGTCAAACATTTCACTTTAAATCTGTGTCAAATTTTCTATTTTTCTCTATTTCATGTTAATTCAGACATTTCATTATTATTTATATATTCTTCAAATTTCACTCAAGGTGTCTTTCATTATAATAGATGGGATTATGAATGAGCTTAAGTGCATGTACATATATAAGTGTTAGTGTGTACATGAAATATATGTACAGGTTAATACACTTACACACACTGCTCATGCTTGAACATTTTGTTTGGACTCAACAAAGTTTATTTAACATTTTATTTATCCCTTGCAGCATCCGTTTGAAGTAACGCTTATTATTCCACATTATCTTCAGAAAGAAGAAAACTGAAGACATGTGGAGGACATTTTTGACAGGAACGTAATGCAGTTAAAACTTATTGTGCATCATCTCAACTTACATATAAATGGACTTACCCACTATATACTCTTAATTTATATATGGCTTCTTTTTTAATACATGGCTTCTTTAAGTCAACAAGTTGTACATTTAAAATGTTTTCAGTTTGTTTTATGCAATTATACTTCAATAAATTAGTTAGAATTAAAAATTCTAGTGATTGATAACTCATGTCAGATCAGGAGCACAAGTAGCTGCATCACACAGGACAGTGGTGGTGAATATATCTTATAACTGGGAAGAAAGCAAGGTTTCATATATAAATATGGGAACTGTGATATTAAATTAAGGCAATTAACATTTGATCAACTATTTTTACATCAACTGTAAGATCAACACAAACACACATATATATGCATTAAACATCACATATTGATTGAAGAAAGAAGTGCAATACAGATGCACAAATCATGATGAAAGAGGTTTAGAAACATAATGAAGCAACTCATGATGAGCCCAGAATAGATCAGAACAATGTCCCACCGTACAATCCCATTTAATTATGAAGGCATTATAGTCAAACAAGTGCTTTTAGGATGGCTTGTTATATAGCAATAGTATTCTGGTACAATCATAAAAGCAAATAAACCTGAGATAAATTTTAATCATATTCTTTTCCCCATTCTAGGCATTTGTACAGACATTTGAAGGTAACAGTCCTGATTAATCTGTCATTGAAGTTTATTTCAGATAAGTGCATTAAAAAGTATCTCCATTGAGGTTCCCTTATAAGTAACCAGAAAAGGTTGAAAGACTATGCATGTTTGTGCAAAACTTATGACATAATCGAACTGGACAACAGGAATCCAAGCTCCCCAGTGTGTCATCCTTTGGTCACTCATGTACATATATGCCATATCTATAGATCACATATTAGTATACATAATGAATGATATGGTTAATTCTCTAACCGTTCAGTGGTTATGACAATAGTTAGAGTAGGGTGAGATGCTTCATTTAGAACAATAGAGGGAATCATAGTGGAAGCAGGAAGATAGTTCAATAGAAAACATCATTATGCCAAGCAAAGCATCAAAATAATAAGGCCCTTTATATATGAACACTGATCTTACATACATCAATGAGTAAACATACACCATGAAAAAAATAGTTTGCATGGTAATAAATATATGACTTAAAGTTTGCTTCCTCACACTTAAAGTCATCTCTGACCCGAAGGGCATATTATGTCAAACAATTTATAGAAATTTGTGTTCTAACGTCGACTAGAATTGGAGACACGTATTTGATTGTCAGTTTGTCAGTGACTATGGTAAGAATATGGACATCAAGCTAAATCAATACAGGGTCCTAATGAGGGAAGAGAAGCCAATGACCTCTTATAACACACACTGTATGTTAAAGTCTACATTTTCAGAAAGAGCAGTTATGGTAGTGATATGTGAAGAAATGAAGTATGAACAGGGTTAAACTGAGCTCTTATATTTTCTTCTCCTATGAAATGATATAAATGGCTTTGGTTAGCAAGTGCGCTTTATTTCAATAGAAGTAGTACAACTCCTGATTGTTATTTAGTAAAATGAAAGAAAAATTACTATGATAAATTTCATTTTTTTAAAAATTGTCCTTAAGAAATCTATGTAGTCTCATGAGATATTTGGGGATTTCCAAATATTTTGTCCAAGGTTGGGAATCATTTGGAAAATGAGAAAAAGAACAAAGGGAAGCTGTCCGATATCACAACACCAAAAAATTAATAAAGCGATAAAATTAAATTATATAGAAATCCTAGGAAAAGAAAATCCATAAAATGAGCAGTGGGAGTACATTCTACTTCCACAACCTGATCTAAAAATCATGACATCTGGCTCTGAGGCTTTGAGCCCAGCTGTCATGTGGATTTCTTCAGCCCTAGGACAAGTGGTCCTTTCATAACTGCCATCCCAAGCAATCTTTTCAGGGCCCTCTTTAGGTCCTTGTTCCTGAGACTGTAGATGAAGGGGTTCAGCATGGGTGTGAGCACGGCGTATATCACTGAAGCTGTTACACTTGAGTGTGAGCTTTGGGTAACAGCAGAGCTGAGGTACACTCCTAGGCTTGTTCCATAAAAAAGAGAGACAACAAAGAGGTGAGACGCACAGGTAGAAAATGCCTTATACTTCCCCTGAGCTGATGGGATTCCCCAGATGGAGGACACTATCTTAGAGTAAGAGTAAAGGATACAAACAAAGGGACCACCAGCCAAGAGCACAGCTCCAAAATACATCACCATGTTGTTAAGAAAGGTGTTGGAATAAGCAAGTTGGACCATCTGATTGAGTTCACAGAAAAAGTGTGGGATTTCCAAGTCTGGATAGAAAGACAGTCGCAACACCATTAAGCTTTCTAACAAGGAATGCAGGGCACTCATGATCCAGGACACCAGAAGCAGCAGTCCACAGAGCTGGGGGTTCATGATGACCATGTAGTGCAGGGGGTGGCAGATGGCCACAAACCGGTCATAGGCCATCACGGTCAGGAGGAAGTCATCTAGTCCTGCAAATAATACGAAAAAATACATCTGTGTGATGCAGCCTTCATAGGTGATGGCTTTGCTCTGTGTCTGGATGTTCCACAGCATCTTTGGGATGGTGGTGGAGGTGAAACAGATGTCCACCAACGACAGGTTGGAGAGGAAGAAGTACATGGGGGTGTGGAGGTGGGAGTCTGAGCTGATAGCCAAGATGATAAGCAAGTTTCCGAACACAGTGATCAGGTACATGGAGAGGAAAAGCCCAAATATGAGGGGTTGCAATTCTGGTTCCTCTGATAATCCCAGAAGAAGAAATTCTGAAGCTCCTGTGAGGTTCCCTAGTTCCATGTGGTGGAGGTGACTACCAGGATATAGGAAAAGTGACATGACTCATTTTCCCACAGGCAAGCATTAGTAACCTAGCATAAATGCTACCCTCTACTAGATGTATCTAAAAATCAAGGAAATAATTTCCGTATTTGGTGTATGTCTGGTCTCATTGAGAATATCTCTAGTCCCATTTCTCATTATAGTTTTCTTTTCCATGTGAAGACACATAAAAAATTCTTGTGTCTTACTCAATTCTTTCATTAAAAAAAATAAAAATAAAAAAGGAATGGTTAGGGTGTAAAGCACAGTTCGGTGACTATAATTAATAATACTGTTTTGTGTACTTGGAAGTAGCTAGAGTGTATATTTTAATTGTTCTTATGACAAAAAAAATGTAACTATTGTTGTGATAGATGTTAACTAGACATACTGTGGAGGTCATAATGAATATATACACATACAGAGTCATTATGTGGTACTCTTGAAACTAACATAATATGTTATGTCAATTATTCTTCAATTTAAAAAATTATTAAAGCAATGGAGGGAACACTGTAGGACTGACAGTTTGGACAACACAACACTAATGAACATTATTCATTTCCCACATACCTTTTATAATACATGTAAGAACTAAATGGAAAAAAAGTCAGTTTGTATAAACATATCTAATTCTTTTTATGAAAGAGTCCAATCAAAAACTTGAATAAGAGAATATAGCCAACAATATTGTGGTAAGTCTGCACAGTCACAGATGATTACTAGACTTGGTATGGCAATCACATTGTAATGTATATAAATGTTGAATCAATAAGTTTTATACCTGAAACTGGTTTAATATTGTATACAAACTATACTTAGATAAAAAGAAATGAAAACACTTTGATTACACTATTCAAAAGCAACGAACTTTCAGGGTACAACAGTGAACGTTATATTGGTTGCCATCTGTACTTTAATTTAAAATAAATTAATAAACAAGTAAAGAAAATAACTTGCACAGATTTTAACACAGACTTAAAATGCCTTACACACCAACAAATTTCTTTGCTCATTCTTATAGGTTTTGAAATATTTACAACGTGAAACTCATTATCTTACTCATTTTCACCTAACTAATAAATTTTTTTTAATGTGAATAGCCAAGGTGAGAGAACATACTGTGAACTGTATGTCTCATGTACTGTGATTGCAAAAGTGTATTTGCAGCCTTCCTGGGTCTGGATCTTTCTCATCCATGTGGAAACAGTGTCTAATATGCCTCATCATAAAATTTAAAAAATGCTCTCACAACAATATATATATATATTACTCCATATCTAATAACCGATTTGTCTATTCCTATTAATTGATAAAGTCCTTGAACTTATGGTCTACTTCTACTGGAAGGACTTTACACCTCCAATGCCCTTCCTTAATTTGTCTGCTATTAATACCATTTAATTGTCAACATTGTCACTTGCATTTCTGAGTGCAGTGTTCACTTTCCTTTGAGCATCATGAATAAATACATTAATGTATTAGTAAAGCCAGCTGACAACCACAGTGATCATTGGTACCTGGGGTATGTTTGAATGGTTCTGTGGTGACTTTATGTACAAGATCTTGGCTTTCAGTCTCTCTGATCCTCTCCTGCCATGTCTGTTGGGCTCTCTGACTCACCTGGATGGAAATTCTTAGAGGAAGGTTTCTCTGTGGAGGTCCAAATCCTTGTCTGGATGGTTGATGATGAAGACCAGAGCTCTGTCTCTGTCCCAGACAAGACAACAAGGAGACATGCATTGGTCTCCCAGACAGATTTAGGACTTCAAAAAAGAAAAAAAAAGACCAAGTTCCTTCCAACCAAAGGTTGCACATGGTGAGGGTCTGCAGTAGAGCTGCTATTTACGTGCTCTGTGTCTGCTCATTAGGCACATTTACTTCTTGTTACTCTAGCAGAGGATTCCCATGGGGGACACTGCTCTGGACAGAATGGAAATTTTTCCTGCTCATCCTGGGCTCCCAGGAGACTATGTAATAAGCCAGGTGAGTGCAGCTGTGATTAGTCCTTCATTAAATGCCCTGCTTCCTGACATCTACATCTCCCAGCACCTCATCTCAACTCTGAGTTAAAGTTTCTGAATGGATGGAACTAGAGGGTATTATGCTCACTGGAATAAATCAGTCAGCGTAAGACAAATGCCATATGACTTCACATATTTATCAAATCTAAAGAGCAAAATAAAGAAAAGAACACAAAATCTCAACAGACTAACAGACACAGTAGAGTCTGATGGTTGCCAGAGACGAGAGCTGAATGGGGAACTGGGTGTAAATGGTGAAGGGATTAGGAAGAGCAAATTGGTAGTTACTAAATAATCACGGGGGCTATGGTCAGTGTGGCTCACTGGATAGATCCTCAGATCAAAGATTGAAAGTCTCAAGTTTGATTCCTGGTCAATAGCACGTGACTTGTTTGCAGGTTTGATCCCAGGCCCTGACTAGTGTGCGAGCTGAAGGAAACCAATCGATGCGTCTCTCGCACATGGATGTTCCTCTTTCTCCATCTCTCCCCCTCCCTTTCACTCACTCTAAAAATCAATGGGAAAATATCCTCAGCATTAACAACAACAACAATAAAATAGTCTCAGGGATGTAAAGTACAACATAGGGAATATAGTCAATAATATTGCAATAAATATGTATGAGGTCAGTTTGGTATTGAATATACCAGAGCGGGAGACACTATGCAAATTATATGACATTCTAACCACTATGTTGTACACCTGAACCCAATACAACATAATATTGAAAGTAAACTGTAGTTAAAAAAAACCTAACACTGACAAATTAGTCTGGCTAGTCTTTGGATCTTCAAAGCATTAATTTATGGTGGGGACACAGCCACTGATATATCTAGAAAATTACTGTTTCCGTCTTTAAGAAAGTGAAGATATGTGTTTCTCTAGTATAAAACGTTGGGCTCTATACTACTTGGCTTCATGATGGTTTAGCCAAAATAATTAGAAATTTCATAGTTAAAGCACAAGTTAAGAGGTGCCATTTAGTTCACCACTATAAATATATATATTAAATATAAGAGATACATTCAGATTTTATGCACTATAACCCAGGTTAGCACATTATAACAATTGCCAAATGTATGTTTTGCAAAATGCATTCTGTGGGGTAGTACATTTATAAACTACCTTCTCCAATACAGAATTTGGTCACAGCGAGATTTCCATTTATATTTATATTTATTTATTACTATTATTTATTTCAAAGAGAGGAAGGGAAAGGAAGAGAGAGATAGAAATATCAATGATGATGCTCTATGGGTATCTTCTACATGCTTCCCCCATGGATTCTCCTGTACACCCCCTACTGGGGATCGAGACTACAAACTGGGCATGTGCCTTCACTGGAAATTGAATCATGACTTCCTGGGTCAACATAGGTGGGCAATAGAGGGATTTAATGTTGTGCTCAAAAGTATAAGCCAAAAAAGAGATGGAGTTTTGCTGTGGTTGAGCAGTAGACCCTCAGCAATGGATGAATGTTTACTCTGATATACGATTGCTGTGAAAGAGAGGGCTAAGGGACTGCCTGGCTATAGGAACCAGAAAGCCTCATTCTCCTGCCTCTTCAGGCTTTTATTGTAACAGCAGTAGGGTAAGTATTCTTGGGAGGACATGTGTCTGCAGTGTCCTTTAAGCAAGGACACCTAATGATTAAGCATAAAGATTCCAGTAAACAAAACAATCCAATCAAAAAATGGGCAAAGAACCTAAATAGACAGCTTTTGAAAGAGGGCATACAGTAGGTCAAGAGACATATGAAAACATGCTCAAAGTCAATAATCATCTGAGAGATGCAAATCAAAACAACAATGATGTATCATCTCACACCGAACAGATTGGCTATCATAAACAAATCAACAGACAAATGCTGGTGAGGATGTGTTCCTCGTGTACTGCTGGTGGGAATGCAGCCTGGTGCAGCCACTGTGGAAAACAGTATGGAGTTTCCTCAAAAAGTAAAAAATGGAACTCCCATTTGACCCACTGATCCCATTTCTAGGAATATATCCCAAGAAATCAGAAACACCAATCAGAAAGGATATATGCACCCCTATGTTCATAGCAGCATAATTTACAATAGTTAAGATTTGGAAACAGCCTAAGTGCCCATCATCAGACAAGTGGATTAGAAAACTGTGGTACATCTACAAAATTGAATACTATGCTGCTATAAAAAAGAAAGAACTTTTACCATTTGCAACAGCATGGATGACCTGGAGAACATCATGTTAAGTGAAATAAGCCAGTCAGAGAACGACAAATATAAGAAGAACTCACTCATATGTGGGATATAATGAACAACATAAACTGCTGAACAAAAACAGATCAAGAGACAAAGAGACTTCTGAACAAACCGTCCAACCTCAAAGGGAAGGCAGGGGAGAAAGGGTGGATGGGCAGGGGCGGGGGGAGAGGGAGCAAGGAAGGCGAGGGGTAAGTGATCAACCAAAGGACTTGTATGCATGCATATAAGCATAAGGAATAGACACAGATACTGGGGTTGTAGGGGTTTGTTCAGGGGGGTTGAAGTGACTGAGGGAGAAGGATCGATAGGGGAAAAAAGAGACATATGGAATACTTTAAAAAATAAAAAACAGATTCCGGTAAACACCCGAGGATCTGCACTTACACAGACTTGTTTGGAAAAGTCAAGGAGCAATTAGGGGCAGTCGCCTTCACCAAACTCCCCAAGGTCAGAATTTCCTCCTTACAAACTTCCCAACCAAGTCTTCCACCCTCCCCCACAGAGTTTTGACTGGAATCAGTCAGGGCAATTCCAGTGCTGAGAGTCTAGGGTAGTGGTTCTCAAACAGAGATGACTTTGGCCCAGGGAATATTAAAATGTCTGAAAAGAGCCCTAGGCAGTTTGGCCCTGTGGATAGAGTGCTGGCCTGAGGACTGAAGGTTCCTGGGTTTGATGCCAGTCAAGGACACATGCCTGGGTTTTGGGCTGGATGCCCAGTGTACGGTGTGCAGGAGGCAGCCAATCAACGATTCTCTCTAATCATTGATGTTTCTATCTCTCTCTTCCTCTCCCATCCTCTCTGAAATCAATAAAATATATATTTAAAAAATAAATAAAATATCTGAAAAGAGGCTGCTAAACACCTATAATGCACAGGACAGCTCCCAGCAAGTACAGTTGTTATACAGCTTCCAGTGTCAACTGTGAAAAGGAGGGAACACCTATTCTAGAACAACACCTCTCCATTTCATAGGCATACAGATCACCAAAGTTTGCAGCTCAAATGCAAATTCTGATTCATCAGGTCTCCAATGGGCCCAGGGACTGCATTTCTGACAAAGCCCCAGGTGATGTTGATGCTGCAGGTCCTCCTGGTCTGTGGACCACACTTTGAGTAGGTGGTTCATGGCTCTGGGTCAGAGTCTGGTGTAGGTAATTTTAGGTCTTTTCCACTAGAAATCTTCTGTGTATGTAATTTTGAAAAACAAGTTTTCTCTCACTATAAAGGGGAGGATAATTCTGTGTTTGATTCTTTTATTTTAGGGCTCCACAGTGACATCAAAATTATTTATACCTGAGAAGGGCTTTGTCATAGGCAGAATAAGGGCCTCAAAAGATGTCAACATCCTGATTAGGAGAGCTTTGGAATGTTAGCTCACAGAGCAGGGTAACTGAGACAGATGAAATAAAAGTATTAGCTAAGGAGCTTAGCTCAGATTACCCAGGTTGGACTAATGTCATCACAAGGGTCCTCTGAATGTGGAAGAGAGTAGAAGAAGGATTGGAGTCAGAGACACATTAGAAGATGCTATGTTGCTGGTATTGAAGTTGGAGGGAGGACCATGGCCAAGGAATGCAGGTGGACTGTAGAATCTGGAATAGGAATTGAGAATAGGAAAGGATTTGGAATGGGATTGGAAAGGGATTTCATTCTACCCTGGATCACCCAGAAAATCCAAGCCCAGCAGTCAGTTTGTTCTAAGCCATTTATACCCATTTCAGGCATCTGCTCTCTAGAACTTTAAGATAGAAAATGTTTTTTTAAGCCACTAGGGTGGTAATTTGCTACAACAGCAATGGAAAACTGATATAAACATTTATCCAGTAAGATATTGTTAGAGGGAACTGAGGTTAAGCCTTGCAAATCATTCAGCTAGCTTCCCTTGAGCAAAGGTATGTTGGGTTGAAATCCCACATTACATAGAAAAAAATAGAGCTAATTTGAAGCTATTTGGCCCCATACATAGTATAAAAAATTTCCCATCATATAAATGTAAATGTGGTTCTGATCTTGTGGCCTTTCAGACACAAATATACAAAAAATAATTCATTAAAATTAAGGTCAAACATTTCACTTTAAATCTGTGTCAAATTTTCTATTTTTCTCTATTTCATGTTAATTCAGACATTTCTTTTTTATTTATATATTCTTCAAATTTCTCTCAAGGTGTCTTTCATAATAATAGATGGGATTATGAATGAGCTTAAGTGCATGTACATATATAAGTGTTAGTGTGTACATGAAATATATATACAAGTGAACACACTTACACACACTGCTCATGCTTGAACATTTTCTTTGGACTCAACAAAGTATATTTAACATTTTATTTATCCCTTGCAGCATCCATTTGAAGTAACGTTTATTATTCCACATTATCTTCAGAAAGAAGAAAACTGAAGACATGTGAAATACATTTTTGACAGAAACATAATGCAGTTAAAACTTGTTGTGCATCATCTCAACTTACATATAAATGGACCTACCCACTATATACTCTTAATTTTTATATGGCTTCTTTTTTAATACATGGCTTCTTTAAGTCAATAAGTTGTATATTTAAAATGTTTGCAGTTTGTTTTATGCAATTATACTTCAATAAATTAGTTAGAATTAAAAATTCTAGTAATTGATAACTCATGTCAGATCAGGAGCACAAGTAGCTGCATCACACAGGACAGTGGTGGTGAATATATCTTATAACTGGGAAGAAAGCAAGGTTTCATATATAAATATGGGAACTGTGATATTAAATTAAGGCAATTAACATTTGATCAACTATTTTTACATCAACTGTAAGATCAACACAAACACACATATATATGCATTAAACATCACATATTGATTGAAGAAAGAAGTGCAATACAGATGCACAAAACATCATGACAGAGGTTTAGAATCATAAGGAGCAACTCATTATGAGCCCAGAATAGATCAGAACAATGTCCCACCATACAATCCCATTTAATTATGAAGGCAATATAGTCAAACAAGTCCTTTTAGGATGGCTTGTTATATAGCAACAGCTATCTGATACAATGATAAAAGCAAAAAAAACTGAGATGAATTATAATCATATTCTATCCCCTATTTTCCCCATTTGTACAGACATTTGAAGGCAACAGTCATGATTACTCTGTCATTGAAGTTTATTTCAGATAAGTGCATTAAAAAGTATCTCCATTGA
>NW_005368527.1:42310-45208 GCF_000412655.1 Myotis brandtii | reverse complement strand
TACACAGACTTGTTTGGAAAAGTCAAGGAGCAATTAGGGGCAGTCGCCTTCACCAAACTCCCCAAGGTCAGAATTTCCTCCTTACAAACTTCCCAACCAAGTCTTCCGCCCTCTCCCACAGAGTTTTGACTGGAATCAGGGCAATTCCAGTACCGAGATCTGGGGAAGTGGTTCTCAAACATAGATGACTTTGCCCAGGGGACACTAAAATGTCTGAAAAGAGCCCTAGGCAGTTTGTCCCTGTGGATAGAGTGCTGGCCTGAGGACTGAAGGTTCCTGTGTTTGATCCCAGTCAAGGACACATGCCTGGGTTTTGGACTGGATGCCCAGTGTAGGGTGTGCAGGAGGCAGCCAATCAATGATTCTCTCTAATCATTGATGTTTCTATCTCTCTCTTCCTCTCCCATCCTCTCTGAAATCAATAAAATATATATTTAAAAAATAAATAAAATATCTGAAAAGAGGCTGCTAAACACCTATAATGCACAGGACAGCTCCCAGCAAGTACAGTTGTTATACAGCTTCCAGTGTCAACTGTGAAAAGGAGGGAACACCTATTCTAGAACAACACCTCTCCATTTCATAGGCATACAGATCACCAAAGTTTGCAGCTCAAATGCAAATTCTGATTCATCAGGTCTCCAATGGGCCCAGGGACTGCATTTCTGACAAAGCCCCAGGTGATGTTGATGCTGCAGGTCCTCCTGGTCTGTGGACCACACTTTGAGTAGGTGGTTCATGGCTCTGGGTCAGAGTCTGGTGTAGGTAATTTTAGGTCTTTTCCACTAGAAATCTTCTGTGTATGTAATTTTGAAAAACAAGTTTTCTCTCACTATAAAGGGGAGGATAATTCTGTGTTTGATTCTTTTATTTTAGGGCTCCACAGTGACATCAAAATTATTTATACCTGAGAAGGGCTTTGTCATAGGCAGAATAAGGGCCTCAAAAGATGTCAACATCCTGATTAGGAGAGCTTTGGAATGTTAGCTCACAGAGCAGGGTAACTGAGACAGATGAAATAAAAGTATTAGCTAAGGAGCTTAGCTCAGATTACCCAGGTTGGACTAATGTCATCACAAGGGTCCTCTGAATGTGGAAGAGAGTAGAAGAAGGATTGGAGTCAGAGACACATTAGAAGATGCTATGTTGCTGGTATTGAAGTTGGAGGGAGGACCATGGCCAAGGAATGCAGGTGGACTGTAGAATCTGGAATAGGAATTGAGAATAGGAAAGGATTTGGAATGGGATTGGAAAGGGATTTCATTCTACCCTGGATCACCCAGAAAATCCAAGCCCAGCAGTCAGTTTGTTCTAAGCCATTTATACCCATTTCAGGCATCTGCTCTCTAGAACTTTAAGATAGAAAATGTTTTTTTAAGCCACTAGGGTGGTAATTTGCTACAACAGCAATGGAAAACTGATATAAACATTTATCCAGTAAGATATTGTTAGAGGGAACTGAGGTTAAGCCTTGCAAATCATTCAGCTAGCTTCCCTTGAGCAAAGGTATGTTGGGTTGAAATCCCACATTACATAGAAAAAAATAGAGCTAATTTGAAGCTATTTGGCCCCATACATAGTATAAAAAATTTCCCATCATATAAATGTAAATGTGGTTCTGATCTTGTGGCCTTTCAGACACAAATATACAAAAAATAATTCATTAAAATTAAGGTCAAACATTTCACTTTAAATCTGTGTCAAATTTTCTATTTTTCTCTATTTCATGTTAATTCAGACATTTCTTTTTTATTTATATATTCTTCAAATTTCTCTCAAGGTGTCTTTCATAATAATAGATGGGATTATGAATGAGCTTAAGTGCATGTACATATATAAGTGTTAGTGTGTACATGAAATATATATACAAGTGAACACACTTACACACACTGCTCATGCTTGAACATTTTCTTTGGACTCAACAAAGTATATTTAACATTTTATTTATCCCTTGCAGCATCCATTTGAAGTAACGTTTATTATTCCACATTATCTTCAGAAAGAAGAAAACTGAAGACATGTGAAATACATTTTTGACAGAAACATAATGCAGTTAAAACTTGTTGTGCATCATCTCAACTTACATATAAATGGACCTACCCACTATATACTCTTAATTTTTATATGGCTTCTTTTTTAATACATGGCTTCTTTAAGTCAATAAGTTGTATATTTAAAATGTTTGCAGTTTGTTTTATGCAATTATACTTCAATAAATTAGTTAGAATTAAAAATTCTAGTAATTGATAACTCATGTCAGATCAGGAGCACAAGTAGCTGCATCACACAGGACAGTGGTGGTGAATATATCTTATAACTGGGAAGAAAGCAAGGTTTCATATATAAATATGGGAACTGTGATATTAAATTAAGGCAATTAACATTTGATCAACTATTTTTACATCAACTGTAAGATCAACACAAACACACATATATATGCATTAAACATCACATATTGATTGAAGAAAGAAGTGCAATACAGATGCACAAATCATGATGAAAGAGGTTTAGAAACATAAAGGAACAACTCATGATGAGCCCAGAATAGATCAGAACAATGTCCCACCATACAATCCCATTTAATTATGAAGGCAATATAGTCAAACAAGTCCTTTTAGGATGGCTTGTTATATAGCAACAGCTATCTGATACAATGAAAAAAGCAAATAAAACTGAGATAAATTTTAATCATATGCTATTCCCCATTTTAGGCATTTGTACAGACATTTGAAGGTAACAGTCATGATTACTCTGTCATTGAAGTTTATTTCAGATAAGTGCATTAAAAAGTATCTCCATTGAGGTTCCCTTGTAGGTAACCAGAAAAGGTTGAAAGAATATGCATGTTTGTGCAAAACTTATGACATAATCACAGAACTGGACAGGAATCCAAGCTCC
>NW_005368527.1:7435-41670 GCF_000412655.1 Myotis brandtii | reverse complement strand
TAAAGTCTACATTTTCAGAAAGAGCAGTTATGGTAGTGATATATGAAGAAATGAAGTACGAACAGGGTTAAACTGAGCTCTTATATTTTCCTCTCCTATGAAATGATATAAATGGCTTTGGTTACCAAGTGCAGTTTATTTCAATAGAAATAGTACAACTCATGATTGTTCTTTAGTAAAATGAAAGAAAAATTATGCAGAATGATAAATTTCGTTACAAAAAAATTGTTCTTAAGAAATCCATGTAGACTCATGAGATAAATGGGAATTTCCAAATATTTCATCCAAGGTTGGGAATCACTTGGGAGAAGAGAAAAACAACAAAGGAAAAGCTGTCAGATCTCACAAAATCAAAAACTTAATAAAGTGATACAATTAAATTATATAGAAATCATAGAAAAAGAAAATCCAAAAATGAGCAGAGAGAGTACATTCTACTTCCACAACCTGATCTAAAAATCATGACATCTGGCTCTGAGGCTTTGAGTCCAGCTGTCATGTGCATTTCTTCAGCCCTAGGATAATTGGTGCTTTCATAACTGCCATCCCAAGCAATCTCTTCAGGGCCCTCTTTAGGTCTTTGTTCCTGAGACTGTAGATGAAGGGGTTCAGCATGGGTGTGACCACAGTGTACATCACTGAGGCTGCTGCACTTGAGTGTGAGCTTTGGGTAACAGCAGAGCTGAAATACACTCCTAGGATTGTCCCATAAAAAAGGGAGACAACCAAGAGGTGAGATGCACAGGCAGAAAATGCCTTATACTTCCCCTGAGCTGATGGGATTCCCCAGATGGAGGCCACTATCTTAGAGTAAGAGTAAAGGATACAAACAAAGGGACCACCACCCAGGAACACAGCTCCAAAATACATCACCATGTTATTAAGAAAGGTGTTGGAATAGGCAAGTTGGACCATCTGATTGAGTTCACAGAAAAAGTGTGGAATTTCTAAATCTGAATAGAAAGACAGTCTTAACACCATTGAGCTTTCTAACAAGGAATGCAGGGCACTTGTGATCCAGGACACCAGAAGCAGCAGTCCACAGAGCCTGGGGTTCATGATGACCATGTAGTGCAGGGGGTGGCAGATGGCCACAAACCGGTCATAGGCCATCACAGTCAGAAGGAAGTTGTCCAGTCCCCCAAACAATACGAAAAAATACATCTGGGTGATACAGCCTTTATAGGTTATGACTTTGCTCTGTGTCTGGATGTTCCACAGCATCTTTGGGATGGTGGTGGAGGTCAAACAGATGTCTACCAAGGACAGGTTGGAGAGGAAGAAGTACATGGGCGTGTGGAGGTGGGAGTCTGAGCTGACAGCCAAGATCATGAGCAGGTTTCCAAACACAGTGATCAGGTACATGGAGAGGAAAAGCCCAAATATGAGGGGTTGCAATTCTGGTTCCTCTGATAATCCCAAAAGAAGAAATTCTGAAAATCCTGTGAGGTTCCCTAGTTCCATGTGGTGGAGGTGACTACCAGGATATAGGAAAAGTATCATGACTAATTTTTCCACAAGTAAGCATTTGTAACCTAGCATAAATGCTACCTTCTATATTTTGGAATCAAGGAACTAATTTCCTTATTTCGTGTATGTCTAGTCTCCTTTAGAATATCTCTAGTCCCATTTCTCATTACAGTTTTCTTTTAAATGTGAAGACACATAAAAAATTCTGTGTCTTACTCAATTCTTTCATTAATAAAAATAAAAATAAAAAAGGGAATGGTTGGGGTATAAAGCACAGTATGATGACTATAGTTAATAATACTGTTTTGTGTACTTGGAAGTAGCTAGAGTGTATATTTTAATTGTTCCTATGACAAGAAAAAATGCAACTATTATTGTGACAGATGTTAACAAGACATACTGTGGAGGTTATAATGCAATATATACAAGTACAGAATCATTATGTGGTACTCCTGAAATTAATATAATGTGTTATGTCAATTTTTCTTCAATTTAAAAAATTATTACAGCAATGGAGGTAACACTGTAGGACTGACAGTTTGAACCACACAAAATTAATGAACATTATTCATTCTCCACAAACCTTATATAATACATGTAAGAACTAAATGGGAAAACAGTCAGTTTGTATAAAAATCTCCAATTCTTATTTTGAAAGAGTCCAATCAAAAAATTGAATAAGAAAATATAGGCAACAATATTGTGGTAAGTCTGCATGGTCACAGATGATTACTAGACTTGGTGTGGCAATCACATTGTAATGTATATAAATGTTGAATCAATATGTTTTGTACCTGAAACTAGCTTAATATTGTATACAAACTATACTTACATAAAAATTAATGAAAACACTTTGATTACACTATTCAAAAGCAATGAACTTTCAGGGTACAACACAGTGAACGTTATATTGGTTGTCATCTATACTTTAATTTAAAATAAATTAATAAACAAGTAAAGAAAATAACTTGCACAAACAAATTTTAACACAGACTTAAAATGGCTTACAAACCAACAAATTTCATTGCTCATTCTTATAGGTAATGAAATATTTACGAAGTTAATCTCATTATCTTACTCATTTTCACCTACCTAATAAATTTTTTTTAATGTGAATAGCCAAGGTGAGAGAACATACTGTGAAATGTATGTCTCATGCACTGTGATTGCAAATGTGTATTTGTAGCCTTCTGGGTCTGGATCTTTCTCATCCATATGGAAACATTGTCTATTATTCCTCATCATAAACTTTAAAAAATGCTCTCACATCAATATATATTACTCCATATCTAATAACTTATTTGTCTATTCCTATTAATTGATAAAGTCCTTGAACTTATGGTCTACTTCTACTGGAAGGACTTTACACCTCCAATGCCCTTTCTTAATTTGTCTGCTATTAATACCATTTAATTGTCAACATTGGCACTTTCATTTATTTCTGAGTGCAGTGTTCACTTTCCTTTGAGCATCATGAATAAATACATTAATGTATTTGTAACGCCAGCTGACAACCACAGTGATCACTGGTACCTGGGCTATGTTTGAATGGTTCTGTGGTGACTTTATGTATAAGTTCTTGGCTTTCAGTCTCTCTGATCCTCTCCTGCCATGTCTGTTGGGCTGTCTGACTCACCTGGATGGAAATTCTGAGAGTAAGGTTTCCCTGTGGCAGTCTGAATCCTTGCCTGGATGGTTGGTGATGCCAACCAGAGCTCTGTCCCAGACAAGACAACAAGGAGACATGCATTGGTCTCCCAGACAGATTTAGGACTTCAAAAAAGAAAAAAAAAGACCACGTTCCTTCCAACCAAAGGTTGCACATGGTGAGGGTCTGCAGTAGAGCTGCTATTTACGCGCTCTGTGTCTGCTCATTAGGCACATTTACTTCTTGTTACTCTAACCTCTAAGCACAGGATTCCCCTGGGGGACACTACTCTGGACAGAATGGAAATTTTTCCTGCTCATCCTGGGTTCCTAGGAGACAATGTAATAAGCCAGGTGAGTGCAGTTGTGGTTATTCTTTCATTAAATGTCCTGCTTCCTGAAGTCTATGCCTCCCAGGAGCTCATCTCAACTCTGAGTTAAAGTTTCTGAATGGATGGAACTAGAGGGTATTATGCTCAGTGAAATAAATCAGTCAGAGAAAGACAAATGCCATATGATTTCACATATTTATCAAATCTAAAGAGCAAAAAAAAATTTCAACAGACTCATAGACAAAGAGAACAGTCTGGTGGTTGCCAGAGGGGAGAGCAGGTTGGAGAACTGGGATTAAGAAGAGAAAATTGGTAGTTACTAAATAGTCTTGGGGGTGCTGGCCGTCTTGGCTCAGTGGACAGATCCTTGTTCCAAGGATTTAAAGGACCTGAGTTCAATTTCTGGTCAACAGCATGTGACCTGCTTGCAGGCTTGATCCCAGACCCTGGCCAGCATGCAGGTTGGAGGCAACCAATAGATGCGTCTCTCGCACATGGATGTTTCTCTTTCTCTGTCTCTCCCCCTCCTTTTCACTCACTCTAGAAATCACTGGGAAAATGTCCTGAGGATTAACAACACCAACAAAATAGTCTCAGGGATATAAAGTACAACATAGGGCAGGGGTGGGCAACCCTTGGCACACGTGCCAAACATGGCACGCCAGTAACTTCTAGGTCAGGGGTGGGCAACCCCTGGCACGCGTGCCAAACATGGCACGCCAGTAACTTTTGCCAGCACGAGAAACCCTCTCTTATAATCTTCCATTTACAATTTTTTTTCTTAATATCGACTTTTTTATTTTTCAGATAAATTCAGTGTAGGTGCATCTTAGATAAATAAATAATTTTACATAACAAGTTATCTTAAAGACCATAGACATGGATTGACGAGAGAGGGGAAGAGCAATTTCTATGCCTCTGCCTTAACTCTCCCTGCCTTCCTAGATCCGACCAGTGTTTTGGTTTCATCCACATACGCTTGTGAATCTTTGTTCTCAGTGATGAATTTTGTTAAGTCTCGTAATAGGAGTAGCCTGACGGATGAAAGTAGTAGCTCGTGCATATCTCTGAAGGTCACGAAATATAAACCTGATGTAAAATCTCTGTCATCAGTGATGCAGCAGCAAAAGTCCCACTGATAATATCAAACGGAGTCATAAAGTTTTCTGTCAGACTATCAGTGTACATGTATACATTAAAAAATAAATATATTTTTCATTATCATATACTGTGTTTGTGTCGCTCGAATGAATTTTATTATTTCTTCAAGGTTCTTCACATTTGTACACCTTAAGAGATATCAAGTAGGTGTAACATGTTCTTAAAAAATTAGGGTTGGCACGCAGAAGAATTTTGAGTCAGAGATTTTGCTGGTTTTGGCACACACTCACAAAAAGTTTGCCCACCCCGACATAGGGAATATAGTCAATAATATTGCAATAACTATGTATGAGGTCAGTTTGGTACTGAAAACATCAGAGGGGGACACACTAGGTAAAGTATATGACATTCTAAACACTATGTTGTACACCTGAACTCAAACCAAAATAATACTGAAAGTAAACTGTATTTGACAAAAGTCTAATACTACTAATTTGTCTGACTGGTCTTTGGATCTTCACAGCATTGATTTATGGTGGGGACACAACCGCTGATATATCTAGAAAATTACTATTTCCCTCTTTAAGAAAAGGGATATATTTGTTTCTTTGGTATAAAACCTTGGGCTCTATACTACTTGGCTTCATGATAGTTTAGCCAAAACAATTAGAAATTTCATAGTTAAAGCACAAACTGTCATTTAGTTCCACACTATAAAATGTATATTAAATATAAGAGAGACATTTAGATTTTATGTGTCATAACCCAGGTTAGCACATTATAGCAATTGCCACATGTATGTTTTGGAAAACTGCATTCTGTGGGGTAGTACATTTATAAACTACCTTCTCCAATACAGAAATGGGGCACAGCGAGATTTCCTTGTATATATATACTAGAGGCCCGGTGCATGGATTTGTGCACTGGTGGGGTCCCTTGGCCTGGCCTGTGCCCTCTTTCAATCCAGGACCTATAGGGGGATGTTGGAGGCCTGATGCATGGATTTGGCCATATCCAAAAAGGCCAGGCTGAGGGACCCTACCGGTGCATGGATCCATGCACCAGGCCTCTAGTTTGCATATAAGATCTTTGGTTAATCTCTTCCTGCCCTCCACCTCCCCTCTTCCCTCTGAGATTCATCAGTCTGTTCCATGTTTCCATGCCTGTGCACTGAGTGTCTGTCCCCTGGTTGTCAGTGCACATCATAGCTACCAGTTCAACAGTCGAACGGTCATTTAGGCTTTTATATATATAGATTTTTTTATTTATTTCTGAGAGGAAAGGAGGGGAAGAGAGAGATAAAAATATCAATGATGATTCTCTACAGGGATTTTCTACACACCTCCTCTGGGGATTCTCCTATACACCCACTACCGGGGATTTAGACTACAAAGTAGGCATGTGCCTTCACTGGAAATTGAACCATGACATCCTGGGTCAACATAGGCAGGCAACAGAGGGATTTAATGTTGTGCTCAAAGGTATAAGCCAAAAAAGAGATGGAGTTTTGCCGTGGCTGAACAGCAGACCCTGAGCAATGGATGAATGGTTTGGCAGCCTGGGAAGCCCATGAACCCCTTCTCAGAAAAAAAAAAGAAACGCTTTTAAATGAATTAAATAAAATACATAAGGTCATAAGCAGTGGTTCTCAACCTTCCTAATGCTGCGACCCTTTAATACAGTTCCTCATGTTGTGGTGACCCCCAACCATAAAATTATTTTCGTTGCTACTTCATAACTGTAATTTTGCTACTGTTATGAATCGTAATGTAAATATCTGATATGCAGGATATATTTTCATTGTTACAAATTGAACATAATTAAAGCATAGTGATTAATCACAAAACCAATATGTAATTATATATGTGTTTTCTCATGGTCTTAGGTGACCCCTGTAAAAGGGTCATTCGACCCCCAAAGGGGTCGCGATCCACAGGTTGAGAACCGCTGCTCTAGAGGCTTTCATTGTAGTAGCAGTTTGAGATAAAGTTTAACTTTTAGATACAACCAGTAAGGTAAGTATTCTTGGGAGGACATGTGTCTGCAGTGTTCTTTAAGCAAGGATACCTAAAGATTAAGAATAAATATTCTTGTAGGACAACAACAAAAAAAAATCACAGACATTCCAGAAAACTGGGATCTTAAACCAGCCAAAGGAATGACATTTCAATTTTTCATTTTTATTTTTTTATTATTATTTTGTTAGCTTTTTTTGCTTTTTTCTTTGTTCTCCTTTGTTTGTTCCTTCATTTCCTACTTCTTTTCACATTATTTTTTCAACCACGTGAACAACAGACACGTGAGCGGCACGCTCTTGTCCAGGGAGCATCAGCCCCGTGAGCAACCTGCCTCGAGCCTAAGAGCAGCAGCCTCATGTGGCCTGCCCCTGTTCAAGGAGCAGCAGCTGTGTGAGCGGCCTGCTTCCCTGTTCGAGGAGGAGCAACCATGCAAGCAGTCCGATCTTTCCGAGGAGCAGCAGGCACAGGAGCAGTCTTCCTACGTCTGAGGAGCGGCAGCCCTGCGCAGCCTGCCCCCATCCAAGGAGCAGCAGCTGTGCATACCCTGCACTAGTTTGAGGAGCAGCAGCTGCACAAGCATCTTGCCCTTGTCCAAGCAGCAGCAGCCGCACCAGCAGCCTTCTGAATCCGAGGAGCAGCAGTTCTACGAGCGGCCCAGCCCCATTCGAGGAGCAGCAGCAGCCCACCCCGGTTGGAGGAGCAGCAGCCACACGAGCAGACCGCCCATGTCCGAGGAGTGGCAGCCCTGCGCAGCACACACCGGTTTGAGGAGCAGAGCCACAACAGCCTGCACCTGCCCGACGAGCAGCAGCCGGGTGAATGGCACGTCCCCATCCGAGGAGGAGCAGCCATGCATGCAGCTCACTCCCATTCAAAGAGCAGCAGCCTCGCAAGCAGCCCACCCCCGTCCGAGGAGCAACAGACTCGCAATCAACCTGTCCAAGTCCTAGGAGCAGTAGCCCCACAAGCAGCCCACCATCTTTTTTCTCTTTTATCTTTTTCTCTTCTTTCCTCCTTATCTCCTAATTCTCTTAATTCGGGTGGTCACCTTTATTTGGGGTTATTAATATCGTGAATATATTTGTGTTCAGTGCCTGGTACGTTGTGCCTTGTTGTGTTGTATTTTGTGCCTTTAAATCAACGCAGCAGATCCAAGCAACAGCAGCCTCCTGATCACCACACCCTCTGTCTGAGGAACAGCAGCTGTACGTGAAGCCTCCCCCCACCAGCCAGAAGAGCCACCACAGCTGTGAACAACACCCACCAGAGGAGCTGCTGCCAACTGAGGAGCAGCTGCTACCGCAACCACCCAAGGAGCAACCACAGCCCAAGGAGCCACTGCCACCCAGGGAGCAGCCACTGAACGACTCAACATCTAGATATGTCAGTGAGATCAAACATGGGTAGGCAAAGAAACCCCCAAAGGAAAGAAAAGGAGGACTCGCCAGAAAAGCAGCTAAGTGAGACAGAGGCATGCAACATGACAGAAAAAGAATTCAGAATAAGGGTCCTAGCGTGCATAAACCGGATGGAGGAAAAAATCAACTACTTATGCAAGAAGCAAGAAGAAACAGATGAAAAAATCAATAACTTATGCAAGACCCAAGAAGAAATGAAGAGCGATATAGCTGCAATAAAAAACACCATTGAAAGCATCAACAGTAGACTAGGAGAAGCGGAGGACCGAATTAGTGAATTAGAAGACAAGGAAGCAAAACACACCCAAACTGTACTGCAATTGGAGAAAAAAATTAAAAGACAGGAGGAGAGCCTAAGGGAGCTTTGGGACAACATGAAACGAAACAACATACGAATAATAGGGGTGCCAGAACAACAGAAAGATGAACATGGATTAGAAAACCTATTCGAAGAAATAATATCAGAAAACTTCCCTGAGGTGGGGAAGAAAAAAGTCACACAAGCCCAGAGAGTCCCAAACAAGGTGAATCCGAAAAGACCCACACCAAGACACATCATAATTACCATGGCAAATGTTCAGGACAAAGAGAGAATCTTACAGGATGCAAGAGAGAGACAGAAAGTTATATACAAGGGATCTCCCATTAGATTATCAAATGATTTCTCAACAGAAACACATCAGGCCAGAAAAGAATGGATGGAAATTTACAAAGTGATGCAAAGCAAAGGAATGAATCCAAGAATACTCTATCCAGCAAGGCTATCGGAAGGCCCTGATTAGCCTGATCGCCTGCCAGGTCTAAGGACCCTACCCATGTACAAATTTCGTGCACCGGGCCTCTAGTGTGGGATACAATGAACAACATAAACTGATGAACAAAAATAGATCCAGAGTCAAAGAAACACTGAACAAACTGTCCAACCTCAGCGGAAAGGCAGGGGGCAGGGGTAAGAGATCAACCAAAGGACTTGTATGCAAGCTTATTAGCATAACCAATGGACACAGACACTGGGGCAGTGGGGGTTTGTCCTGGGGGGTAGGAGTGGCCTGGGGAAGGGGTCAGTAGGGGAAAAAGAAGACATATGTAATACTTTAAACAATTAAAAAAAAATTCCAGTAAACACCCAAAGGTCTGAACGTACACAGACTTGTTTGGAAAGCTCAAGGAACAATTAGGGGCAGTCACCTTCAGCCAATTTCCCTAGGTCAGAATTTCCTCCTTACAAACTTTCAACCAAGTCTTCCACCCTCCCCCACAGAGTTTTGGTTGGAATCAGTCAGGACACTTCCAGTTCTGAGATCTGGGGAAGTGGTTCTCAAACATGAATGACTTTGCCCCATGGGATATTAAAATGTCTGAAAAGAGCCCTAGCCAGTTTGACTTCGAGGATAGAGCCCTGCCCTGAGGACTGAAGGGTTCAGGGTTTGATTCCAGTTAAGGGCACATGCCTGGGTTGTGGGCTGGATCCCCAGTGTAGGGTGTGCAGGAGGCAGCCAATCAATGATTCTCTCTAATCATGGATGTTTCTACCTCTCTCTCCCTCTCCCTTCCTCTCTGAAATCAATAAAAATATATTTAAAAATAAATAAAATGTCTGAAAAGAGGCTGCTAAACACCTATAATGCACAAGACAGCTCCCAGCACGTACAGTTGTTATCCAGCTTCCAGTGTCAACTGTGAAAAGGAGGGAACACCTATTCTAGAACAACACCTCTCCATTTCATAGGCATACAGATCACCAAAGTTTGCAGCTCAAATGCAAATTCTGATTCATCAGGTCTCCAATGGGCCCAGGGACTGCATTTCTGACAAAGCCCCAGGTGATGTTGATGCTGCAGGTCCTCCTGGTCTGTGGACTGCACTTTGAGTAGGTGGGTCATGGCTCTGGGTCAGAGTCTGGTGTAGGTAATTTTAGGTCTTTTCCACTAGAAATCTTCTGTGTATGTAATTTTGAAAAACAAGTTTTCTCTCACTATAAAGGGGAGGATAATTCTGTGTTTGATTCTTTTATTTTAGGGCTCCACAGTGACATCAAAATTATTTATACCTGAGAAGGGCTTTGTCATAGGCAGAATAAGGGCCTCAAAAGATGTCAACATCCTGATTAGGAGAGCTTTGGAATGTTAGCTCACAGAGCAGGGTAACTGAGATAGATGAAATAAAATTATTACCTAAGAAGCTTAGCTCAGATTACCCAGGTTGGACTAATGTAATCTCAGTGGTCCTCTAAATGTGGAAGACAGTAGGAGAATTGGAGTCAGAGAGACATTTGAAGATGCCATGCTGCTGGTAATGAAGATGGAGGAAGGGCCATGAGCCAAGGAATGCAGGTAGATTCTTGAATCTGGAATAGGAATTGAGAATAGGAAAGGAATTGGAAAGGGATTGCAGTCTCCCTTGGACTGCCCAGAAAAATGCAAGCCCGACAGTCATTTTGATCTAAGCCTTTTGACATCCATGTTAGGGTTTTAACCTCTAGAACTTTAAGATAGAAAGCTGTTTGTTTTAAGCCACTAGTGTGGTAATTTGATACAACAACAATGGGAAACTGATACATACATTTACCCAGTAAAATATTGTGAGAGGGAACTAAGTTTAAGCCTTGAAAACCATTCAGCCAGCTTCCCTTGGGCAAAGGTATTTCGTGTCGAAATTCCACGGTACATAGAAAAAATTAGAACTAATTTAGAGCTATTTGTGTCCATAGATGATACAAAGAATTTCCCATCATATAAATAAAAATGTGATTCTGATCTTGAGGACTTTGAGGTATTAAGATACAAAAAATAATTTATTAAGGTTAATTTCGCACATTTTACTTTAAATTTTTGTGTCAAAATTTCGATATTTTTTTCTATTTCATGTTAATTCACACATTTCTTTTTTAAAATTTCTATATTTTCTAAATTTCTGTCAAGGTTTCTTTCATCATAAGAGATGGATTCTGAATGAGTCTGTGTGTATGTACATATTTATGGATGAGTGCGTTTATTTGAAAGATGTATTCAAGTGCACATACATACACACACTCCTCACTCTTGAGCATTTTCTTAAGACTCAACAAAGTATTTTTGACATTTTATTTATTCCTTACCTTGTCAGGTTGAAGTTAAAGTTTATTATTCCACATTATCTACAGAAAGAAGAAAACTGAAGCCAGGTGGATTATATTTTTAACAATAACATAATGCACTAAAAACTTATTGTGAATCATCTCGAGTTATATACAAATGGACCCACCCACTATATATTATTAATTTATGTATGGCTTCTTTAGTTCAGCAAATTGTACATTTAAAGTATGTGCAGCATATTGTATGCAATTATACCCCAATAAATTAGTGAGAATTAAAAATTCTAGTGATGTATAACTCATGTCAGACCAAGAGCACAGGCAGCTGAGTCACACCAGACTCTGGTAGTAAATATATCTCATAACTGGAAGAGAGCAAGATCTCATATATAAGTATAGGAACTGTGATATTAAATTAAGGCAATTCTTGATAAACTTTTTTTTTGAAAAGTTATGAAAATAAAATTCTTTTTTTTATTGATCAAGATATTACATATATGTTCTTATTGATCCATTGCTCCCCCACTCCCCCTATTATGCCCTCACCTCCCTGTTGTCTGTGTCCATTGGTTAGGCTTATATGCATGCATACAAGTCCTTTGGTTGATCTCTCCCCCTTACCCTCCCCTCCCCTACCTTCCCTCTGAGGTTTGATGGTCTGATTGATGCTTCTCTGTCTCTGGATCTGTTTTTGTTCATCAGTTTTGATAAACTTTTTTGACATTAACTGTAAGATAAACACACACATACACCCCCATAGATCTATATCTATATCTATATCTATATCTATATCTATATCTTATATATATATATATATATTAATGTAGTAACTAATGATGAGCCCAGAAGACATCAGAAAAACTCCTACCATAAAATCCTAATTTATTATAAAGCCATTATATTAAAACAAGTGCTGTTAGGATGGCTTGTTATGCAGAAATAGCTAACTGATGCAATAAGAAAGAAAAGAAAACTGAGATCAATTATAATAATATTCTTTCCCCCAATCTAGGCATTTGTACAGATATTTGAAGTTTGCATTTATATTTATACTGTTAATAAAGTTTATTTCAGATAACTGTATTAAAAGTGACTCCATTGAGATTCCCTTGTAGGTAACCAGAAGACCCTGAAAGAATATGCATGTTTGTGCAAAACCTATTACTCTGAATCACAGAACTGGACAGCAATTCAAGCTCTCTGGCGAGTCATCCTTTGCTCACTTATGTACATATATGACACATCTATAGATCACATAGTTTATAGAATAGATGATAACAATATGGTTCATTCTCTATCCCTTTAGTGGTTAAGACAATATTTGGAGTTGGAGGAGATGCTTCATTTAAAATAACAGAGGGAATCCTATTTGTAGGCAGCAATGAAAGTTTTCAAGTGGAAGCAGGAAGATAGCTCAGTAGGAAACATCATTACACCCAACAAAGCACCACAGTGATAAATCCCTTTGCACATGGACACCGATCTTGCATACATCAATGATGAAACTTACACCATGAAAAAAAATAGTTTGCATAGCAATAAGTGTGCGCATTAAAATGTTGCTTCCTTATACTTAAGGTCATCTCTGTCTCTAAGGGCATATTATGTCAAACAATTAGGACCAGAATTGGAGATATGGACTTGATTATCAGTTTAATAGTGACTATGATAAGAATGTGGACATGTGCCGAAACCGGTTTGGCTCAGTGGATAGAGCGTCGGCCTGCGGACTGAAAGGTCCCAGGTTCGATTCCGGTCAAGGGCATGTACCTGGGTTGCGGGCACATCCCCAGTGGGAGATGTGCAGGAGGCAGCTGATCGATGTTTCTCTCTCATCGATGTTTCTAATTCTCTATCCCTCTCCCTTCCTCTCTGTAAAAAAAAATCAATAAAATATATTAAAAAAAAAAAAAAAAGAATGTGGACATGAAGTGAAATAAGATACAGGATCCTAACGAGGGAATACAGCCAGATGACCTCTTATAACATGCACTATATGTTAAAGTCTACATTTTCAGAAAGAGCAGTTATGGTAGTGATACAGGAAGAAATGATGTATAAAGAGGGTTAAACTGTGCTCTTATATTTTTCTCTCCTATGAAATGATATAAATGGCTTTGGTTACTAAATGCAGTTTATTTACATAGGAGTAGTACAACTCATGATTTTTCTTTTAGTAAAATGAAAGAAAAATTACTCAGTCTGATAGATTTCATTTCAAAAGAAATAGTTCTTAAGAAATCCATGTAGACTCATGAGATAAACGGGGATTTCCAAATATTTCATCCAAGGTTGAGAATCAATTTGGGAGAGGAGAAAAATAACAAAGGGAAAGCTGTTAGGTATCACAAAATCAAGAAATTAATAAAGTGATTCAATTAAATTACATAGAAATCATAGAAAAAGAAAATCCAGAATATGAACAGAGAGTAAATTCTGCTTCCACAACTAGATAAAATATCACAACATTTGGCTCTGAGGCTTTCAATCGAGCTGTCATGTTCATTTCTTTAACCCTAGGACAATTGGTCCTTTTATAGCTACCACCCAAAAAATCTTTTCAGAGCCCTCTTTATGTCTTTGTTCCTGAGACTGTAGATGAAGGGATTCAGCATGGGTGTGACCACAGTGTACATCACTGAGGCTGTTGCACTTGAGTCTGAGCTCTGGGTAACAGCAGAACTGAGGTACACTCCTATGCCTGTACCATAAAAAAAGGAGACAACTGAGAGGTGAGACACACAGGTAGAAAATGCCTTATACTTCCTCTGAGCTGATGGCATTCTATATATGGAGGACACTATCTTGGAGTAAGAGTAAATGATAGAAACAAAGGGACCACCACCCAGGAGCACAGCTCCAAAATACATCACCATGTTATTAAGAAAGGTGTTGGAATAGGCAAGTTGGACCATCTGATTGAGCTCACAGAAAAAGTGAGGGATTTCCAAGTCTGGACAGAAAGACAGCCTCAACACCAACACCATTAAGCTTTCTAACAAGGAATGCAGGGCACTTGTGATCCAGGACACCAGAACCAGCAGTCCACAGAGCCGGGGGTTCATGATGACCATGTAGTGCAGGGGGTGGCAGATGGCCACAAACCGGTCATAGGCCATCACGGTCAGGAGGAAGTTGTCCAGTCCTGCAAATAGTAGGAAAAAATGCATCTGGGTGATGCAGCCTTTATAGGTGATGACTCTGCTCTGTGTCTGGATGTTCCACAGCATCTTTGGGATGGTGGTGGAGGTGAAACAGATGTCTACCAAGGACAGGTTGGAGAGGAAGAAGTACATGGGTGTGTGGAGGTGGGAGTCTGAGGTGACGGCCAGGATGATGAGCAGGTTTCCCAACACAGTGATCAGGTACATGGAGAGGAAAAGCCTAAATATGAGGTGCTGCAGTTCTGGTTCCTCTGATAATCCCAGAAGAAGAAATTCTGAAACTCTTGTGACATTCCCCAGTTCCATGTGGTGGAGGTGACTACCAGGATATAGGAAAAAGAACATGACTAATATTCCCACAAGCAAGCATTAGTAACCTAGCATAAAAGCTACGTCTATATTGTGGAATTAAGGAATTAATTTCCCAATTGGGTGTATGGTCTCATCTCCTTTAGGATATCCCTCATGCCATTTCTCATTACAATTTGCTTTACCACGTGAAGGCACATAAAAAATTCTTGTATCTTAATTCTTTCAGTATGAAAAATAAAAATAAAAACTCAATGGATAGGATGTAAAGCACAACAGGGTGACTGTAGTTTACAAAACTGTATTGTTGAAAGTGGCTAGAGTGTAGATTTTCAAAATCCTTACCACAAGAAAAAATTCTAACTATTGTGCTGACAGAGTTAACTAGACTTAGTACTGAGGTGGTCATATTACAATATATACAAATACAGAATCATTATGTTGTACACCTGAAACTAATATAACATTGTATACCAATTATACTTCAATTAAAAATATATTTAAACAATGGAGAGAACACAGTAGGAATGACTGACAGGTTGGACCACACTAAATTGATGAACTTTATACATTCTCCACAAAACACTTACACATACATAAAAGAACTAAATGGAAAATAGTCGGTTCATGTAAAACACTCCAATTCTTTGTTAGAAAGAATCCAATCAAAAAATCAAATAAGAGAATAGCATGCTCAATAATATTGTGATAAGTCTGCATGGTGAAGGATGATTACTAGAGTTGGTGTGGTAATCACATTGTAATGTATATAAATGTTGAATCACTATAGTGTATACCTGAAACTAATATAATATTGTTTGCAAACTATACCTAAATGAAAAAGGAATAAAAACACTTTGATAACACTATCCAAAACCAAAAAAAAAAAAACCTTTCAGATGGATAATACAGTGAAAGTTGTATTGGATGGGAACTATACTATAATTTAAAATAAATTAATTAATAAACAAGTAAAACAAAAAATGTACGCAAATTTAATAGAGACTCTAGATAGCTTACAAACACCCAAATTTCATTACTCAGCCTCAAAGGTAATGAAATAATTACAAAGTGAATCCCCTTAGCTTACTCATTTTCATCTACCAAATAATTTTTTAAAATGTGAATAGCCAAGGTGAGAGAACATACTGTGAGTTGTATGTCTCATGCACTGCAATTGCAAGGGTGTATTTGGAGCCTTGCTGGGTCTGGATCTTTCCCATCCACATGGAAACAGTCTAATATGCCCAATCATAAAATTTAAAAAATGCCCTCACATCACTGTATATTCCTCTACAGCTAATAACCTATTTGTCTATTCCTTGAATATTTGTTCTACTTCTACTGAAAGGACAATACACCTCCAAGGTCCTTTTTTTAAAGAAAATAATAAGGGCTGTTGTTTTATATATAGAGGAAGGGAGAGGGAGAGAAAGATAGAAACATCAATGATGAGAGAGAATCATTGATCAGCTGCCTGCTGCTGGAACCCCAGTGGGGATTAAGCCTGAAACCCAGGCATGTGTCCTTGACTAGAATCGAACCCGGGACACTTCAGTCCATAGGCCATTGCTTTATCCACTGAGCCAAACCTGCTAGTGTTCCAATGCCCTTTCTTAATTTGCCTTCTATTAGTACCACTTAATTGTCAACATTGGAAGTTACATTTCTGAGTGCAATGTTCACTTTCCTTTCAGCATCATGCATAAACACATCAATGTAATAGTAAAGCCAGCCAACAACCACAGTGATCACTGGTACCTGGGGTATGTTGGAATGGTTCTAAGGTGAATTCAGGGACAAGTTCTTGGCTTCCAATCTCTCTGATCCTCTCCTGCCATGTCTGTTGGGCTCTGGGACTCACCTGCATGGGAACTCTGAGAGGAAGGTTTCCCTGTGCAGGTCCAAATTCTTGCCTGGTGGTTGATGATACAGATCAGAAGAGAAGAAGGAATGGTCAAATATTGGTCTCCCAGATGAATATTAGACTTCAAAAGTAGTGACCATGTTCCATCCAACCAAAGGTTGCACATGCTGAGGGTCTGCAGTAGAGTTGCTATTTACGTGCTCTGTGTCTGCTCATTAGGCACATTTACTTCTTGTTACTCTAACCTCTAAACAAAGAATTCTCCTGGGGGACACTGGTCTGGACAGAATGGAAACGCTTCCTGCTGATTCTCTGTTCCCAGAAGACTATGTAATAAGCCAGGCGAGTGCAGTTGTGATTAGTCCTTCATTAAATGCCCTGCTTCCTGAAGTCTACACCTCCCAGCACCTCATCTTAACTCAAAGGTAAAGTTTCTGAATGGATGGACCTCCAGGGTATTATGCTCAGTGAAATAAGGCAGAGAAAGACTAATACCATAGGATTTCACTTATATATGGAATCTAAAGAGAAAAATGAAAAAAAGAACAAAATTGAAACACACTCAGACACAGAGGACTTGGGAGAAGAAGGGATTAAGGGGCTTGGGAGACTGGGAGAAGAAGGGATTAAGAAGTAAAAATTTGTAGTGATAAAATAGTCACAGATGTGTAAAGGACAGCATAGAGAATATAGTCGACAATATTGTTATAACTATGCATGAGGCCAGTTGGATACTGAAAATATCAGGGGGGAATCACTATGTAAAGTGTATGATTGTATAACCACTATGTTGTACACCTGCAACTAATACAAAATAATATTGAAAGTAAACTCTATTTGAAAAAAAGTCTAATACTGAGAAATTTGTCTGACTGGTTTTCGGTCTTGAAAGCATTTATTTATGGTGGGGACACACAACCCCTGCTATCTCTAGAAAATTACTATTTCTTTCTTTAAAAAATGGAAGATAATTCTTCCTTTAGTATAAAACCTTGGGCTCTCTACTCATTGGCTTAATGATGTTTTAGCCAAAAAATTAGGAATTTCATAGTTATAGCATGAGTCAGGAATTGTCATTTAGTCCCTCATGATAACAAGTTCATTAAATATAAGTGACACATTTAGATTTTATAACACCATAACCCATCTTAGCACATTGCAACAATTGTCAAATGTATGTTTTACAAAAATGCATTTTATGAGGTAGTACACCTATAAACTACCTTCTCCAATACAGAAATGAGGCACAGAGGGATTTAATGTTATGCCCACATGTATAAGCCAAGAAAGGGAAGGGATATTAATTGGAATCAGTCAGGACACTTCCAGTTCTCAGATTCTGGGGCAGTGGTTCTCCAATAGAGGTGCCTTTGTCCCTGAGGATATTGTAACATCTGTAGGGCGGCTGCTAAACACCTACAATGCACAGGACAGCACCCAACACAAATAATTATCCAGCTATGAGTGTCAGCAGTGACAAGGTGAGAACACCTATTCTAGAGAACATCTCCATTTCATTACACATGCAAATCAACAAAGGTTGTCCTTTCAATGCAAATTTTAATGGATCAAGTCTCCAGGGGACCCAGAGACTGCATTTCTGACAAGCTCCCAGGTGATCTTGATGCAGCAGGTCCTGGTGGTCTGTGGACCACACTTTGGGTAGGTGGGCTGTGGCTCTGTGTCAGAGTCTTGTGTAGGTAATTTTCCACATTCTCCACCAGGATTCTTCTGTGTATATAATTTTGAAAGGCAAGTTTTTTCCTCATCTAAAAGGAGGATAAATTCTGTGTTTGATTCTTTTATAGTAGGGACCACAGTGACATCAAATAATTTATACCTGGAAAACGCTTTGTATAGGCAGAATAATGGATTAAAAAATGTCAATGTTCTAAATCAGAGAACCTTGGAATATGTTACCTCACAGAGCAGAGTAACTGAGATAGATGAAATAAAATTATTAGCTAAGGAGATTAACTCAGATTAGCCAGGTTGGACTAATGTCATCACAATGATTCTCTAAATGTGGAAGAGAGTAGAAGAAGGATTGGAGTCAGAGAGACATTTGAAGATGCCATGTTGCTGGTATTGAAGATGGAGGAAGGACCAACGAATACAGGTGGCCTCTAGAATCTGAAATAGGAATTGAGAATAGGAAAGGAGTTGGAAAGGGATTGCATTGTCCCCTGGATCACCCAGAAATGTCCAAACCCAGCAGTCATTTTGATCTAAGGCTTTTAAAACTCATTTCAGGCATTTGACCTCTAGAACTTTAAGACAGAAAGTTGTTTGTTTTAAGCCACTAGTGTGGTAATTTGCTGCAACAGCAATGGGAAACTGACACAAACATTTATCCAGTAAGATATTGTTCTAGGGAACTGAGTTTAAGCCTCATAAATCATTCAGCTAGCTTCCCTTGGGCAAAGGTATTTTGTGTTGAAATTTCACATTAAGTAGAAAAAAAATAGAGCTAATTTAGAGCTATTTGGCCCCATAGATGGTACAATGAATTTCCCATCACATAAATGTAAATGTGGTTCTGACCTGAGGACTTTGTGGCATTAAGATTCAAAAGATAATTCATTAAAATTAAGGGAACACATTTTACTTTAAATCTTTGTCAAATTTTCTACATCTTTGTTTATTTTGTGTAATAAGCCAGTCAGAGAAAGATAAATATCACATGATCTCAGTCATTTGTGGAATTTAATGAACAACACACATTTCTTTTATTAAATCTCTATATTCCCCAAATTTCTTTCAAGGTTTCTTCCTTTAAAAAAAAAAATCTTTATTGTTGAAAATACTACATATGTTCCCATTCCCCCCCCCACCACCCCCCCTTGACCTTTTCTAGTCAGTCCTTGCCCCTGCCCCGGGCCTTCACCACACTATTATCTGTGTCCTTGGGTTATGCATATTTGCATACAAGTTCTTTGATTGACCTCTTCCCACCCATCCACCCTCCCCCACCTTCTCTCTGATTTTCAACATCCGAAAACAGTAAATAGCAGAATGTGTATAGATAAGCCACACCTCAGTAAAAATCTCTATGTCAGTCAATTTAGAGAACATACAGCTTTTGAAATTGTTGGTTTACAGTCTTGATTGCTTTGTTTACCCATGAAGTCATTTTGATACCCTCCAGCAAAAAGAGCTCATACAGTCTAAGAAATGCTATGGTTTTGGTGTAGTTTTGAGTGAAGCAGTGAAAAGTAGAACTTTGACATTTATCAAAATACATGTTTCTTTTTTAAAAACCTGTTGCTGTTCAAAGGAATATAGTCAGCAAAGAATGTTAACCTTTGAGATTTAATTATTACAGGATATATCAGAAATCATATATTTTTATTAAAACATTAAAATGGAGTAATTCCTAAGATCTGCTTTATCACTCAGCTTTCCAACAGGACACTCTGGACGGATGAAAGTTTATTTATTTATTTTTCTTTATTGATTAAGGTATTACATATGTGTCCTTACATATTACATATGTGTCCTTATCCCCCCCTTGCCCCCTCGCCCCCACACCCATGCCCTCAACCACCTGGTGTCTGTGTCCATTGGTTAGGCTTATATGCATGCACACAAGTCCTTTGGTTGATCTCTGCCCCTTACCCCACCCTCCCCTACCTTCCCTCTGAGGTTTGACTGTCTGATCGATGCTTCTCTGTCTCTGGATCTGTTTATTTCATCAGTTTATGTTGTTTGTTATATTCCACAAATGAGTGAGATCATGTGATAATTATCTTTCTCTGACTGGCTTATTTTGCTTAGCATAATGCTCTCCAGTTCCATCTATGCTGTTGCAAATGGTAAGAGTTCCTTCTTTTTTACAGCAGCATAGTATTCATTGTGTAGGTGTACCACAGTTTTTTAATCCACTCATCTGCTGATGGGCACTTGTGCTGCTTCCAAATCTTAGCTATGGTAAATTGTGCTGCTATGAACATAGGTGTTTCTAGTTTCCTGGGATATATTCCTAGAAGTGGGATCACTGGGTCAAACAGGAGTTCAATTTTTAGTACTTTACAGTGGCTACACCAGTCTGCAGTCTGACCAGCAGTGCACAAGGATACCTTTTCCTCTGCATCCTGGCCAGCACTTAGCATTTGTTGATTTGTTGATGATAGCCATTCTGACAGGAGTGAGATGGTACTACATTGTCGTTTTGATTTGCATCTCTCAGATGATTAGTGACTTTGAGCATGTTTTCATGTCTCTTGGCCTTCCTTTGTCTTCTTTTGAAAAGTATCTATTTATGTCTGTTGTCCATTATTTGATTGGGTTGTTTATCTTCCTTTTGTTAAGTTTTCTGAGTTCCCTGTAAATGTTGGAGATTAAAGCCTTATCGGTGATAACATTGGCAAATATGTTCTCCCATGCAGTGGGCTTTCTTGTTATTTTATTGATGGTTTCTTTTTCTGTACAGAAGATTTTTATTTTGATACTAGAGGCCCAATGCATGAAATTCATGCACGGGATGGGGGCGAGGGTCCCTCAGCCCAGCCTGCACCCTCTCCAATCTGGGACCCCTCTGGGGATGTCCGACTGCCGGCTTAGTCCTGATCCCTGCAGTTGGTCATCCATCTTGCAATCTGGGACCACTGGCTCCTAACCACTCACCTGCCTGCCTGCTTGTTCACACCTAACCACCTCTGTCTGCCCGCCTGAGGCCCCTAACTGCCCTTCCCTGCTGGCCTGATCATCCCTAACTGCCCTCCCCTGCCAGCCTGATCGCCCCCTAACTGCTCTTGCCTGCTGGCCTGATTGCCCCCTAACTGCTCTTCCCTGTCGGTCTGATCGCCTCTAACTGCCTCTGCCTCGGCCCCTGCCACTGTGACTTTGTCCGGAAGGACATCTGGAAGATGTATAGTCTAATTAGCATATTACCCTTTTATTAGTATAGATAGTCACATTTGTTTATTTTCCCTTTAGTTTCCATTGCCCTAGGAGCTGTATTGGTGAAGATATTGCTTTGGCATATGTCTGAGATTTTGCTGCCTGTGGATTCCTCTAATATCTTTATGGTTTCCCTTCTTATGTTTAAGTCCTTTATCCATTTTGAGTTTATTTTTGTGTATGGTGTAAGTTGGTGGTCTAGTTTCATTTTCTTGCATATATCTGTCCAATTTTACCAACACCAATTATTGAAGAGACTCTTTTGACTCCATTGTATGTTCTTGCCTCCTTTGTCAAATATTAATTGAGCATAGTGGTTTGGATGGATATCTGGGTTCTCTATTCTCGTACATTGATCTATATGTCTGTTCTTGTACCAGTACCAGGCAGTTTTGAGAACAGTGGCTTTGTAATATAGCTTGATATCTGATATTGAGATCCTTCCTACTTGTTCTTCTTTCTCAGGATTGCTGCAGCTATACAGGGTCTTTTTTTATTCCAGATGAATTTTTGGAGAGTTCATTCTAGGTCTGTGAAATATGCCATTGTTATTTTAATGGGGAATGCACTGAATCTATAGATTGCTTTGGGTAGTATGCACATTTTAATGATGTTGATTCTATCAGTACATGAACAAGATATGTTCTTCCACCTGTTTATGTCTTCCTCTATCTCTTTTTTCAGTGTCCTGTAGTTTTCTGAGTACAGGACTTTTATCTCCTAAGTTAAGTTTATTCCTAGGTATCTTAATTTTTTTGGTGCAATGGTAAATGGGATTGTTTTTTAAGTCTCTCTTTCTGTAAGTTCACTATTGGTGTATAAAAATGCCATATATTTTTTGGCATTAATTTTGTATCCTGCTACGTTGCCAAATTCCTTTATTAAATCTAATAATTTTTTGATGGAGTCTTTAGGGTTTTCTATGTACAGTATCAAGTCATCTCTGAATAATGACAGTTTTCTTCTTCTTTTCCAATTTGTATACCTTTTATTTCTTCTTCTTCACTAATTGCTATGGCTAGCACTTCTAGTACTATGTTGAACAGGAGTCATGAAAGTGGGCATCCCTGTCTTGTTCTTGTTCATAGGTGAAATAATTTTAGTTTTTGCCCATTGAGTATGATGTTGGCTGTAGGTTTTTTTATGTTGAGGTATGATCCCTCTATTCCCATTTTGCTGAGGGTTTTTATCAAGAAAGGGTGTTGGATTTTGTCAAATGCTTTTTCTGTATCAATTAATATGACTATGTGATTTTTATCTTTCAATTTCTTTATGTGATGTATCACATTTATTGATTTGTGGATATTGTACCTTCCTTGCATCTCCTGGATAAATCCTACTTGGTCATGGTGTAGGATCTTTCTGATATAACGCTGGATCTGATTTGCTAGAATTTTGTTGAGGATTTTGGCATCTATGTTCATGAGGGATATTGGCCTGTAATTCTGTTTCATTGTGTTGTCTTTATCTGGTTTTGGTATTAGAGTAATGTTGGCTTCATAGAATGAGCTTGGAAGTGTTCCTTCCTCTTAAATTTTTTGGCATAGTCTTAGGAGAATAGGTTTTAGTTCTTTGAATATTTGGTAAAACTCTCCTGTGAAGCTGTCTGGCCCCAGTCTTTTGTTTGCTGGGAGATTTTTGATGACTGCTTCAATTTCCTCCATAGTTATTGGCCTATTGAAATTTTTAGGATCTTCCTGATTGAGTTTTGAAAGATTGTATTTTTCTAGGAATATGTCCATTTCCTCTAGGTTATCTAGTTTGTGAGAATAGAGTTGTTCATAGTATTTTTTAACAATCCTTTGTATTTCTGTGGGTTGTGTTGTTATTTTGCTGCTTTCATTTCTGATTTTGTTTATTTGGGTCCTCTCTCTTTGCTTCTTGGTGAGCCTGGCTAGAGGTTCATCAATCTTGTTTATCCTTTCAAAGCACCAGCTCTTGGTTTCATTGATCTTTTGTATTGTTTTTTTGGTCTCTATGTCATTTATTTCTGCTCTGATCTTTATTATCTTCTTCCTTCTGCTCACTCTGTGCTTTTCTTGGTGCTCTCTTCCTAATTCTTTAAGTTGTACAGTTATATGATTTGTTACCATTTTTTCTTGTTTTTTGAGGTAGGCCTGTAAAGCTATAAACTTCCCTCAGGACTGGTCTTACTGTATCCCTTAGTTCAGCGGTTCTCAAACTGTGGGTTGCGACCCCTTTGGGAGTTGAACGACCCTTTCACAGGGGTCGCCTATGACCATCGGAAAACACATATATAATTACATATTGTTTTTGTGATTAATCACTATGCTTTAATTATGTTCAATTTGTAACAATGAAATTGGGGGTCACCACAACATGAGGAACTGTATTAAAAGGTCGCAGCATTAGAAAGGTTGAGAACCACTGCCTTAGGTTTTAGATTGTTGTATTTTCATTGTCATCTGTTTCCAGGATGTTTTTAATTTCTTCCTTGATCTCTTTGGTAACCCAATCATTGTTTGATATCATGCTATTCAGCCTCCAAGTGTTTAAATTTTTTTATTGTTTTTATTATAGTTTATTTCTAATATTATTCCATTGTTGTCTGAGAAGATGTTTGATATGATTTCAATCTTCTTGAATTTGGAAAGACTTTGCCTGTGACCCAATATGTCGTCTATCTTTGAAAATGTCCCATGTGCACTTGAGAAGAGCAAATATTCCGTGGCTTTGGTGTGAAATGTTCTGAAGATGTCAATTAAGTCCATCTGATCTAGTGAGTCATTTAGGATTGAAGTTTCTTTGCTGATTTTTTGTTTAGAGGATTTTTCCAGTGGTGTAAGTGGGGTATTGAAGTCCCCTACTATAACTGTATTGCTATCGATCTCTCCCTTGATATCTTCCAGAAGTTGTTTTATGTATTTGGGTGCTCCTGTATTTATTTTGTCCGATATAAGTATTGCTACCCCAGCTTTCTTTTCATTTCCATTTGCCTGAAAGATATTTTTCCATCCCTTCACTTTCAGTCTGTGTGAGTCCCTTGTTCTGAGGTGGGTCTCTTGTAGACAGCCTATATATGGGTCATGTTTTTTTTTATCCATTCAGATACTTGATGTCTTTTGCTTGGAGCATTTAGTCTGTTTACGTTTAAAGTTATTATTGAAAGGTACTTGTTTGTAGCCATTCTTAATTTTTGTGTGTGTGTTCCTTCTTCCCTTTTTATTTCTTCTTTGCACACCAGTCCCTTTAGCATTTCTTACATGGCTGGCTTGGTAGTGGTAAACTCCCTTAGCCTTTTTTGTTCTGTGAAGCTCCTTATTTCCCCTCAATTTTGAATGATAGCCTTGCTAGATAGAGTATTCTTTGATTCAGTCCCTTGCTTTGAATAACTTTGTAAATTTCCTTCCATTTCTTTCTAGCCTGATGCATTTCTGTTGAGAAATAATTTGATAATCTAGTGGGAGATCCCTTGTATGTAAATTTCTGTCTCTCTCTTGCAGCCTTTAAGATTCTCTCCTTTTCCTGAACATTTGCCATCGTAATTACAATGTGTCTTGGTGTGGGTCTTTTCGGGTTCATATTGTTTGGGACTCTCTGGGCTTGTGTGACTTTTTTTTTCCCCCCATATCAGGGAAGTTTTCTGACATTATTTCTTCAAATAGGTTTTCTAACCCTTGTTCCACTTCCTGTTGTTCTGGCACCCCTATTATTCTAATGTTGCTTTGTTTCATGTTGTCCCAAAGCTCCCTTAGGCTCTCCTTCTGTCTTTTAATTTTTTTCTCCAGTTGCAGTTCAGTTTGGGTGTGTTTTGCTTCCCTGTCTTCTAATTTGCTAATTCAGTCCTCCACTTCTTCTAGTCGACATGAAACTTTTCATGGTGTTTTTTATTGCAGCTATTTCACTCTTTTTTACTTCTTGATTCTTACGTAAGTTGTTGATTTTTTCATCCATCCAGTTTATGCACTGTAGGAACCTTATTCTGAATTCTTTTTCTGACATATTGCATGCCTCCGTTTCACTTAGCTGATTTTCTGATGATCTTCCTTTTCTTTCCTTTGGGTGTTTCTTTGTCTCCCCATCTTTGCCCTCACCAACGGATCTAGGTGTTGAGTTGTGTGTGGGCTGCTCCTCGGGCCACAGTGGCTCCTTGGGATGTGTCTGCTCCTCGGTTGATTGCAGCAGCAGGTGTTCCTCAGTTGGCGGTGTCTCCTCTGGTGGGCTCTGCTCGCAGCAGTGATGGCTCCTCTGACTGGTGGGGGCAGGCTGCTTGTGCAGCTGCTGCTCCTCAGACAGGGGTGGGCTGCTCATGAGACTGCTGCTTCTTGGATGGGGGTGGGCTGTGAGTGGCTGCTGTTCCTCAGACAGGGGCAGGCTCCACATGACTGTTGCTCCTTGGACAGGTGCAGGCTGTGTGCAGCTGCTGAGCCTCAGATGGGTGCGGCCTGCTCACACGGCTGCTGCTTTTCAGACGGGTTTGTATTTCTCACACGGCTGCTGCTCCTCAGATGGGGGCAGGTTGCTCACTGGGCTGCTGCTCCTCCAACGGGGGCCGGCTGCTTGCAGAACTGCTGCTCCTTGGATGGGGTGGGCTGCTCATGCAGTTGCTGCTCCTTGGATGGGGGAAGGCTGTTCACATGGCTGCCACCCCTCGGATGGGTGCAGGCTGCACATGACTGCTGTTCCTCGAATGGTGGTGGGCTTTCCATGTCTGAGGTCTTCTGCTTATTGTGCACCATCTCTAGTTATATACAAATGCACCCTCTCACCATGTACTCTTAATTATGGCTTCTTTAATTCAACAAATTGTACATTTAAAATATGTGCAGTTTGTTTACTGTAATTATACTCCAATAAATTAGTTAGAATTAAAAATTCTAGTGATGTATACTCTCAGATCAAGAGCACAGGTGGCTGAGTCACAGCAGACAATGGTGGCAAGTCATTCTTATAACTGGAAAGAAAGCAAGGTTTCAGATATAAGTATAGGCACTGTGATATTAAATTAAGGCAATTCACATGTCATAAACTATTTTTAACATAAACTATAAGGTCAATATACACACATATATGTATTAAACATCACATATTGCTTGGTGAAAGAAATGCAATACAGATGCATAAAACATCTTGAAAGAGCTTTAGAAACATAATGTAGTGACTCATGATGAGCCCAGAAGAGATCAGAGCACCTTCCCACCAGACAATCCCATTTGATTATGAAGGCATTATAGTAAAACAAGTGCTTTTAGGATGGCTTGTTTTGCAGGAATAGCTAATGATACAATAACAAAACTGAGAGCAATCATAATAATACTAGAGGCCAGGTGCATGAATTTGTGCAACGGTGTATTCCCTCGGCTTGGCCTGTCCCTCTTGAAATCTGGGACCCCTTGGGGGGTTGTTGAAGAGCTGGTTTTGGCCCAATCCCTGCAGGCTAGACTAAAGGACCCCATCAGTGCATGAATCTGTGCAACAGTCCCTAGTATGTGTATAAGATCTTTGGTCAATTTCTTCCTACCCTCCTCCCTCCCCACTTCCCTCTGAGATTCATCAGTCTGTTTCATGTTTCCATGCCTGTGCATTGAGTGCCTGCCCCCTGGTGGTCAGTGTGTGTCATAGCTACCAGTCGAACGATCAAACAATTGGCTGGTCTTTTAGGCTTTTATGTATATAGATGCTTTTTCCCATTTTAGGCATTTGTATAGATATTTGGAGATAGCATTCATGATTACTCTGTTATTGAAGTTTTTTCAGATAATTGTATTAAAAAGTAACCCCATTGAGGTTCACTGCCAGGTAACTAGGGAAAGCTGAAAGGACATGCTCTTTTTCACAAAAGTTGTTACCTGAACCACATGAGTGGACAGGAGCTCAAACTCTCTAATTGGTTATCCTTTCATCATATAATGAACTAGAGGCCCGTTTCAGGAAGATTCCTGCAAGAATAGGGCTTCCGCAGGCCTATTCCTGTGAGAATAGGGCTTCCTGAGACCGGAGCGAAGCAGAGAAGGGAGCGAAGCCCACCGAGGCAGGCTTCGCTCCCTTCTCCACTGCCTTGGCTCCCTCCCTTCTTCACTGCCTCAGCTCCCTTCCTTCTCCACCGCCTCACTCCCTCCCGTCTCCGCCGCCTCGCTCCCTCCCTTCCCTGCTGCCTCGGCTCCTCTGCTTCACCTCCCTCTTGTGTCCGCCACCTCGTTCCCTCCCTTCCCCATCATTTCGCTCCCTCCCATGTCCGCTGCTTCAGCTCCACTTCCATCTCTGCTATCTCTGATCCATTTCCTTCTCCGCCACTTGGCTCCCTTCTGCAGTGCTTGGCTTCCTTCTACACTGTCTTCAGTCTTTGCTGGGCACCTGTGTATGCAAATTAACCGCCATTTTTGTTGGGTTAATTTGCATACTCTTCTGATTGGCTGGTGGGCATAGCGAAGGTACGGTAAATTAGCATCTTTGTCTTTTATTAGTGTAGATAATATTGATCTTGTTTTTCACTGCCCATTATGTGGTTATGACAAAATTTAGAAAAGAGATGTTTCATTAGAGCACTCGAGTCATATCAGTAAAGCAGAAACAGGAAGCAAAGTCAAGAAAGAAACCATAAATATGTTAACCAACCCTTCACCTCAATGAAAAAAAAAAAGCAACTCTTGTCTTTCTCTGTCTGACATATTTCACTTAGCATAATACCTTCTGGGTTCATTCATGTTGTTGCAAATTGCATTCTTTTTAAGGCTTAGTAATATTTTATTGTATATACGTACCACCTCTTCTTTATCCATTCATCTATCAATGAACACATAGGTTGGTTCCATATCTTGACTATTATAAACAATGCTGCAATGAACATAGGGGTGCATGTATCTTTTATTAGGGATGTTGTTTATTTCTTCAGATAAATACCAAGAAGTTGAATTCAGGGGGTTATATAAATGTATAATCATGATATACATTTGAAACTAATATAATATTGTATATCATTTATAATTTTAAAAATATTTTAAAGCCTTTGTATATGGACACCAGTTTTCCATACTTCAATGAATAGGTGTACAGTATGGAAAAGAAAAACTTTTATAGTAATAAAATGTGTGATTAAAAATGTTGCTTCCTGCCGAAACTGGTTTGGCTCAGTGGATAGAGCGTCGGCCTGTGGACTGAAAGGTCCCAGGTTCGATTCCGGTCAAGGGCATGTACCTTGGTTGCTGGCATATCCCCAGTGGGAGATGTGCAGGAGGCAGCTGATCGATTTTTCTCTCTCATTGATGTTTCTAACTCTCTATCTCTCTCCCTTCCTCTCTGTAAAAAATCAATAAAATATATTTTAAAAAAAATGTTGCTTCCTCATTTTTGAAGTCATCTCTGACTCTAAGATCATATTAGGTCAATCTATTTGTTCAAATGTAGACTCCACCTGCAATTATATATTTGATAATCAGTTTTTGTCAGTGCCTATAGTAGGCAGCAGGGACACCAAGCTAAATAAAAATAATAAACTAAGAGACTAGTTACAAAACTCAATAGCATAGCTGTGGTTGGTGTGGCTCAGTTGGTTGGAGAGTAGTCCATACACCAAAATGTTGTGAATTTGATCTCCCTTCAGGGTGTATGGAAGGCAACCGATGGACATTTGTCTCTCACGTCGATATTCCCCTGTCTCTCTCTCTCTCTCTGTCTCTCTCTCTCTCTCTCTCTCTCTTTCTCCTTCCCCCCCTCTAATCAATAAAAACATATCCTCAGGTGAGGATTAAAACAACAACAACAAAAAATCCCAGCAGCAGGTCAGAGTTGACATTATCAGGAAGAGCAGTTAAGTTGGTAATAATGATGTAGAAAAGAATGACAGACCCAAAATGACACTTGGTTTTCAAATTTTCTTCTGCAATAAAATTATATAAGTGGTCTTAACTGCCATGTGTAATTTTGTTTCCATGTGAGTAACATAATGCATGACAATTCTTTTAGGAAAACTATAGAAAACTAGAGGCTTGGTACACGAAATTCTTGCATGGGTAGGGTTCCTAGGCCTGGCTGACGATCAGGGCTGATCTGCGGGGTGACCGGCAGGACAATCGAAGGGCCCCCACTGGCATCCGACTTAGCTGGCCTGGAGCCTGAGGGCTGGGGGTAGCTCCTGCGTTGAACGTCTGCCCCCTGATGATCAGTGGGCATCATAGCGACTGGTTATTTCTGCCAGTAGTTCTGCCATTTGTTCAATTTGCATATTAGGCTTTTATTATATAGGATTTACTCAGGAAGTTAGATGTCATTTCAGAGAAAAATGTTTTTAATAAATCTAATTTGTCCTATAAAAAAATATATAAATTTCCAAATATTTCTCATCCAAGTTTGGGAAACACTTGGAGAGGCTAGGAAAATAAAAATTAAAAAATGGAAACTATACATATATCAGACAGAGCAGAAAGCTCGATCAAGGGAGTTACTAAATTGTATAGGGAATTTAAAATGGAAATTTCAGGCATGAAACAGAGGGAGCAAGTGCTTTCTCCAATCTGATCAAAGAATAGCAATTTCTGGCTCTTACTGTTTGCAGCCCTGTAATCATGGGCACTTTTTCAAACCCAGGATGATTGGTCTTTTTATAACTACCACCCCAAAGAATCTTTTCAGGGCCCTCTTTATGTCTTTGTTCCTGAGACTGTAGATGAAGAGGTTCAGCATGGGTGTGACCACCGTGTACATCACTAAGGCTGTTGCATTTGAGTGTGATCTGTGAGTAGCAGCAGAGCTGAGGTACACTCCTGCACTTGTACCATAAAATAAGGAGACAACTGAGAGGTGAGATGCACAGGTAGAAAATGCCTTATACTTCCCCTCAGCTGATGAGATTCCATGTATGGAGGACACTATCTTAGAGAAAGAGTAAGTGATACCAGCCACAGGAAAACCACCCATCAGCCCAACTTCAAAATACATCACGATATTATCAAGTAAGGGGTCAGAACAGGCAAGTTGGACCACCTGTTTAAAGTTCACAGAAAAAGTGGGGATTTCTAAGTCTGCACAGAAAGATAGTTGCAACACCACTAAGCTTTGTAACAAGGAATTCAGGATACACATGATCCAGGATATCAGAACCAGCAGTCCACAGAGTCAGGTGTTCATGATGACGGTGCAGTGCAGTGGGTGACAGATGGCCACGAAGCGGTCATAGGCCATCATGGTCAGGAGAAAATTATCCAGTCCCCCAAATAATAGGAAAGAAAACATCTGTGTGATGCAGCCTTCATAGGTGATGACTTTATTTCATGTCTGGATATTCACCAGCATCTTCGGGACGGTGGTGGAGGTGAAGCAGATGTCTACCAAGGACAGGCTGGAGAGGAAGAAGTACATGGGCGTGTGGAGGTGGGAGTCTGAACTGATGGCCAGGATGATGAGCAGGTTTCCAAGCACAGAGATCAGGTACATGGAGAGGAAAAGCCCAAATATGACGAGCTGCAGTTGGTTCCTCTGAAAATCCCAGAAGAAGAAATTCTGTAATTCATACATCATTGCCTCAGCCCATGTGGTAGTGGACAAAACTAGGAAGAAAATTAATATGATTAATTTTACACATGTGAGTATTAACATAGTGAAATACTAGAATTTATGTTTTTCAGTCAAGAAATTATATAGTTATATTGATATTGATCATATGGCCTTTAAGGGATCTCCTATGACAACTGTGATTAGGAATTCTTGACCTACACTCAGAATTCCCCCATGAGGTCATGTAATATACAGTCTTAATGGAAAATTCTTTTATGCATTTGAGGAATTTATGTTGAGTACTGACTATATTCTAAGGTAAGAGTATAGAATTCTGAGAAATAAAGTTTTCTACAATCCAATGATTTAGAAAGAATATAAATTACCAAGTAGAAAAACAGATAAAGACACTACAAAGAAAAAGAATTACAGGCCAATATCCCTGATGAACATAGATGCTAAAATCCTCAACAAAATTCTAGCAAATCAGATCCAGCATTACATTTAAATGATCAAACCTCAGAGGGAAGGTAGGGGAGGGTGGGGGTAAGGGGGGGGGGGTAAAGACATATATGTAATACCTTAATTAATAAAGAAAAAAAACTAAAAAAGAAAGAAAGATCATATACCATGACCAAGTGGGATTTATTCCAGGGATGCAAGGCTGGTTCAATATCCACAAAACAATAAATGTGATACATCACATAAACAAACTGAGAGACAAAAATCTCTTAATCATATCTATTGATGCAGAAAAGGCATTTGACAAAATTCAACACCCTTTCCTGATTAAAAACTCTCAGCAAAGTGGGAATAGAGGGATCATACCTCAACATAATAAAAGTCTTATATGACAAACCTACTGCACTTGGTAAGTGCTAATATTAGTTACTATTTATATCATGCCCTGAGCTCTTCAAGCAAGATCCTTTTCTGTATATGCTACATTTTCATACAATTTGGAATAGGATTTACCTCCTATTATGTATTAGTTTATTGCTGGAACTAGAGAAGAAAATGATACATGTTTTTCTGTGTTTTTTAAAAAAAATATTTCTTATTGATTTCAGAGAGAGGGAAGGATAGGAAGAGAAAGACAGAAACATCAATAATGGAGAGAATCATTAATCAACTGTCTCCTGCATGCCCCCTACTGGAGACTGAGCCTGCAACCCAGGCATGTGCCTTGACCAGAGATCCAACCATGACCACCTGGTTCATGGGTTGATGCTCAACTACTGAGCAGCACCAGCCAGGCAATACATGTTTCTTTTTCAGTCTAGACTGACCAAAATGACTTCTTAGTTGCAATAGCTTTCCAATTCACTTTAGGTAGCCAATTTTATCATCGGAAAATAAGATTGGTTTACTTTTACCCAAGACATGAACCTATGATTCCTTTTCTTCTTTGGTTGCATTGGTTTGAAATTTCAGAACAGTGATGGGACATGACAGTAACAGGCATATTTGTCCTCTGTATGACCTTCGAACAGATTTCTCAAATATTTTCTTGTCAGGTCTGATGTTAGCTGATGACCAAGGAAAGTATTTTATGATAGTTAAGAAACATCTTATTTATACTTTCTCAGAACTGCTTTTATACATTATCAGCTGCATACTTAATGATGATGCTATTACATTTGGATGCTTTTTTATTAATTTATTCTAAAATAATAAATAAATTATCAATATTAGAGGCTCATGGCTTTCTTGGGTGGACTGCTTCTGTTCATAATTTAAATCAGGTAGTCTGCACTCCATACACTATCCTATAGATTTCAAGGGTGCCTTAGTAAGAGAATTGCTTGTCAGGTTATTGGAACCAAGAGTGGAACCCGAGAACAGCTCATGTCTGGGTCTCCATTCAGCTAAGTTCTCCTAGAGCTAAGTTTTGAGGTACGTCAGGTTGACTTTAATGGACACTGGCACAGGGAGAGTTATATTGGGAAGAAAGTCAGGATGGTGGATGGATCTGACAGTTACATCAGCCAGGGTCTGGGGAGACTGAGCAGAGACTGTGATATTAATTTCCTGGACCTTCCCACTAGCAGAAAGAAAGCCAGATTTAACTCTTCTTTTAATTTTACAATTTTGTATCTGACTGACTGCCCATATCTGAATCTACACACTTAAATCAGGGGTCAGCAAAGGACTCCCCAAAGAGCAAATCCCACCCACAGCCTGTTTTTGTAAAGAGGCTTTATCAGTAGGGTGATGGTAGCCCCGTAAAGGATATGTCTACATTCTAACCCCCAGTACCTGTAAATGTGACCTTATTTGGAAAAAAAGGCTCTTTATAGATATAATTAAGGGTCTCAAGATGAAATCATCCTGGATTATCCAGTTGGACCCTAAAACCAATGACCAGGCTCCTTATAAGAGATACAGTGGAGAGGCACAGAGAAAAGAAGGCCATATGTCTCCTAAGATTGGAGTGATGCAGCCACAAAGCGCAGGGATGCTTGGAGTCACGAAAAGCAGGAAGTGGAAAGGAGCACAGCCTCCCTTAGAGCCTCTGGGGAGTGCAGCCTTTCTGACATCCTGAGAAAAGACTTCTGGCATCAAGAACCTGATGAAAGAAATTCCTATTGTTTTAAGCCACCCATTTGGGCTTAGTTATTACAGAATCCACAGAAAATGAATACCTACAGCCAAGCCCATCAGTGTGGGTATTCCCTACAATTGCTTTCACACTACAATGGCAGCGTTAAGTAGCTGCAACAGAGCACTGATGGTCCAATAATAATCTTTATCTAGTTCTTTACAAATATGTTTGGTAGTGACTGCTCTAAGTCACTATCAGGTACTGGTTTTATATTCAAAGTACTCTTTCCCGTCATAAACGCTCTGAATAGCCTCGCTGGCCAGATAAAAAAAAATATGTACCAATGTGAGTTTAAAGATGTGAATGCATTTACCCCAGATGAAAAAATTAAATAATTCGATCTGGGGAACTTGTACAAAGGACACTCTATCTCTGCAGCCAAAAATAATTTACTCTCCCCACCCCCCCCCCACCCCCCCCCATCAAGTGAATCTTCAGAATTGATCTCTGGTTTTCAAAGTTGAGGTCAAGGGGAAGTTTCTGGGAGGTTCCTTTTGGGATGGGTGTGGTCAGGGACATCACTAAATCTCTGGGTCAGACACTCATGTGACTCACAGCAGCTCAGAAGCTCATGATGTTATCCTGTCCATGTGTCCTGCATGAGCACTTACATACCCTGGGGAGATGTTTATTCCAGTGGAGGTGGACCCATCAGTAGGAAGGGAATATGCATCTGGACCCCAAGGTGATCCCATGGAGACAAAACTGGCAGAAAAGTTGCCTTTTATTTATGGTCCCTTGGTTTCAAGGGAGCCGAATTGCTTAGAGAACTGAGCAACAGTAAAACAGTCCATTTAATGAGGAGCCCTGAGAATTCAGCCTCTGGACCTCCCTCTGCAGACTCACCTGCAGCTCCTCAGCCACAGGCTAAGAGCA
>NW_005368527.1:2157-2609 GCF_000412655.1 Myotis brandtii | reverse complement strand
GGGACAGTGAGGGGTGATCAGGTCAGCAAGGGAGGGCAGTTGGGGGCAATCAGGCCAGCAGGAAGCGTCGTTAGGGGCGATCAGGCAGGCTGGCAGGCAGGTGAGCAGTTAGGAGCCAGCGGTTCCTAACTGGATTGTGAGAGGGATGACCCCAATTGGAGAAGATGCAGGTCTGGCTGAGGGACACCCCCCCTCCTATGCACAAATTTTGTGCACCAGGCCACTAGTATAATAATAATAAAAGGCTAATATGCATGTTGACTGAACTGCAGAATGACCGGTTGCTATGATGCGCACTGGCCACCAGGAGGCAGATGTTCAATGCAGGAGCTGCCCCCTGGTGCTCAGTGCACTTCCATATGGGGAGTGCCATTCAGCCAGAAGCTGGCTCATGGCTGGCCAAGTGCAGTGGTGGTGGCAGGAGCCTCTCCCACCTCTGTGGCAGCACTAAG
>NW_005368527.1:464-1956 GCF_000412655.1 Myotis brandtii | reverse complement strand
CGAGTGCACAAATTTTTGTGCACTGGGCCTCTAGTTAAAAATAAAATTTCATATATTAATTATTCTTACCATTTGCAGCAGCATGGATGGAACTGGAGAACATTGTGCTAAGAGAAATAAGCCAGTGAGTGAAAGAAAAATACCACATGATCTCACTCATTTATGGATAATAAAGAACATTAAAACCTGATAAACCAAAAGATAGATACAGAGGCAGAGAAGCATCGAACACACTGTCAAATTACAGAGGGAAGGCTGGGGAGTGTTGGAGGGGGGTAAGAGATCAACCAAAGGACTTGTAAGCATGAATATAAGCATAACCAATGGACTCAAGACACTGGGGTTGGGATGGGGTGAGGGCATGTGCCAGGGGGTAGGGGAGGCCAAGGGAAGGTCAATGGGGGGAAAAAAGGAGACTACTATTTGTAATACTTTAAACAATTTAAAAAAATAATTATATTTAAAAAAAAGAAAAGAAAATGGACTTTGAAATAAAAAGGATTGAAGTTTTGAGTCTTGAAAAAAATAAAGTGTGTCTCCTATAACCAAAAAAACCCCACAAAAATTAAATTGCATATATTAATTATTCCAAAACAAAATAATTAAATCTATAATAATAAAAGCATCATATGCTAATAAGACCATCCGAACGACCTTCCAGACGTCATTCCCGATGTCCTTCTGGACAAAGCCACGGTGGCAGAGGTTGAGGCAGAGGGGGTTAGGGGCGATTAGGCAAGCAGGTGAGTGGTTAGGGGCGATGAGACAGGCAGGCAAGCGGTTAGGAGCCAGTGGTCCCAGATTGAGAGAGTGATGTTCAACTGCTGGTTTAGGCCCAATCCTGCAGGGCCTTACCAGCAGTTGAACATCCCTAGAGGGGTTCTGGATTTCGAGAGGATGCAGGCCAGGCTGAGGGACCTTCCCCCTTGCCTACGTGCACAAATTTTGTGCACATGCCTCTAGTTTAAAATAAAAGGGGAACTTCATGGGTGAAGGCAACATGAGTGCTTCTGGCTGTGTCATGCATCTGGCAAGATAATTATTTGTGATGGATGTATTTGAAACAAAAGCTTAGTCAAGCACACTACTGTATTTGATACCTAATTTCCAGGTTTCAATGTTGTATTTAGCTGAGCATCCAGAAGAGCTACCATAGTTACTGGCAAAACTGGATTATCAAATATCTATGTCCCAGGGGAATCTATTTGGAAACATACAGGAGAGGTTCAGAGACAGGAAGAGCCGTGAGGTAGTGTATATATGACATTCTGAGCTAAAGATGAGGTAAAGCTCCTGAGGCTTCAGAAGGGAGGAAGGACATTGCAGGACAATGAGAAGAGCAGATGTTCAGTAATTAGAAATTTGCCCTGCCCTATGTATAGGTCATAAATGTTACTAGTATCTCTGATGATAACTTTTATTATTAAGAAGACCTAATAATAAGGGTCTTTAAGGGAGAGGTAAATTCTTTAAGGGAGAGGTAAAAGTTTCT
>NW_005368527.1:0-415 GCF_000412655.1 Myotis brandtii | reverse complement strand
GGTGACTCATTCTGAACCCTTACAATAGTGACCCAGTTTCATTCTTTTGCCTGTGGTTGTCCAGTATTCCCAGCACAGTTTATTGGAGACACTGTCCTTTCCTCATTTAACAATTTTGGTTCCTTTCTCCTAAATTAAGGACCTTATGTGTGTGGGTTTATTTCTTGGCTCTCTATTCATTTCCATTGATCTATGTGTCTGTTTTTGTGCCAGTACTATACTGCTTTCATTACTATAGCTTTATAATACGTAGAGCTTGAAATCAGGGAATGGGTTGCCTCCAGCTTTGTTTTGCTTTCTCAGAATTGCTTTGGTTAATCCGGGTCTTATGCGGTTCCACGCAAATTTTACATTTGTTCTATTTTTGTGACAAAATGCCTCTTCTGCTTTCAGGTGTAAGACAGTGGAATTCTAT
>NW_005368526.1:0-500 GCF_000412655.1 Myotis brandtii | reverse complement strand
ATTGAAATTAAAATTCAAACTTATTTCAATTACATGTAGGGGAGAAATAAACTTTCCTCTATACCAGCGCTCAACCTGTTGTGGGTCGCGACCCCTTTGGCGGTCGAACAACCCTTTCACAGGGGTCGCCTAAGAAAATCCTGCATATCAGATATTTACATTACGATTCATAGCAGTAGCAACATTACAGTTACGAAGTAGCAACGAAAATAATTTTATGGTTGGGTCACAACATGAGGAACTGTATTTAAAGGGCCAGAAGGTTGAGAACCACTGCTCTACACCCAAGGTTCTTCTGGTTGGTCAAATAATCAAACAGACACGAGACAGATTAGTAAGAGAAAATACCTAAATGTAATGCATATATGTGTATGGAAACCCCACATAGATGAGAGAGTCAAAGACCCCCACATGCATTAGAGGTTCTGAGACAGAAAGGGGTAGTGGGGTGTTATGAGACATCAGAGCTAGGAAGGAGGTAATGCACCTGGTGGGCGTCA
>NW_005368525.1:0-683 GCF_000412655.1 Myotis brandtii | reverse complement strand
CAATGTCTATTTCCTGGGTTTGATATTGTACTAATTAGTTCGTAAGCTGTTACAATTGAGGGAAACTGTGGGAAAGTACACAGAACCTCTCTGTATTACTGTTACAATTTCCTGTAAATCTATAATTATTTCAAAATTCAAAAAAAAATAATTTCCTGGTTTTAATGGGGGACTTTGCTGGATCAAAGTGACCTCACAGGACATGCTTAGGGCAAATGTGCTCTACCATTCCCAAAAGTCCCCTCCCCTCCACAAGTGGCAATGGCTCTAAGGGCTGCCATCAAATGTATCCCAAATCTAATAGGTTGCTCCTCTTTTTAAAACACATCCAGCCCAGCCAGTGTGGCTCAGCAGTTGGTTCTACCCAGGAACCAAGAGGTCACTGGTTCAATTCTGGATCAGGGCAAATGCCGTTGCATGCTCAATCCCCAGTAGGGAGTGTGCAGGAGGCAGCCAATTGATGATGTTTCTCTCTCATCGATGTTTCTATTTCTCTATCCCTCTCCCTTCCTCTTTCTCTAAAAATCAATAAAAAATAAAAACACATCCAGAGAAATAAGTTCAAATTCCTCAATTAAAATGACATACAGCTTACCTTTCCAACCTCATTATATGCCCTTCCCTCCCTTTGCCCGGAAAACAAACACTTTCAGGTTTGTGACTCCAATGATGCTCTCTCTTCC
>NW_005368524.1:860-1145 GCF_000412655.1 Myotis brandtii | reverse complement strand
CACACACACAGAGAAACATTGATGTGAAAGAGACACATCTGTGAAAGAGTCACAGCGATTGGTTGCCTCCTGAATGCACCCAACTGGGGGTTGGGGATCGAGCTTGCAACAGAGGTATGTGTTGCTGGAATTGAACCCACAGCCGATGCTCTATCCATTGAGCCAAATGGGCCAGGGCGCCCCTTTGTATTTCTATCTCTGGTGCTTGGGCTTGGGCTTGGCCTGGCCCCTCCGTTCCTGTGTCCAGTTGCTGGGGTCCAACCCCAGCAGGTCCAGGGGTCCCCA
>NW_005368524.1:0-576 GCF_000412655.1 Myotis brandtii | reverse complement strand
ACCTGGGGAAACAACCTTTCTCAGAGAGGTGACCTTGGTTAAAACACATAGCGCTAAGGGGAGCAAACATATCAAGAACAGTATGCTATATACGCCAGGTCCCTTGAAACATATGCTGTGCAGATGTTTCTTTCCTGAAGTGACTGTGTTAAGCAGCAATGATGGACCGGCTTCCAGCAAATTCCCCCTTTTTTATTTTTTAAATGATAGCACATGCAAATCAGTGGCCACAACTCAGATTGGGCAGTTTAAGACTCGGAAGAAGACTGGCAAGCAATGACAGTGAGCATAGCTATAAACATAGTGGATGGAGCGCACAAGGAGCCTTTTTCCTGTAGAAGGTTGCTGGCCTCTTCAGTCAAGGGATTTCATCTGTCCTCAAGTCAGTGGTTTGGTTGTCCTTGTTGATCTGGCTAGCGGGCGGCGTCACTGGCGACGGACTTCCCGAAGTGTCAGCGAGTTGAATGGCTGGATGATGGGTCCATCAGGGCTGCACTTGATGGTGGTGTCGGTGTCCGAGGAGGAGCAAGCTGTGCCCTCTGGGTTGGCTGATATGGAAGATGGAGGGTAGTAGAG
>NW_005368523.1:0-784 GCF_000412655.1 Myotis brandtii | reverse complement strand
TTCCAGATTAGTCCTGTAGCTTCTCCTTTATCCTTGAGCATTATACTGACAGTACCTTCTTTTGGCTCTTGAGGTGTTTAAGATGCGTTTGTCTAGTGTTGTAATGTTTTTAAAGTACAAGGGTTGATATAAAATGAATATTATTATGAATGAAACTCCACCCCTCTGTAGAACTTTTCTCCCTCATTGGGTTTAGAAGTCCTCATTTCCTGTTCTCCCGTCTCCATAGGCCTCATCAAGGATATTTGTGAGGAGCCCCATGGATGCCTTGGGAATTGGGTTCTAAGGTCCAGGCCCACGTCAGTTAACATCGATCACATATCATCCCAACAACAAGAACAAGTGCAGAGGAAAGAAGGAGAGGCCACAGGATAAACTGGAGGACGGGGGCCTCCTCCGAGAGCCGTGTCCTTCCTGGGGAGGGTCCCAGAGCCTGGAGACCACACGCTCCTCACAGTGGAATTTCCAGGGAAACCAATACCCAGCTCCCTGAGGGGTCGGGATCCAGAGAACACACATCCCGCCAAGGCCAGGAGCAGGGTATGCACAGGGTGTGGCAGAGGCTGCCCAGGCTCCCAGGTCACAGAAGCTACACTTCCGCTTTGCTTTCTATTGAATTTTAGTTCTGAATGACAGTTATAATAAATGTTCTCTTGTATTCGTTTCTTGGGTGTAACATAGTGGATAGATAATCATATACTTTACAGAGTGTCCCCCGGATATTTCCAAACCCACATGGAACCATAAGCAGTTCCTACAATGTTAGTCACTGTATTCTCTATGC
>NW_005368522.1:51464-57600 GCF_000412655.1 Myotis brandtii | reverse complement strand
CATACCAGTGGGAGGAAAGGCACTATGATAGCCAGAAGGCTCAGTTAATAGGATAAGGATAAAAAGCAATAGAAAAGATGTGTCCATGTCCATTTCCTAAGTCACAGTTTAAGCTGGTTGAGCAGAAGCAGCTAAAGACTGGAAATGTAATGGTAGAGGTTCTTTTCTGGGCATACTAGGTCGTGAAAGATCTTATTTAGTTCCTGGAACACTTATTGTAGAGGGAAGCACCCCAACTACTAGGGTTCTTTCCCAGAGACTCTGAGGAAGAAACCATCACCCATCCCCTTTGAATTTCTCAAGTGTTCAGGTAAAAGCACCCAACGAGGTGACATTACTCGCAATGTCCACCAGAGGGCGATAGGCTGCTGCTGGGACCACCTTCTCCAGCAGGCCAGGGTGAGGAAGCCCTTCAGTCCCTTATCACGTATATTTCTAAGTCCTCAGAGCACAGAACACCTGATAAACAACGAAGCCCCTCCTGCGGACGTGAAGACATAGAAGAAAGGATGGACATGGCACCCATCCTGCCCCAAGCCCCACCTCCTTACTCACGGCTGCAGGGCAGACTAGATTCCCAGGGATCCTGGAATGCTTTCCCTCCTGTGATATGTGACTAACACAGCACACAGAGTTCATGGTTTTTCCTGGAGTATAGCTGGTCCCTTTGCATCTCATCCTGGAGAGAGGATGAGATTAGGAGATGAGTATGATTAATGTAACCGTTTTAGAGATGAGGACCCTGGAACTGAGGCCCAGAGAAGTTATGAGCAGATCCTAGAATGGGGGCCTCTTCTCTGTGCTGCCACATTGCAACTCTGCCCTTTCCCTGGCCACACTGTGTTGTAAGCCGATGTTTTTCTCTTCCATCCACCAGATGGGCGTGATAGGGGCCTAGGGGTTGCATTTTGTTCACTGCTCTATCCTAGCACAGAGAACACTGCTGGGCACCCGGTAGGTAGGACATGGAGTAGAACTGGAGCCAGAGTAGGTGAGGTCTAGTGAGCTTCCAACTCAGGTGATTCCCGTGTTAGCAGCTTGGATGGAAGAAGACAGGAGCCTGCCTGGGAGGACAGAGGAGAAACGGTGGATGTTGTCTCATGAGTCTGCAGACTTTGGGCCTATTTCTCCTTCTACCCCATCACTGCACTGCACTGTCTCTCCCTTTTCGTGGCCAGAAAAGGGCACCTGAGAGAGTGTGCATGAAAGTGTCTCCTTCCCAGATCTGAGTACAGTCATGGCCACTGGTTCTGTTTCTCAAAGTCCTGATCTAATAAAGGCAATATTATTGCCCTGTCGCTGGGGCTCAATCACAGTACTGGGAGATTGCACGTGCAACCTCACTGTGTCCTCGCAGGGAAGCGGAGTGTGGCTTTCTCCAGGTTTTACAAAGCCAGACAGCAGTAGGTGGAAGAGTTGGGATTTCAGGCCAGTCCCAAATGCCAAGTGCTTGCGCATCCCTTCAAGTAAGAGGTGCCAAATGCATGGCAGGCACACAGGCCACTGTCAGTGTCCATGCTGACTTTAGTGGTGCATGGATGAACATTTCATGTACAGGTTTTAAGTGTGTGGCATTGTTTTGTGTGCAGTAAAAAGTCAGCTAACACATAAAGCAATGCTGAGCCCTTTTTGGAGTCGGGGCAAAACAGGGGCATCGCCCAACCCGTGCCAGACCCTCTAAAGCCACCTTGAAACAGTTCTGTGCTTTCCCTGGAATTCCTCACTGGGCCTAAGCTGCTCATCACTTCTCTTTCTCTCCAAATCTCTGTCTGCAGACACCAGGAAGGTCAGCCCCTTTTCCCAGCAGCTTGTCCAGCTTCAGGTCCCAGCAGGTAGCAGATGGGCTTTTAAACACATAGGGTTCACAATCACACCACAGCCAGATGGTTCTTATGAATAAACTGCAAGTGATTCGTGGGAACTGCATGATGAGTAACTAATCTGAGTGAGCTAGAAGCCCACTGGAGAAAGTGGAGACACCACTTGCTCATGGGAATGTGTGCTGTTTTGTGACTAGAGGCAAGTGCATAGAAAAGCACTGAAATGGGCAGCTTGGAATAGGTGACAGGTTCAGCAGTCCAGAGACAGACCTCCTTCACACAGCAATTCTACAAGCACCGAGGGGCCCCCCTACCAGGGCCCTCATGCAGGTCCCTGCGCATCCTGGGGAGGGGAGACAGCGCCCCTCTGTGGATGTTCTGGAGGGCCTTGTGCTCCTCTGTGGCCACCATCGAGCTCTGCCACCACCCTATGTAGTACCGCGCCTTGCCCAAGCTTTGCAAAGCGAAGCCGCGAACGCCGGCCCAGCGCAGGGCAGATGCGTGGAAACTCTGCGCACTGCACCTGCTGCGGGAGCCATGCAGCGCGGGTTCTGGGGCGGTGAACCCCGCGGATGCTCGTGCGCCCAGCAGGAGCAGGGAGCCCGAGTCAGTGGTGCTGCTGCTTCCTCGCGCACAGCCTGCAGCTGCGACCCAGGAGGCACAGGTGGGCGGGGACCAATGAACCTCCCCGCAGGGGCAGCCCCTGGTGTAGTGCCATGCGCCCAAGATGTCCCGCAGGAAGTTGGCGGCGCCCTTGCAGCGCAGGTCCCGCCGCTTCCGGAAAGTCTCCCAGCGCTCCCGCTGCGCGCCCAGCTCCATGGGGGACGTGGTTGGCGCGGGTGGCTTTAGGGTTGGTGGTGGACCTGCCTGGTGTTTTCTCATGATTAGATGGTGGTGTGGGTTATGGGAGAAAAACCACGGGGTAAAATAACATTTTCATTTAATCGTATCCAGAGTATATAATATCCACATTGTTTTTGACTGTTTAAGCAGACCTTAATCACCTGGCTGAGGTCCTGTTGGTCAACTTTCTCCAATGCCACCTTCCTCATTTCCCCCGTTTCCACACTATACTCAGGAAGTATTTGGGATTCTTCTGTGTGAATGTTGCATGTATTTATATTATGAAGGTCTCACGGATTTTCCCTTTTCGCATTTAGGTTATAAGGCAATCTTTTGTTTATTTATTTTTCATTGTTCCAGTTTTGGCCACTGGGAGCATTTGCAGTTGACTCCTAGGTCGGTTTGGTGTGATCTGCTATACGGGGTTTCTTCGGAACAATTCCATGCTTTCTGGCTCTTCTTGCACATTTCCATATTGCATATGTCCCAGCCTCACCTTGCCTCTGTCCAGGCTCCTGGAATCAGCCGGTTCTCCAAGGAGCACAGCTTCCTTTTATTAGGAAATGGCAGCAGGAACCAATATCTGTGCACCTGGTGTCCTCATTGCTGCTCCGATAAAGTGGCTTCTGGGCCCTGTCAGCTGACAAACAAGAAAATATATATGTGTGTGTATTGACTCATGCATATGTTCATTTGTATAACATTTCTATATGTAAGCATCGATCTCTATATTACCCTAAATATAAATTCATACGGATGTCTCCAACTGTATGATTGCATGGATCATCCTTGCCTTTGCCCCTTTATTATCTCTAACCTCCCACTCCAGCACTGAGTGACCTGCCCCTCACCATCCAGCATTCCCACCATCCAGTGACTGACATGTCCAGTTCCACCACACATGCATAATCCTGTCAGTTTTCTTAACCTCTACAACCATGGATGAGAAGTTTGTCCACCAGAGGACGCTGCATATATGTGTAAGTTTCCTTTTCTCTTTGGCCTTACAGACTTCTTTCATTTCCAAAGGTGCTGAGGTCAGCACTGTTTCTCTCCCCCTACCCCCTTTAGTGCTGTTTTTCTATACATTTGCCTTATGGTTAGATTACTGTTTTATATTCTGCATTCCATCCCAATATCCCCTGGTATCCTTAGTAATATGTTTACATTTAGCATTAAGTGTCCATCTTTGTGCAATAAATTACTAAGGATTTTGATAAATGCATAGTCATGTAACCACCATTATTTTATCACAGGTAAGAATATTACTGCCCTGAAATATTGCCAGTGCTTGACCTATTCAAGTTGCCACCCGCAATGCTTGCCAAGCACTGTGGTCAGTTATTTACTATCTGTATTTTTGCATTTTCCACAATTTCTTATAATTGGAGCACACAGTATGTAACCTTTTGAGACTGGACTCTTTCACTTAGCAATATGAATTTAAGATTCATCCATGTCTCTCTGTGTCCTGAAAGATCGTTTCTTGTTTTTGCCAAGTGACATTCCATTGTATGGATGCAATGATTCGTTTATTCATTCGCCTCTTGATACACATCTTGGCTGTTTCCCATTTTTTCCATCATGACTAAAGGTGCTATAAACATTGGTGTGCAGGATTTTATGTGGACTGACAGTGTTGAACTTTACCCAAGCCCTGTGGTCCTGAAAAACAGTGAAGGTTAAGAGAGCTCCACTTTATGTTCTGGGAAGCGACTTACTGCAAGGAGCTTCCCTTCCCATAGGACTCAGATTAAGATTCATGGGCATCCCATTCCTCCCAGTTTAACTTAGGACAAAACCAGACATGGTCCCTCCAAATTCCCATTGCTCAACTCATAAACAATTAGCTGAACTACTTGTGCCCACTGAATAGCAGGAGCAAACTACTTGGCCATCAGACTCTGCTTAAGGCTCTGTCCTTCCCCTAGGTTTCTGAACCTTGACCCAGTCTCAGCCTGAGCCAGCAGACAAACCCTCCTGAGAGAGAGCTGGCCTACCAGTGAAACATTCTTTGATTCCTCTATCTGTTCACACCACCCTTTCATTCCATTTCCACACTCTGCATTCTTAGTATCCTCTATCTATAGATATAAAATCCTAATATGCAAATAGACCGAACAGCAGAATAACAACTGAGCAACCAGTCACTATGATGGGCACTGACCACCAGGGGGGCGTGTGCAGAACATGGCAGGCATTGGCCGTGGCAGGATGGTGGAGCAGGTGAGCAGTGGTGCCAGACCAAGGTGGGGTACCTGTCACTGTCATTGGGGTGAGCCTCTGGTGGTTACTGAAAATTCTTTGCTCCTGCATGCCACAGTCCCTCTGGGTACTCGCACCTGCTGCCGGCGCTTGCACCTGCTGCCAGTGCCAGCCCCACTTGTACCCACTGCTCATGCCAGAGCCGCCGCTCTCACCTGCTGCCGGGGCCTGGCACCTGATTGCTCGGCACCGTCAATGGGTACAGCGGTGGCTGCTGGCCCCAATTGCCCCTCAGGGTTTCTCAACCTCCCCCTGCTCCTGAGGGGTGATCAGGGCAGCAGCCGCCGCTTGCATCCGCTGCTGGCGACAGCCCCAATCACTCTGCGCTGTCAGCAGGTACAAGTGGGGCCAGCGCTGTCAGCGTGTGGCAGCAGTGGTGGCGGGAGCGGAGCTGCCAGCAGACAGGGGACCGAGGACCATGGCAGGAGGGGCCAAGGAAGGAGTGTGGAGGATGGGCCGAGACCCACCACAGCCTTGTGGCCTGCAGTTTTTTTCAAGGTGCACAAATTTGTGCACTGGGCCCCTAATCCAGTGGTCAGCAAACTGCGGCTCTCGAGCCACATGCGGCTCTTTGGCCCCTTGAGTGTGGCTCTTCCACAAAATACCGACTTCTGCGCATGGGCCATGAAGTTTCAATCGCATTGTACGTGCACACCCGCACGTGGTATTTTGTGGAAGAGCCACACTCAAGGGGCCAAAGAGCCGCATGTGGCTCGAGAGCCGCAGTTTGCTGACCACTGGATTAGGGGCCCAGTGCACAAATTTGTGCACCTTGAAAAAAACTGCAGGCCACAAGGCTGTGGTCTATATATATAAAAGGCTAATGTGCTAAGTGTCCAACCTTCCGACTGGTCGCTATGACTCACACTGACCACTAGGGGGCAGACGCTCAACACAGGAGCTGCCATGATGCGCACTAGCCATTTACAGAGAAACAACACTCAGCTTCCCCCAGGTGAGACACAGGCCCTGCCACCACCCCGGAATGACACCCCACCAAATCGCAGCCGACATTGCTGAGACCCTATGGCACAAAATGCAGCCCACAGCCCAGCCCAGCCCAGCCCGGAAACGGTCGCTATGGGTGCCGGGTAATGATGTCACGTAGGAATGCCTGGCTTCCTCTCCCTAGTGACCACTAGCCTCCTTGCAGTTTCTTCAGCCCAGGAACACGACTTGCTTTATAGCCAGGTGCAAACATTTTGCAC
>NW_005368522.1:39904-50980 GCF_000412655.1 Myotis brandtii | reverse complement strand
GTGTGTTTTCATCTGTCATTGTGGATTGTGAATTTGGTTGACACTTCTATTATAGAGAAAGGGCAAATAGCTATATTAAAATATTTCTTCTAATTAATTTCCTTTCAATGTGCACAAAACCACGCATCAGGCCACTAGTATGAAATAAAAAGCCTTTTGGCCAAATTTTGAAAGGCTTGCTGAACTTATGGTCAGAGCATTCTCCCTGTCGCAATAGTGCCCCCACCTTCCCTGCAATAATCCTTTGAATAAAGTTCCCCTTTACTAATTCTGAATTTGTGTTTTATTTGACAGGACATCAGTTTTGATATCATTTGGGCAGATGCTTAATAGCATCATTGCTGCATCAAATTACAGTAAAACTCTGTTTAACATTGGTAAGAACCTATCAAACTGTCTTCCAAAGTTGATGCCTGATTCAGAATTCCAACCGTAAGTGAGTGACCATTCCTGTTGCTCTGCATGCTCGCAAGAGTTGGTGTTGTCAGTTTCTAAAATGTGTAGCACTGTCTCATCATTACTGTATTTTGCAGTTCCAGAAGGCCAAATGCTAATGAGCACCCTTTCATCTGCCCATCTGCCATCTGTACATCTTCATGGGTGAGATGTCTGCTCAGATTACTTGCCTGTTTTTAAGTTAGATTGTTTATTAAGTGTTGATTTTTATCTATATTTCTCATATCTAAAGATAAGTCCCTGTTTAGACAGGAGCTTTGCAAATATTTTCTTCCAGCCTTTAACTTGTCTTTCTTCCCTTTTTAAAAAAATATATTTTATTGACTTTTTACAGAGAGGAAGGGAGAGAGACAGAGAGTCAGAAACATCCATGAGAGAGAAACACAAATCAGTTGCCTCCTGCACATCCCCTACTGGGGATGTGCCCGCAACCCAGGCACATGCCCTTGACCAGAATCGAACCCGGGACCCCTCAGTCCTCAGGCCAACGCTCTATCCACTGAGCCAAACCGGTTTCAACTCTTCCTTTTTTTTAATGTTTTGAATCAATCAGCTTTATTGAGGTATAAAGTACATATAATAAAATTCACCTATTTTAAGTAAATTATTTGATGAGTTTTGACAGTTATATACAGTATATAACCATCACCATAACCATAATGTAAAACATATCATCCTAAAAAGTTTCTTTATGCCCTTTTGCAGTCAATAAGACCCTCATCCCATGGTCTCACCCAACTCTCTGAATCTCTGTTGATTTGTCTTCATTTTTTTTCCTTTTCTTTAGATTGGATAATCTCAATCTATCTATCTTTATATTTGTCAATTCTTTCTTCAACCAGTTCAAATATGCTGTTAAGCCCCTGTAGTGAGTTTTCACTTCAGTTATTGTACTTTTCAACTCCAAATTTCTATGTGGTTATTTTATATTATTTCTATCTCTTTATTTGATATTCTCTGGTGAGACATTGTCCTCATAATTTCCTTTTGTTCTTTACACATGATATACTTTATTTATTTGAACATATTTAAAACAAGTGCTTTAGAATTTTTGTCTACTAAGTCCAATGTCTGTGCTTTCTCAGACATAATTTCTACTGATTGCTTTTTTGTTTTTCTCTGTTTTTCTTCTTCTTTACATATCTCATACTTTTTTTTTTAATCTAGCCATTCTAAATAACATAATATGGCAACTCTGGAATTGAGATTCCCTCCCCTCTCCAGGGTTTGCTTTTGTTGCTATTTGTTGCAATTATTGTTGTTAGTTTGTTTAGTGATGTTTCTGACCTAGTTCTGTGAAATCTGTATTCTTTCTTTAGTGTGACCGCTGAGGTCACTGCTTAGTTAGCTTAGTGGTCAGCTATTAGGTAGAAATTGCCTTAAAACACAACCAGTACAACTTCCAGTCTTTGCAAAGGTGCTCTGTATGAATGTTGGAGCATGTCTTGAACACTCAGCCAGGCAGTTGACATCTCTGCCTTATCCTCATTTCCTGTTTGCACAGAGTCTTGTGTTCAGCCAGAGGTCAGAGCTAGGGCTTTCTCAGGTTTCTCCTATGCCTGTACATAGTCCCATCTATGCACATTTCCTTTTAGATTCTCAGAAATGTGTTCGAGTTTTAAAAAATCCCAATAGATACCTAATTCTCAACTTTTCCTTGTAAGAGTTTTTATTAGTTTATTGTTTGTCTCAACTGTTATCCATCACTTCAGACAGCCATGAACTTAAGCAATTGCCTGTAACTGTTTTTGACAAATGCCTCCAGGGAGGTACTAGGTGAGCTGTGACTCAGGTCAAATAAATACAGCTTTGCAAGTGACATCTTCAGTGACAATTCTTTGGGAATGAGGCTTTGAAGTATCTCCACCCACATCCTCCCTCCTCCAGTGGCTGGTGGCAGGTTACTGGTTTTCACCATAATTTGGGGCTGTTAGTTGTTTGTTTGGTGTGTGTGTGTTTTAATATTTTTTATTGATTTTTTCACAGAGAGGAAGGGAGAGGGATAGAGAGTTAGAAACATTGATGAGAGAGAAACATCGATTTAGTTGCCTCCTGCACATTCCCTACTGGGGATGTGCCCGTAACCAAGGTACATGCCCTTGATCAGAATCCAACCTGGGACCCTTCAGTCCGCAGGCCGAAGCTCTATCCACTGAGCCAAACCAGTTAGGGCGGGGGCTGTTTGTTTTTAAGGCTACTCTGACCTGGAGAGTGGGGATGGGACTAGGACAAGTTAAAATGCCACAAAATATGTTCTTACTGAGATTCTTTAGCTTGCCTTTCTTAGTCTCTTTTGCAGAGCACATGGATTCTTCTTCTGGGCTTCCTTCTAGAGGCTCATCAGCAAACACAAACTCATGTTAATTTTCTCCTCTGTTTTCTTCCACATGTGTTATATTTTCAATTTTACATATAGGACTTTGGTTCATTTTGAGGTAATTTTTTTAAAGTGTAAAGACTGGGTCTAGGTTACATTTTTTGACATTGACTCAGAGTTGTTACAGCACTGATTCATTTTTTCCCCCATCAAATTGTGCTTCTGCCAAACTCAGGTGAGTCATACTTGTGGGGGTCTATACTGAACTCTGTGTCTATTCTTTGCCAACACCATACTGTCGTGATTGCTAAAGCTCTCTAATCAGTCTTGAAATCAGATATGAGTCATGCAATTATGTTCTTCTTTTTCAGAATGGTTTTCTCTATTCTAGAGCCTTTGGTTTTCAATATAAATTTTAGATTCAGTATGTCCATAGCTACAAAGAGTTTGTGGCAATTTTTATTGTTATTCTGTTGTTTCTATAGATAATCCTGGGAAGAATTGAAATCTTAACAATTATGTATAGACTGTATATGAAATATCTCTCCTTTCAGTTAAGAGTTCTGATACCTTTGATCACTCTTTGTGGTTTTACACAAAGACATCCTGTATATTATTTTATATTATATTTATACCTAAGTACTTTGTATGTGGGGGTGTAGCTATTATAAAAGGGTAGTCTATTAAAATACTAAGTTCTAATTCTTCACTTCCTGACTTTGTATCATTTGGTCTCGCTAAACTCCCTTATCAATTCCACAATTTTCTCTAGATTCTTTGGAGTTTCCTACATAGACAATCGTGTTCTCAGAAAGTAAACTAAAATTTTTAAACATTTCCAATCTGCATGCCTTTTCTTTCTTTTTTTTAATTGGAAGCCAGGTTTCCATTACATGTTGAATAAGAGTGATGACAGCAGACATGTCTTGGGGTTTGGTAGATAGTGTCTGATTCTCACTTTCAAGTATTATGTTACCTATAGGTTTTTCATAGACCTTTTTAAAAAATGTATTTTTTTAATTGATTTTAGAGAGGTATGGAGAGGGAGAGAGAGAAACATCAATGATGAGAGAGAATCATTGTCCTGCACACCCCACACTGGGGATCGAGCTCACAACCTGGGCATGTATGTGCCCTGACCGGGAATCAAACCATGAACTCCTGGTTCATAGGTCAATGCTCAACCACTGAGCCACACCAGCCAGGCCATAGACCTTTTTCTTTTCTTTTTTAAATCAAGTTGAGGAAGTTCTCCTCTACTGCTAGTTTACTGGGAGTTTTTAATATGAATGTTGTTGCATTATGTCCTGTGCTTTTTCTGCATCAATTGGTATGATTATGGTTTTTGTTCTTACCCTCTTGATTTTGGGCCCATTTGCAATTTTGTTGTTGAAAGCCAGATGTATTCTTTGGGTACCAGGACCTGATTAAATAGGCATTCAGTGGGAATATTTATGTTAATTAACTAGCAGCTGGGCTGTCTTATGTTTGTTGTAGGAGAAGTGCCAGAGGATTCCAGTTCCTCTAGTGTCCTTATTTTTTTAAAATATATTTTTATTGACTTTTTACAGAGAGGAAGGGAGAGGGATACAGAGTTAGAGAGATCGATGAGAGAGAAACATCGATCAGCTGCCCCCTGCACGCCCCCTACTGGGGATCGAACCTGCAACCAAGGTACATGCCCTCGACCGGAATCGAACCTGGGACCTTTCAGTCCATGGCCTGACGCTCTATCCACTGAGCCAAACCAGTCAGAGCTAGTGTCCTTATTTTGGTCCTCCCCCTTGAATTCGGACTCCCCAAAGCATTCCTACACAGAGAATCTGTGTGTTTTTGCAGTGAATTCAGTTATGGCTCACTATTATTTCTCTGGAACCCCTTTGATGTGGTGGTAAGGTGTGGGGGAGGGAGAAAATTCTGTAGCTTCAGGATTAAATCTCAGTCTCTTAGTGGGACTGTGTCTCTGGGCAGCCACCTTCACAAGTGTTTCTCCAGTGGCATTACTTTCTCTCCATGTCCTTGTGGGGGCTAAAAGCAATTCATACTTTTCCTTCTACCTTCTAAGTTTATCTAGCCGGGCTAATAATCAAATTAATAAACAGATTAACAGGAGACAATTAAATTTTAATACATGTGTATGGGGAATTCACATATGCATAAGAGCTCCAAAGACAGTTAGGGAACATTGAGTATATATCACATTTTGGACAAAGGAGGACAGGGAATGGACTGGGTGTTAGATTTCAGAAGTGAGAATGAACAATAACAATGAACAATCTGAAAACACCTGGCAGATGCTGGCTAGGCCACTCAGAAACAAGGAGATACAGGGGCTATATCTAGCTAACAGGCCCCTGCCTGAAGCCCTCCTATTTACCATAGTTAATTCAAATGAGGCTAAGGCAGCATCCCAAGATTCACTTCCTGGAGTAAGCTTTCCATCTGCATCTCTTAGGAAAGGGGAGGGTCAAAGGTTCCTGAGTCCTTTGTTTCTTAATAAACTGCATAAAATCAGTATCTGAAAAGCCTGCTTCAGGGTGGCAAAACTTTGTTCCCCTGTCCTTCACCCTCCATCCTTTGTCATGGAAAAGGCTCTGGAGGGTATTTTGAGCAGGATTCCTCTTCTCTTTGCTATCCCAAACCCCCCACAAAAACAAAAACAAACAAAAAAACTAGGGCATCTTTTTCACAAATTCATCAGGAAAATCTCTTTTCTCAAGTGAAAGCCCTAAAAGATGTGGATGCCCCTAAGACTGCAGCCAGTTGGGGGTGGTAGGGGAAAGAGATTCTCACTCTCTGCTAGTCCACACTCAGCCTCAAGCAATTCATCTCATTTACCATTTCAAGGTTCTTTTCTGCTCCTGGCTACAGAGAAATCTGATCCAGGAAAGCAGATGGCAGTTTTGACACTAGGGATCCAGCACTCTCTCAAGGTTTTACTGGGTGGTTTGCCTTGCCACCTGTTAATGTAAAAAACAGTCAAACCTGTAAAGAAGTTTTGTGAGTTTATGTGAGCCAAGCGGTTGAAAATTGCCGGGAAGCATAATCTCAAGGTATTGGTATAATGCTCCCAGAGGATGGCAGTTTCTTCACTTTGTTTTATACATCATAATCAAAGGAAGAGACATAAATGGGTGACAGGAAATCCATTGGTGATAGATTAGGGAGGTGGGAGAAAGCAAAGCAGAAACCTCTGGGATTGGATAAAAAGTGAAATGATGGGCACATGCTTCTTTTACATAGGTGGGTATAGGATAATCAAATGTCCACATTAACACAATAACAATGAGGGAATTTGTGGTTTTCCCCCGGTGCCATTTGTTGTACCCTGTGGGGTCCAGAAAAGGGAAGTTACAAGTTACCCAAACATTTCACATGTTTTCTTAGATGCAAAAAGACAATAGGCTCAGTAAACATCAAAGTTGATCTTTGTCAGGGAAGATACTGGCCCAGGACATGCTTTTAGTTAGTTTTAATTTCAGACCATCCTTTGTGGTTACCTTATGTCTTTGAGTTTGCAAAACCGCCACACAGGCCTTCCCTGAGCTAGTCAGGTTAGCACATGGCCTTTTTATGGTCTACACACCTATGTTCTCTGATGACTCGAATCAATAGATTGATTGGGTTTTTCCAGGGGAAAAACATGTGTTAAGTGTTCAGAAAAGAGGGCTCAGAAATAAAAACATACTTAATAATTGGAAGAGTATGGCGTTCTATATATTATACTTTGAAACTGCTATTAATCAATATGTAATTTCTTGATACTTGAGATTTTATCAAATGATGGGTGCCGGGTGTCTTTCTACATCTACCTAATGGCTTCATAGAATTTAGAAATGTGGATCTTTCATCACTTATTTAACCCACCTCTCTGATGGATGTTTTGCACCTTTTCACTTCTAATAGTAATAATATTTCAAAGAAGTACAAACAAATGTCCTCAGTGCTGTGTCACTTTGGATAAAAGTGCCTGGAGCTCTTTCCATCTGTGTCTGGCTATACACATGTTTCATTAGATGTGCATATAAGATGCATTGAACTTTTAACCTGACTGCCCTCTTCAACCCATTAGAATCCAATCAAGCCCTAGCCGGTTTGGCTCAGTGGATAGAGCGTTGGCCTGCGAACTCAAGGGTCACAGGTTCGATTCTGGTCAAGGGCATGTACCTTGGTTGTGAGCACATCCCCAGTGGGGAGTGTGCAGAAGGCAGCTGATCGATGTTTCTCTCTCATCGATGTTTCTAACTCTCTATCCCTCTCCCTTCCTCTCTGTAAAAAGTCAATAAAATATATTTTAAAAAAAGAATCCAATCAAGTATGTGTGTGTTCCCATGCATATTGCAAATAACATGACTTTGCCATCATGCAGGGCAGCTATCAGCCTGCAATCTCATTTCCCATCATCCCCCACCCTAGAGTAGAGGGAGGGAATTTATGACCTGGCTTCTCTAACATGTCCCTCTGCTCCCCAAACTTTGTCCTTTGTTATTTGAAATAGCGGGTCCCAGCCCTTCACCATCTAGAAGTTAAGATAGAAAAGAGGGAGAGGGAAGGAAAACATGGGCATGCACATATGTCAAAGGGCTTTCAGTCATCAGGTCAGAAAACATTCAATTGTACAGAGACTCACACCTATGTGATATTCCATTGCATGGATAGGATCTAGAAAGATGGTGAAAGAAAATGGCTTGAGACTTTATGCTTCTACCATGTCAGTGTTTCTGTACAAAGAAATCTGTATATATACACATACACACACACACATTCCTCTACTCTCTCTTACACACACACACACACACACACACACACACACACACACACAGTGTTTTCTTTTTCTAAAAGTAGCTTTACTTCCAAAGTGAATATTGGAAATTTTCTCCTTCTCCATGACATATGCAAATTAATCATGAGTTTATGTGCTTTAAAACCTATGTTGAACCTATAAGCATATCCATGGACATGAGCAGTAGTTTGGTGAAGGCCACGGGAGGGGGAGGCAGAGTTGGGTAGAAGTAGGTAAAGGGGGATAAGTGGGACACCTGAAATAATGTAAACATTAAAAAGGTTTAATAAAAATTAAATAAATAAATAAATAAATAAATAAAAGGAAAAGTATGTTCACAAGTTTCAGGCAGCATGGATCACCTGGCATACAAAGTATGGCCCAAGGCAGGATTCCATTTGTAAGAATGCAGGAAGGAGACTGTTGGGCTAGGGAAAAGAGTGCTGGGACCTGAAGCTGGACAAGCTGCTGGGAAAAGGGGCTGACCTTCCTGGTGTCTGCAGACAGAGATTTGGAGAGAAAGAGAAGTGATGAGCAGCTTAGGCCCAGTGAGGAATTCCAGGGAAAGCACAGAACTGTTTCAAGGTGGCTTTAGAGGGTCTGGCACGGGTTGGGCGATGCCCCTGTTTTGCCCCGACTCCAAAAAGGGCTCAGCATTGCTTTATGTGTTAGCTGACTTTTTACTGCACACAAAACAATGCCACACACTTAAAACCTGTACATGAAATGTTCATCCATGCACCACTAAAGTCAGCATGGACACTGACAGTGGCCTGTGTGCCTGCCATGCATTTGGCACCTCTTACTTGAAGGGATGCGCAAGCACTTGGCATTTGGGACTGGCCTGAAATCCCAACTCTTCCACCTACTGCTGTCTGGCTTTGTAAAACCTGGAGAAAGCCACACTCCGCTTCCCTGCGAGGACACAGTGAGGTTGCACGTGCAATCTCCCAGTACTGTGATTGAGCCCCAGCGACAGGGCAATAATATTGCCTTTATTAGATCAGGACTTTGAGAAACAGAACCAGTGGCCATGACTGTACTCAGATCTGGGAAGGAGACACTTTCATGCACACTCTCTCAGGTGCCCTTTTCTGGCCACGAAAAGGGAGAGACAGTGCAGTGCAGTGATGGGGTAGAAGGAGAAATAGGCCCAAAGTCTGCAGACTCATGAGACAACATCCACCGTTTCTCCTCTGTCCTCCCAGGCAGGCTCCTGTCTTCTTCCATCCAAGCTGCTAACACGGGAATCACCTGAGTTGGAAGCTCACTAGACCTCACCTACTCTGGCTCCAGTTCTACTCCATGTCCTACCTACCGGGTGCCCAGCAGTGTTCTCTGTGCTAGGATAGAGCAGTGAACAAAATGCAACCCCTAGGCCCCTATCACGCCCATCTGGTGGATGGAAGAGAAAAACATCGGCTTACAACACAGTGTGGCCAGGGAAAGGGCAGAGTTGCAATGTGGCAGCACAGAGAAGAGGCCCCCATTCTAGGATCTGCTCATAACTTCTCTGGGCCTCAGTTCCAGGGTCCTCATCTCTAAAACGGTTACATTAATCATACTCATCTCCTAATCTCATCCTCTCTCCAGGATGAGATGCAAAGGGACCAGCTATACTCCAGGAAAAACCATGAACTCTGTGTGCTGTGTTAGTCACATATCACAGGAGGGAAAGCATTCCAGGATCCCTGGGAATCTAGTCTGCCCTGCAGCCGTGAGTAAGGAGGTGGGGCTTGGGGCAGGATGGGTGCCATGTCCATCCTTTCTTCTATGTCTTCACGTCCGCAGGAGGGGCTTCGTTGTTTATCAGGTGTTCTGTGCTCTGAGGACTTAGAAATGTACATGATAAGGAACTGAAGGGCTTCCTCACCCTGGCCTGCTGGAGAAGGTGGTCCCAGCAGCAGCCTATCGCCCTCTGGTGGACATTGCGAGTAATGTCACCTCGTTGGGTGCTTTTACCTGAACACTTGAGAAATTCAAAGGGGATGGGTGATGGTTTCTTCCTCAGAGTCTCTGGGAAAGAACCCTAGTAGTTGGGGTGCTTCCCTCTACAATAAGTGTTCCAGGAACTAAATAAGATCTTGCACGACCTAGCATGCCCAGAAAAGAACCTCTACCATTACATTTCCAGTCTTTAGCTGCTTCTGCTCAACCAGCTTTAACTGTGACATAGGAAATGGATGTGGATGCATTCTTTCTATCTGCCCTTTATCCTTATCCTATGAACTGAGCCTTCTGGCTGTCATAGTGCCTTTCCTCCCACTGGTATGCCCGGTCCTGAGGCGGGCGCAGGGACCTATACCTGGTTTCAGACCTTGTGGCGCTCACAGCATGCTGGAGAAAACAAACACACAGCAAAACAAGGAACTACCACAATTTAGGGTAGGTGCTCAGGGCAACGGTGGAATTCAAGATGTCCTGATAATACATGTGGAGATGGCGCAAGATAACGCCTTTCAAAGGAAGGGACTTGCTATATGAAACACAGCAAATAAGGAGGAGCTGGTCTGGTGGAAAGTGGAACTAGAATTTTCCAGAGAGCTGGGATGATATAATGAGGTCTTGAGTTAGAGAGAGTGTGATGCGCATGAGGAACTGACATCGCTTCTGGCCTCAATATCAGAGCAAAAAATGTATTTCTTTGTTGTTCTCTGTACATATTTTGAAAATAAGCACCCTCACCAATTCATTCTGAACCCCGAGTGCTCAGTACAGAATCTGACATATCAGTATTCAATAAATATCTATGTATGTATAAACCTAGGACACCCACTCTATGCCAGGCACAGAAGTATAATTACTATGGCTTTTTATAAAATGCACTCTTTCTCAAAAAGCATAGACATTAAAATGTAGTTAATTCTTGTTAATAGTAAGAAATTCAGAGAATTGTAATTACCATTACAGTAAAAAGGAGTGGGGAAACAACTAACCAATTTCTTTGAAAATTCCTGAACAGTCACTGTGCCTGCTGCCATACCCATGCATTCACCTGTTTAAAAAGCCATGAACTCTACCCTAGGTATATGGCAGAATATCCATGTGTGTTTCTACGTGTATATACTTGGGTGTGCATACAATAAGCTTTGTAATTTATACACAAACACATGCAAAGTAAACAACAGATATATATTCTCACACGTGTACTCACAGAAATGTCATGACCCTCCCCATTTACCACCCCACTCCTTGCTTCAAGGCCCTATGACCCATTTCTCTAGCCATCCATGCAGATGTTCCTGGAAGTGCTCTGGAACCACTAGTCAGTGCTTGGAGACCAGGTCATTTCGTGTGTGTTCCTTGCCAAGCCCAGCTTATTAGTCATCAATGTTGTGGTTGGACTGGCCCTAGCGGTTTTTGTGATTGCAAGATGTCGTCAGCAAAAACCATCAGGAAACTGAGAAGATCCAGGTTTATTACTAAAAAGACCTGGGAATGACACAGCATACCTGGGGTCACACACCAGGGCTGTGTGAGAGAGAGAGAGAGAGAGAGAGAGAGAGAGAGAGAGAGAGAG
>NW_005368522.1:36528-39369 GCF_000412655.1 Myotis brandtii | reverse complement strand
AGTTTGAAGGAACTGATATGTATTAGACAATTACACTGATACCGGGGTTGACATTCTTGATTCTGTCAATGTAATCCTGAATGCCATGCATGCCTTTCAGGAAAAGGGGCTTTAGGGACAGAGCAAAGTCCATTTAACCACAGCCGGGAGGATAAGTGGGCAGGATCTGCAAAGGCTCCTCTCAGAGGAAGTAGACACTAGGCTCCCCCATCTACACGGAGGAGACTGAGGGACAGAGAGGTTGTGTAAGTTGCTCAAGGTCACACAGCAAGGCAGAGATGGGCCCAGTTGTCAAGCCCAGGTTTGTCAGGATCCGGGGCAAATGCACTTTGCATTACTCAGAGCTCACTGCTATGCTAATAGCACCTGTTTTTATTCTCACCTACCAGTTACACTTTCTGGGGCACTGCTTCCTGAAGTTTTTCAAAACAATATTTTAAAATTATTTTTATTTTTAATTTTTAACCCTCAACTGAGAGCATGCTTATTGATTTTAGAGCGAGGGAAAGAGAAACATGGGTGTGATAGAAAACACGGATTGCCTTCCATACTTGCAGACCAGGGATGTGCCCAGACTGGGAATCAAACCTGCAACCTTTTGGTCTCAGAACAACTCCCCAACAACTGAGTCGCACCAACCAGGGCCTGAATTAAAAACAAACAAACCAAAAAGAAACCTCTAATATAATCATGATTGTAATAAGCTATAGTTTGTGAGTTCCAGTGAAAAGTGAGAAGAAATGATTAATCGGACTGTATTTCCTTCCATTTTGCTTCCAATGAGCCAGTCTGTTTACTGGTTACCTTATTTTAATCCTTGAGGTGTAGCACAGAATCAGCACAATTTTTTCAGCTTAACACCTACCATCCGTTTTAATCCTGACCACAGTCCAGGAGGCATGGACTCGTACTGTGCCAAATTGACAAGTGAGGAGACCTAGGATCCCAGATTCACTAACTTGCCTGGGAACACACTGTGAGTCAATAGGAAAACTGGAATTCTGACTCCAGAGCCAAGCCCTACCAGCAACGAGATCTCAAGTCACAAAGGTGCTGTGAGCCTCTACTTCCACATCTGTAAATTGGGACTAAATATAGGTCCTCTGCACTGAGTTGGGAGACTTGCTGCTGTAAAAAAAGATATGCTTTCTTGCTGTAGTCTCTGGGCCTGTGTGGGATTATCCAAGGACAGGTGTGTACTGTCTTTAAAATATTTGTTCCTAGAAATATTTCCTTTAGTTCCCACATTTTTAATGGGTGGCCCAAAAGTTATTGATCTCTTTCCCAAAGTTAACCTTGTCTGCATCTTAGTCTGTTAGTGCAGGTGATGAATCCCTTTGTGTCCTTTTGAGAACTACCAAGAGGCTGACTATAGACACTGTTTATCATCAGACATTGGGGAAGCGCCTAAGCGGAGGTAGCACAAAGCCAAGGAGCAAGGATGCTGGGTGATGGAGATTCTGGGGAGATGGTGGCTGCACAGCTTTTCAATTGACCAAACACCCATATAAAAAGAGAACAATTAAATAGCAAAAACCAAACATATGTGTACATCATTGACAACAAATTCACAGGACAAGTTATCCCCCAGATGCCAAAATGTAAGTGCATAGGGACAAACCACAGACCCTTTAACGTCAATAGAAAACCTTTATTAAAAGAATAAAGCCAACATTTTATTCTTCAAAGATTCATGGTATAAAAGGCAAATGAGGAAAGGGGGATCTCAACTCAGGGGCAAAGGCAGACCCTTTGGAGGGAGAAGAGGGCCTGGAACCAAGGGCCAACAGCAGGTTAAGTGCTAGGTGGGGGCGTCCTGGGAGGAGGGGGCTTTCAAACTCATGACTTGGTTGCTGGCTCACAGAACTCTTGGAAACCTCACAGGACACCCCCGAGCAGCAGCCCATCCCCCACAGTGGGTGGCTGTGGATTCCTCCTGGGTCTTATGAGGATGCCCATGGAGGGTCACAGATCAGGAGTGGTAGGGCGGGGAGGGCTGCTCTCTCTTTCAGCCTGCTCTCCTGGATAGGTGGGGCCCACAGGATCAAACTCCAGCAGCAAGGCCCGTCTCAGGCTAGCAGGGCTAGGAGTGGAGATGGGGGCCAGGCCAGGAAGATTATGGGCAGATGCAGGGGTGCTGTGGCCAGAAAAATCAGTTGGGGGAGAGGAGGTAGTAGGAGGGATCCTCAGGAAACAGCCATTGGCAAGTTAAGGGCCTACGAGTAGGTGAGGGTGAGGAGGCGCGCATACGCATTGCCCGCCAACGCGGCTGCGAAGGAGTGCGCGGGGCCTCAGGATCCCGAGAGCGTGAGCTGCTCTGGAAGGCAAGCCCTGGGGAAGGAGACCTCTGCCCAGCAGGCCCAGGGAGCGAGCGGCGGCTGGTAGTGGCTGATCTTCTCTGGGTGGGGCGGCCCCTGGGGACAAAACCTGGAGTGCTGCTGCTTCTTGGGCGGGCCTGGCCACTGAGGGCTTGGCTCCGCCTGGATGAGGGGCTTTGGGGGGCAGGGCCTGGCCGCCTGGTGTGGGTGCTATGGGCAGGGCCTGGCCCTGATGCCAGGCCCTGGGCAAAAGAGACTGGCTCACAAGCACTGCATTTGAAAGCAGAGCCTGGCCTCCAAGCGCGGCGGCTGCGAGCAGGACCTGCTGCGGATCCAGGGCTACCAGGAGCTGTACCCGGCCCAGCAGCCTGGTTAGGGACAGCAGAAGGCGGCGGCGCGGTTGCAGGGCGGCTGGATGCTGGGCCTGGCGCAGATGCAGATGCAGATGCAGGTGCAGGTGCAGACGCAGATGCACGCTGGCGGCGGCTGGGTGCGTGGCCTGGCACAGATGCAGATGGAGGTG
>NW_005368522.1:5035-34390 GCF_000412655.1 Myotis brandtii | reverse complement strand
TGCCTTGGCTGCGGAGGTCCCGCACCGCTGCCGGCACCGGGGCGGGCGGGGTGCGGTCGGCTGTTTCTTCCAGGAAGATGCCTCCCCTGCCTTCGGTCCGAATTGCCCGCCATTCCGGTGATGCCGTCCTGCAATGGGCATCGTCATTCCGGGCTGCTCTTGGCTGCGGAGGTCCCGCACCGCTGCCGGCACCGGGGCGGGCGGGGTGCGGTCGGCTGGGCTTTCCAGGAAGATGCCTCCCCTGCCTTCGGTCCGAATTGCCCGCCATTCCGGTGATGCCGTCCTGCAATGGGCATCGTCATTTGTCCGGGCTGCATAGTAATCCGCTGGTGAACGCTCCTCCACGGATTTGGCCTCCTCTCTTATTCCTGTTCACAGAAACATGCCGCCACGCGCTGTCCATGTCATAGGCTTCACGTTCAGTGGAGGCAGCCGGCTTTAATCATTAGTCCCAGAGGCCGCCGGTTCAGCGCCCCAAGCAGAAGAGCAAGTGTAAGAGAGCCGGCACCTCAATCCTCACCCGCCCCTGAGCAAGACCTGGGACGCTACCTACATGCTGGTGGAAGAGCCATTCACACATATCTCATAGCCTCTGTTATTTTATGGCATGGACGGACTTCTCCGTGGAGATTGTCTGGGTACCTGCTTCTGGAGTCCAGAAAACACCCTTGCCATATCAGTCAATACATTTCCACGAGGCCATTTTTAAGTAGAAAACACTCCCTTTACAGAAGAAGCTTACATTTGCTAACGTCCAATATTCACATCGCTTCCACTTTTCACTCTTCTAACACATCACTGTGAGGCACATCCTTCTTAATAAAAATGGTTCATATCCTCAATCGTGTCCTTGTTATGAATAAATTCCCAGAAAAGGAAATTCTTGATACAGGCCATGCACTCTTGAAGTCCTTTCCTCAGAATATTAGCAAGATGTTCTCCCGGAAGTCACTGTCAGAGCGATTGTTCCCGAATGCAATGGCATGCTTACCGGACCGGATGAGCAACGGGAGTGCAACACAATGCAAGATAGACTGGGATGGTATTGGGAGCGTTGAATAATAAGCAATGGGGATGGATTTGGAATGAAATGCAGAAAGCCAGCATACGGACTCTGCCTGCAGTGGACACAGGAATGAAAGTGGGCATGGAATATGGCTTTGAACCGGATGTGGAATGGAAAATTGAGTGGGATGGAAATGGAATGGAATAATGGGATGGAAAGGGGAGTGCAAATAAATATCCACTGGCAGGTGGAAAAAAAATTTACGTGCTGTTTTGAGAAAAGGAATGGAATGGAATGGAATGTACAGTGAAGTAAAATAGTAAAGAAAATAAGAGAAAATCAAAATTAAGTAGGAAGGAGTCAGAAAGAATCAAAATATGCAATGTCATGAAATCAATGGACTATGAAACTTGCAGTACAGACAAAAACATTGTAAAGGAGTAGAAATGAATGGAATGAAATTTAGAATGAAATATAGAATACACTGTGATGAGGATGGAATAGACAATGAATAAAGATGAAATGGACTGGAATATGGAAAACAAAAATACTGATGAAATAGGAGGTGTCCTTGAATGACGAATGAATGAATGGAATGGGTTCTGGCCATCTACCACTCTGTCACTTAGTGTCATGGTACAATGACCACTGCATCATGCTCAGGCACTCTGTAGAGCTGGAATTCAGACAGGGAAGAGTGCAGATGGCTTGTGTCTGCTCCACAATGTCCTTGTCTGAGGCTTCAGAAGGGAGCACTTGATTGGCTGTGAGGTCATGAGGGAAGGAAAGCAATCAATCACTGATGACACTTAGTAGGCTTTGTCCACAATATCTGGGTGGACGGTGGTGCCACTTCCTGGAATTGGCAAGACTTGCAGCCTGGGGACACAGAGCAGATCGGTGATGCTCGTGGACAAAAAGAAATTCTGGAAGAGCAAGTTTTGATTGCCTCAGCCTTTCTATCCTGAATGTTTTCAATGAGTATGGCTTACTCTTACATTCAGAAAAATGCAGCTATTTACTTTTTAGAAAGCAACTAATTTTTATTGTTTAATAATGATTTAACTTGTCACGAGAATAAAGGCTCTCTCATATACTACAGGATGGGGTTATGCATGCATATCACCTGGCCAGGTGGAGATTCGACAGGACATATAAGAAGTCATAAACAGGAAATCCATTTGATGCTGCAATTCCTCATGTAGGCATTGAGTCTCAAGAAAGAAATATTATGTAATATAATAATAATGTATAAATTATGTATAATAATCAAAAGTGATTTGCTGTCCTTCACTTTTAAAATTTTGAAACGACCCAAATTTCCAGCAGGATACTGAATGTCTTTAGAATAAACTTATGCAAATTTTATAGGATATTATTGAATAACGTTTAATGCTGTTGGAAAATGACTATGTTATGCAAGCAAAAAATTACTTACTGAATATACGGATGTGTATTTACACCCATCCATCTTTATATACACCTAGCATTCTATGAGTATTGGAATTTCATACACTGTATAGCAAGAATGTTCAGCCAGGGGCATTTTGCCCTCCAGGGGACACTTGGCAATGTCTGCAGACATTCTTCTTTGTCGAAACTGGGGAAAGGGAAGGTACTACTGGTATCGGGTAGATCAAAGCTAGGAATGCTGCCTAAACTCCCTGAATGCGCAAGGCAGCCTCTCACAACAAGAAGTTATCTGGTCCAAAATGCCAGTAGTGTCCAGGTTGGCCAACCCTGGGGCAGGGCATTGAGACGATTTGGAAAAGTTTAAAACAGAATTTAAGTCGCAGGCAATCCTGCCAGTGATCAATAGCTATTGTTGACAGTTTGATATGTCTATGTGTTCACTTTCCTATGACTACTTTGTACAATCACCAGAAGGCTATGTGTGAATTAAATTACTTCATTTTGAGAGTTCATTCTTCCTCCGCAATCAGCAAACGGTTTTCACATATTAAACTTATTAGTCTTAAGAGATGATATACCTCAAGAATTGTAAAGTCAGCTCATTTTCATGGACGGATGTTCCAGCAATATCAACCCATCATCATCTTTCCCCCTGATTTTCACCCTTCGGATCAACGGTTTCCTTTCCAAACTAAAGTAGAGGAAAGCCGTGGCCCGTGATGCAGTGGATTTGATTATACAGGGCAGTGTGGTTGACTAGCCAGGTCAGAGTCATCTCATTACCTTTCCAGTGACTGGTGTAGGGATGGGCATTCCCCAGTTGCAGTCGATGAGATGTTGATGCATATCTGCTTGGCGTCTTTAGGCCAAGGTCTCTCGGCTCTTAAAGAAACAAAAGAGACACAACAGATTGTGTACATTAAAAATCTAAAAAATTAATATATGTCGAATGTTATGATTAATAAATGAATTAGCATGATTGATGTGTATATGGTTGATATTACAGATTTCGACTGGCTGCCTGTACGCTAGCATTGCAATTGTAAAAAGAAAAAATTTAAATGCCATTTCTCATGGCATCAGAAAACAGCAAACACCTAGGAACGAATCTAACAAAGGAGTGCCAAGAGCTCTGCACACAAAAACACAACCTTTCTGGGAGACATTAAAGAAGACCTACCATAAATCAGAGATATATCGTGTTTGTGTAGTAGAAGACAATAATACATAAGTGAGTTGAAGAGAGAATTCTTGTGGAAATGATCTATGGATTCAATGCAACACCAACCAAATTCCCAGCAGTTGATTCATTGATCGGTCGATTGATTTTTGAAACTGGAAATTGGCAAACTGCTTCTAAATTATATATGGATAATGAAGACCCAGTAACAGACAAGTCCACCTAAAGCAGGACTTTTGCAGCCAGATAGCAAGGCTAACTATGAGACTATAATAATGAAGGTAGTGCCCGATGAGCACAAGAACAGACAAGCAGACCAATGGAACAGAGAAGGGTCCGTGAACCCACTCACACAAGTCCAGTCACCTCAATTCCAACAATTGTGCCGCTGCTGCGCTCCAGGTCGTGTTTTAAATAAGAGGAGCTGGGCCAATTGGATCAACTTTTGATCCCCAGAAGTTGAAGCTTATACAAAATGACGAATGAACATATCTTCATGACCTTGGCATAAGCAATGATATTGGAAACAGGACACAGAAAACCCCAAATGATAGAGGAAAACATCAGTACTTTGTTTGGACTTTATCGGAATAAGGACTTCCAATCCTCCAAAGACACATGTGGAGAGGGAAGAGATAAACCTCAGAATGGGAAAAAGCTATCTGCAACACGCATATCCCGCAAATGTCTTCTACCCAGAACAGGAACCTCAACAACAAATAGGACATCCAAGTAAGTGACCAATGAGCAAATAAAAAGCTGCCCAACCTCAGTCACCAGGGATATGCATGTTAAAACCGAAATGAGACATCACGAGACAGCTACCAGAATAGCCAAGACAACTAACAATATGAAGGGTTGGCCAGGTAAGGGAGGAACCCTCCAACACTGGCGGGGGTGTAAATTGGTACCAGCACTTTGGAAAAGTGTTTGGCACTATCCGCTAAACTGAACATGTGCGTTCTCGATAACCCAGCAGTGCTACCCGCAGTGTCTATTTCTGCATAAGAAGCGACCATAAACTTCGGGACTTCAGAACAATGCCTACCTATGAGCTCACAGTTCTGCAGGTCAGAAGTATGTGCGTGACAGGGCTTTGTTTGTCCTCTGTACAGAGTGTCTCACTGGGTGAAATCAGGCTGTGTTTCTTTGTGGAGACTCTGAGGAGGAATGCACTTCCAAGGTCACTTGGGCAACTGGGCAAATTCAGTTCCACTCTCAGGTCCTAGAGGCTGCCTGCAGTTCCCTGCCACATGAACTCCTCCATAGGCCGTCTCACGCTTGAGTGTCTCAGCAGGGGCATAGGCCATTTTAGGGGCTCGTGGGATTAGGCCCACGCAGGTTGGAAGATCCACTGACTTGGAAGCTTAACACATCTGCAAAATCTCCTTTTCTTTCTTTTCACATTTCAGAGAGGAAGGGAGAGGGAGAGAGAGCTAGAAACATCAATGATGAGAGAGAATCACTGATCGGCTGCCTCCTGCCTGCCCCACACTGGGGATCGAGCCCACAACCCGGTTATGTGCCCTGACCAGGAATTGAACTGTGACACCCTGGTTCATAGGTCGACGCTCAACCACTGAGCCACACCAGCGGGGCTGCAAAATCTCTCCTTCAGACAATATAACATAATCACAGAAATGATGTGTCATCATACTCACGGTCTCCTCTCACAGTCCACCGGAGGGGATCAAACAAGGTCAAGGGTCATCAGGGGTGATCTTAGAATTCTGCCTAGCACAGTCACCCCTCTCATCCCCAGGGATCCAGGCTGTCCCACATACAGTGTCCATTCGCTCCATTCCACAGTCTGAAAAATGTCATGGCATCATGGCATCAGCTCAATTCCAAAAGCTCATCGATATTACTTTAGCTCACAGGCCCAAAATCTCACCACCTTGATCATCTAAATCAGGCACGGGTGAGATTCCTGAGCATAACCCACACAACCCAACTGCTGGCCCACAGACCCTCTCCAACTGGGGCCCGGTGACACTAAAGTGACAAGCTATTCTCTCTCACACACAATGGTGGGTCAGGCATAGGACAACAGCTATAAACCTTCTGGTTCAGTATGGGAGGGAAAGGAAGACTGAAGGGAGTTACAGTCCCAAGGCACTTTGGGAATGCAGCCGAGAAGACACCAGCCAGAGTTCTTGGAGAAAATGTCAAAGCCTGGAAAAACCTTCCCCAGCGCTCCGTTCTGACCTCCAGGCCCTTGCTTCCACCCTCTGAGCCATCCTTTCTGTTTCGTGAAAGGTAGCAGATGTCTGCTGCTGGGATCAGCCCGCCCTCTGCCTCTTCCATTTTGCACCATCACTTTCCCTCTTAGTCCAAGCTCACAGTGGTCCTGCAGAACAATGTTTCTCAAGAACCTTGTGAGACCTGTGTGGGTTTCACTGCATTCCCTCTATTACACAAAAGCACCACCCATACATTTTTTCAAGGCAATCCCTCCTTTGGGGGTCCTGCTTGCGTGGCTGAGGGACAGCTACCTTGAGATTCCCAGAGGCCCTCCAGTATAGTTAAGAAAATCTGTGAGGCCCACGTTTAGTGTCTTGAAAGGGCTTTTTCTGGGACTGAATCCTCTGAACCTTTGCGGTTTTTGAACTTTTAACTAACAAAAGTTTGTACAACCACACCCCGGGCTTTTTCTCTCTACCACACTTTCAGAAGCATGCTCTTAACTTTAGATTTTTATCTGTTTCGGTCACCTGGCTACTTTGAGAGTTTTCCAAATCATCCAATCCCGATTCCTTTTGTTTAACACTTTCCTCCCAATTTATCTTTCTCTTCTCACATTTTACTATAAGCAGCAAGAAGAAACCGGGCCACACCCTTAAGACTTTGCTTGGAAATCTCCTCAGATATATATTCACGTGAGTTTTTTTTTACTTTTATTTGTTTATTTATGTGTGGTTTTTTTTTTTAGTTCAACACTCCACCTGACTGCAGAGTGCAATTCTGCGAAGCGTTCTGCCACTCTAAAAATCCCAGGCTCTTCCTAGTCTTGGTAGTAACATATTCCTTACTTCGGAGGCAGCCCCACTGTCAGGAACCTTCAAGTCCTGATTGCTACTAGAAGACTGTTAGCAGTCCTTTTGGCTTTCCCTAGGGCAAATTCTCCCCTTGCTTAAGAGCGCCCACCAGCAGAGCTTCCCAACTCCAGATCTGTCCCAACACTGTGCTCAAAGCAATCTAGGTTCATTATATTATGCTCCCCACATTGGGCTACCTCCACCCACTCGGCCTTGGCCATGTATCCCAAGTTGTCTTTTACATTTCCTTCTTTGCACGTAAGTAGAGACAACAATCTTTTTTTTAACATTTTAAAAATATATATATTTTATTGATTTTTTACAGAGAGGAAGGGAGAGGGATAGAGAATTAGGAACATTGATGAGAGAGAAACATCGATCAGCTGCCTCCTGCAAACTCGCCACTCGGTATGTGCCTGCAACCAAGGTACATGCCCTTGACCGGAATCGAACCTGGGACCCCTTAGTCCGCAGGCCGACGCTCTATCCACTGAGCCAAACAGGTTAGAGCTGGAGACAACAATCTTGTTTACACTTCTGCCATGACCTAGCAGGTAGCCCCTTCTTCCAGCTGCCAAGAACACGTTCCTCACTTCCTTCTGAGGCCCCACCAGCCGTGTCCACAAAGTGGACCAATCAGACCAATGCAGCACCTCTATTGCGCTTGGCCCAGTCCTTTACTTCCTGACAGAAGAACCTTGAAGGAGCTCTCAGGAGCATTCCATTGCCAGGGTTTGAATAGGAGAGGAGTGCGAGGGCAAAAGGGGGAGGGAAGGAGATAGAGACCAAGATCGAGATGAGACAGAGATGGAGATATGGATAGGGGAGATGAAAGTAGGCTGGATACTTGTTACTCTTCTGGCAACATCAGTACTTCTGATTTGGAAAACACTTGTATGCAAAGCCTTCTTTCTTTCTGGGTGAGGACTGCACTTTTTCATAAAGAACTGCATAATAGTGAGGATTGTCAGGCAGTAGTTGTGAAACACTTAGCAGAGTAGTCTCTGGGAAATCTCAAGTGCTGAAAATCAGAGAGCCCTGGTTTGAATCTTAATGCCTTCCTTTTGGGCTGTGTATTTCTGGTTAAGTTCAGTAGCTCCTGAGTCTGAAGGGCTTTTTATTGACATGTAATTGATCTGTAATAACAGTAACTACCACCTAGTACTGTTCTGAGGTTTAAAATGGATGTTGGCATATAGTTTGCCCTTAAAAATGCAGCCCTTCACAATGAGTTTCCTGAGGCCAGCCAGACCATTTCCTTGTCAGATCCATATCTAATCTGTTCTCAGGATTGTCCCATCTCTGTGGATCAGGCAACACTGAATTATCCCCACTTCCATTTTCTGACCATAAAACTGTAGATTAATAATAATAAATACCTAAGATATATTGGCAGACCTGAGCTAATCCGGGGTGGTCACACAAGGTCCAAGACGAATACCACCTGCTTCTACCATGTACATCAGTGACTTCTGTTCTTTCTGGTAACCCTGGGAGTTGGTGTTATTTTCTCTCATTTATGCATGACGTAAAAAGCTCAGAGGAGCTTAAGGTCCTGTCCACGGTCCCCAACCAATAAGTGTTGATCAAAGGCGTATTTTGGATCTCGACCTCCGTACCTTCACCTTACTCCAAACTGCCGTCAGTTTACCAGTGAAGGAGGTAATGTGCACTTTCTTCCCAACTGGGCTATAGGGTCATTAAAGGCAGAAAACCCGAGTTAGCATTCCCTTGTGCTCTGGTACCTAATGTAATGTTAAGGTAGGTATGCATGAAATACCCGTTGACTAGTTTATGAGAGCTCAGTTCATATTTTAAAATTTAACAGAATTGGACAAGACTGAATCTGTAAGGATATCACAGCTAGGGAAAAATGTGTCAGTCAAAAGTACTCTCCACTAAAGTATTTTTCATTCTCCAAAAGTTTGTGTGAGTTGGTATCTGACATCTGAGGCACCGGCTATTTTGTCAGATATTTGTTCCAAGAAGCCAAGGATGTTTATACTGTCTTACTTGCATAATTTGTTTTTAATCCAAAAATATCACTCACCATTATTGCATGGATAAAAAGGTACTATACAACACTTCACTTACATTCCACTTTCCTGAGACGTACCTGTCCTACTTCCTTTCCGTTATTTAATTCATCTGCTATGTGTTAAGCACTTACGCTGTTTTGGTCACGAATCCTCAAACGGCCTTGTGAAGTCAGCACTGCTATGCATCCTGAGTCTATGTTTTCTCCATGAACTAGAACATGAGCTTCAATGGAGCAGGGGCACTGTCAGTTTTCTTCACTGCCTAATCTTCAGCACCCACAGGGCTGCCTGGACCTATTCAGGGAGTACTAAATAGTTGTTGCATGAAAACTGTGATCCGTCTTGGAACACAAGGTCCATCTGAAAGGAAGCTCCTTTCTGAATCCTGAGTGGCGTGTAAGTGGCCAAGGGCAGCTGCAGGGACCCCCAGAGTCTGGTAGAGCCAGTACAAGGAGGACTGCAGGCTTCCTGGTGCCGGCCGGCCTGGGATTGGGTTCTGCTTCTCCCACTTGCCGGGGTGTGACACCGGGATTGCTTTGGAATGACTCTTAGCCTGTTACCTCCTCAGCATTGTTGTAGGATACTCACAAAAGCTCTCATTCATTCATCAAGGAAGTATTTACTGATGTCCTCTATGCGCCAGGCACTGTCATGGGTGCTGGGAAGAAAAGGAGGAACAAACACACTTTGTGGGCCTCTGGGAGGCCACAGTGGTCAGACAGGCAAGTTGCAGCACCAGGGGATCAGGGCTCTGACAGGGATATTGCTGATGTAGCAAGAGAAACTGTTGTCGCGCCCGGTCTTCGCCCGGTCTTCCAATCTTTCTGGTAAACCCATACACCTCAAAAAGGCCTCCAGTCGCCTGTGTGTAAAATTTAACATGGCGGAGAGAGTGAGGAAGTGTTTCTGGCTCAGCTCTAGCCAGTGTAGCTGAAAACTTCGAGTGACAGAAGAGTCACAATGGAGCAAATATCTTTCCACTGTGGCCGTCCCCACCAACGCTGGCCTGGGGGCAGTTTCCACAGCCTTCCGCAGTGCAAGAAAGGAGCGCCAAGACATGCCAGAAAGATCTCCAAGATAAGCACCGTGGCCTCGGAGCAGAAGCTGAAACCTGGTTCAGGAAAATGGCACAAGGATTTGGACGGAGAGCCACTCTGGGCTGGCCATGGGTTGTCGGGAGTTGTCAGGGCACAGAGTGGACCCGGACAAGGCCCCTGCCTTCAGGGAGCTGCAGAGTTTAGTGAGGAGGACGCACAAACAGATCGTCTCAATGAGCCCGTTTGTTTCTTTCCCTACCACTCTGAGAGGTAGTCATCTACCTGTACCTGCCCCCTGCCTTCTACAGAGGAGGGACGGGCTGAGAGGTGTTCAGTAACGTGGGCAGTGAGCGATGGAGCCGGGCTCACATCCAGGCCTGTCTCCAAAGCCGGACCTTTATCCCCTCGCTCTACAACACTTCACTTACATTCCACTTTCCTGAGACGTACCCGGCCTTCCAGGTGAGACGTGCGTTACGCTTCCCATGGGGCCCCCACGTGGAAAATCTAGGCTGCCTTTAGGGAAGAGGAGCCCTGCAGTGTTTGGTCAGATTTCAAAATTGCTGCTCTGAACACCGCCGGCTTTCGGGTCGACTAGGGCAGGTTAGAGTGAGTCAGGAAGGAGGAGGCCGTGTTAAAAGTGATAGCAGCGCCAGGGCCAGTGTACGCTTCGCTTCAGCTCTGAATGAAAACTGGCGGCGTTGCAGCAGGGGGAGCCTGGGCTAATGCAAGCTGCAGGGAGCACTGGGCTCAGACTGACCCAGCGATGAAAACGGATCACCGTTTAGCTCCATGTCTCACCCAAGGGAAGCCATTCTGCAGCCTGATTACACCTGCCCACCCCTCAGCCTGGAGTTTAGAGGCCTTACTCCAGGTTTCCATGCCTGTTTTCCTTACTCCTGTCAGAGCCCTTGTCACAGTGTTTGGGAAGGGCATTTCTGTATACGTGTCTGCCCTCCCCCCGCCAGTGGGTTCCTGTCTGTGAACAGAAAGCCCAGTGGGGGACCCACACGTGTCCATTGTGCACTTCCTGTGTGATCGGTCGGTCCCTCAGTAAAGGACAGCTGCGATCCCACCACTGCACTCAGACTCCTTTCACTTAGAAGGAGATTTGTGATTTTCATCCCCTCTCGGCATTTTGAACCGGGCTGACCTTCCACTCCTGACTCACTTGCTGGGTCTTGGCCAATTTGTCACTATCCTATCCACTGATCTCGCCTCAGGGTGAGAGCGCAGTGCATGACTCATGGAAACTTTCCCAAATTCCTTCTTGGGGGGAGGAATGGTTGCATTCACAGAAGCCCGCCAATTGTGTTGTTTTATTTCAGAGTTTAAATTCACAGACATTGTTTTGACAGAATTAATTCCGGGCAGAAGAGGATTTCTGAACGCAACTATAAGCCAGTTGCACGAAGATTTTCGCAATAGGCCTTCCTTCCCCTTGTTGCCGGCACCGATTTTCCTCAGGCAGCCGGGACCCAGGCCTTTGGTCCACCTACAGTGGAGAAGCCAAGCCTCTTCAGTCTTCAGATTTTAGTCTTCACTCCAGCGGGAGCCTTCAGTCTTCGCTCCCTGCCTGCGTATGCAAATTAACCGCCATCCTTGTTGGGTTGATTTGCCTAGTCATTCTGATTGGCTGGTGGGCATAGCAGAGTGACTCCAATCTGCATGTTTCTCTTTTATTAGTGTAGATGATTAGTGAAATTGTCAACATAAGTAAAAATGTTTACACCCAGGAGGAGGTGCTCTCCTTGTTTCCTCCTACTGCTTGGCCACTCATTTTCAGTCTATTTGGCTTAATCCTGTGCTTCTCTTTTTAAAATTAAATCTATCGAGGTAACATTGGTGTACAAGATTATCGTTGAACATCTAGTCTCCTTCCATTACCATATATCGGACCCCCGTTACCCACTTGGCACTCCCCACCTTTCCCTGTGGTGACCACCATTCTGCTGCCTGCAGCATTAGTTTCTTTTCGTTTGTCTTATTACTTCATTTGTTACTTTTTGCTTTAAATCCCACAAATGAGTGAAATCATACATTTTTTTGTCCTTTTCTGCCTGGCATTTCACTTGGCTTAATACTCTCAAGATCTACCCATGTTCTCACAAATAGCAATAGTTCATGTTTTCATGGCTGACTAGTATTCCCCTGTAGTTATGCACCACATCTTCTTATCCAGTCATCCATGGATGGACACAGGTTGTTTCTATGTTGTGGCTACTGTGAGTAATAGTGCTATGAACATAGGGATATAGCCGGAAGAAGAATTGGTGGATCACATGGTAGTTCTATCCTTATGTTTTTGAGGAACCTGCATACCGATTTTCATAGTGGCTGCACTAATTTACGTTCCCACCGACAGTGTATGGGGTTCCCTTTCTCCACATTCTCTCAGACACTTGGTATTTCTTTTTCTTTTTTTTAATTTAATCAGCTGCCTCCTGCAAACTCCCCACTCGGTATGTGCCTGCAACCAAGGTACATGCCCTTGACCGGAATCGAACCTGGGACCCCTTAGTCCGCAGGCCGACGCTCTATCCACTGAGCCAAACAGGTTAGAGCTGGAGACAACAATCTTGTTTACACTTCTGCCATGACCTAGCAGGTAGCCCCTTCTTCCAGCTGCCAAGAACACGTTCCTCACTTCCTTCTGAGGCCCCACCAGCCGTGTCCACAAAGTGGACCAATCAGACCAATGCAGCACCTCTATTGCGCTTGGCCCAGTCCTTTACTTCCTGACAGAAGAACCTTGAAGGAGCTCTCAGGAGCATTCCATTGCCAGGGTTTGAATAGGAGAGGAGTGCGAGGGCAAAAGGGGGAGGGAAGGAGATAGAGACCAAGATCGAGATGAGACAGAGATGGAGATATGGATAGGGGAGATGAAAGTAGGCTGGATACTTGTTACTCTTCTGGCAACATCAGTACTTCTGATTTGGAAAACACTTGTATGCAAAGCCTTCTTTCTTTCTGGGTGAGGACTGCACTTTTTCATAAAGAACTGCATAATAGTGAGGATTGTCAGGCAGTAGTTGTGAAACACTTAGCAGAGTAGTCTCTGGGAAATCTCAAGTGCTGAAAATCAGAGAGCCCTGGTTTGAATCTTAATGCCTTCCTTTTGGGCTGTGTATTTCTGGTTAAGTTCAGTAGCTCCTGAGTCTGAAGGGCTTTTTATTGACATGTAATTGATCTGTAATAACAGTAACTACCACCTAGTACTGTTCTGAGGTTTAAAATGGATGTTGGCATATAGTTTGCCCTTAAAAATGCAGCCCTTCACAATGAGTTTCCTGAGGCCAGCCAGACCATTTCCTTGTCAGATCCATATCTAATCTGTTCTCAGGATTGTCCCATCTCTGTGGATCAGGCAACACTGAATTATCCCCACTTCCATTTTCTGACCATAAAACTGTAGATTAATAATAATAAATACCTAAGATATATTGGCAGACCTGAGCTAATCCGGGGTGGTCACACAAGGTCCAAGACGAATACCACCTGCTTCTACCATGTACATCAGTGACTTCTGTTCTTTCTGGTAACCCTGGGAGTTGGTGTTATTTTCTCTCATTTATGCATGACGTAAAAAGCTCAGAGGAGCTTAAGGTCCTGTCCACGGTCCCCAACCAATAAGTGTTGATCAAAGGCGTATTTTGGATCTCGACCTCCGTACCTTCACCTTACTCCAAACTGCCGTCAGTTTACCAGTGAAGGAGGTAATGTGCACTTTCTTCCCAACTGGGCTATAGGGTCATTAAAGGCAGAAAACCCGAGTTAGCATTCCCTTGTGCTCTGGTACCTAATGTAATGTTAAGGTAGGTATGCATGAAATACCCGTTGACTAGTTTATGAGAGCTCAGTTCATATTTTAAAATTTAACAGAATTGGACAAGACTGAATCTGTAAGGATATCACAGCTAGGGAAAAATGTGTCAGTCAAAAGTACTCTCCACTAAAGTATTTTTCATTCTCCAAAAGTTTGTGTGAGTTGGTATCTGACATCTGAGGCACCGGCTATTTTGTCAGATATTTGTTCCAAGAAGCCAAGGATGTTTATACTGTCTTACTTGCATAATTTGTTTTTAATCCAAAAATATCACTCACCATTATTGCATGGATAAAAAGGTACTATACAACACTTCACTTACATTCCACTTTCCTGAGACGTACCTGTCCTACTTCCTTTCCGTTATTTAATTCATCTGCTATGTGTTAAGCACTTACGCTGTTTTGGTCACGAATCCTCAAACGGCCTTGTGAAGTCAGCACTGCTATGCATCCTGAGTCTATGTTTTCTCCATGAACTAGAACATGAGCTTCAATGGAGCAGGGGCACTGTCAGTTTTCTTCACTGCCTAATCTTCAGCACCCACAGGGCTGCCTGGACCTATTCAGGGAGTACTAAATAGTTGTTGCATGAAAACTGTGATCCGTCTTGGAACACAAGGTCCATCTGAAAGGAAGCTCCTTTCTGAATCCTGAGTGGCGTGTAAGTGGCCAAGGGCAGCTGCAGGGACCCCCAGAGTCTGGTAGAGCCAGTACAAGGAGGACTGCAGGCTTCCTGGTGCCGGCCGGCCTGGGATTGGGTTCTGCTTCTCCCACTTGCCGGGGTGTGACACCGGGATTGCTTTGGAATGACTCTTAGCCTGTTACCTCCTCAGCATTGTTGTAGGATACTCACAAAAGCTCTCATTCATTCATCAAGGAAGTATTTACTGATGTCCTCTATGCGCCAGGCACTGTCATGGGTGCTGGGAAGAAAAGGAGGAACAAACACACTTTGTGGGCCTCTGGGAGGCCACAGTGGTCAGACAGGCAAGTTGCAGCACCAGGGGATCAGGGCTCTGACAGGGATATTGCTGATGTAGCAAGAGAAACTGTTGTCGCGCCCGGTCTTCGCCCGGTCTTCCAATCTTTCTGGTAAACCCATACACCTCAAAAAGGCCTCCAGTCGCCTGTGTGTAAAATTTAACATGGCGGAGAGAGTGAGGAAGTGTTTCTGGCTCAGCTCTAGCCAGTGTAGCTGAAAACTTCGAGTGACAGAAGAGTCACAATGGAGCAAATATCTTTCCACTGTGGCCGTCCCCACCAACGCTGGCCTGGGGGCAGTTTCCACAGCCTTCCGCAGTGCAAGAAAGGAGCGCCAAGACATGCCAGAAAGATCTCCAAGATAAGCACCGTGGCCTCGGAGCAGAAGCTGAAACCTGGTTCAGGAAAATGGCACAAGGATTTGGACGGAGAGCCACTCTGGGCTGGCCATGGGTTGTCGGGAGTTGTCAGGGCACAGAGTGGACCCGGACAAGGCCCCTGCCTTCAGGGAGCTGCAGAGTTTAGTGAGGAGGACGCACAAACAGATCGTCTCAATGAGCCCGTTTGTTTCTTTCCCTACCACTCTGAGAGGTAGTCATCTACCTGTACCTGCCCCCTGCCTTCTACAGAGGAGGGACGGGCTGAGAGGTGTTCAGTAACGTGGGCAGTGAGCGATGGAGCCGGGCTCACATCCAGGCCTGTCTCCAAAGCCGGACCTTTATCCCCTCGCTCTACAACACTTCACTTACATTCCACTTTCCTGAGACGTACCCGGCCTTCCAGGTGAGACGTGCGTTACGCTTCCCATGGGGCCCCCACGTGGAAAATCTAGGCTGCCTTTAGGGAAGAGGAGCCCTGCAGTGTTTGGTCAGATTTCAAAATTGCTGCTCTGAACACCGCCGGCTTTCGGGTCGACTAGGGCAGGTTAGAGTGAGTCAGGAAGGAGGAGGCCGTGTTAAAAGTGATAGCAGCGCCAGGGCCAGTGTACGCTTCGCTTCAGCTCTGAATGAAAACTGGCGGCGTTGCAGCAGGGGGAGCCTGGGCTAATGCAAGCTGCAGGGAGCACTGGGCTCAGACTGACCCAGCGATGAAAACGGATCACCGTTTAGCTCCATGTCTCACCCAAGGGAAGCCATTCTGCAGCCTGATTACACCTGCCCACCCCTCAGCCTGGAGTTTAGAGGCCTTACTCCAGGTTTCCATGCCTGTTTTCCTTACTCCTGTCAGAGCCCTTGTCACAGTGTTTGGGAAGGGCATTTCTGTATACGTGTCTGCCCTCCCCCCGCCAGTGGGTTCCTGTCTGTGAACAGAAAGCCCAGTGGGGGACCCACACGTGTCCATTGTGCACTTCCTGTGTGATCGGTCGGTCCCTCAGTAAAGGACAGCTGCGATCCCACCACTGCACTCAGACTCCTTTCACTTAGAAGGAGATTTGTGATTTTCATCCCCTCTCGGCATTTTGAACCGGGCTGACCTTCCACTCCTGACTCACTTGCTGGGTCTTGGCCAATTTGTCACTATCCTATCCACTGATCTCGCCTCAGGGTGAGAGCGCAGTGCATGACTCATGGAAACTTTCCCAAATTCCTTCTTGGGGGGAGGAATGGTTGCATTCACAGAAGCCCGCCAATTGTGTTGTTTTATTTCAGAGTTTAAATTCACAGACATTGTTTTGACAGAATTAATTCCGGGCAGAAGAGGATTTCTGAACGCAACTATAAGCCAGTTGCACGAAGATTTTCGCAATAGGCCTTCCTTCCCCTTGTTGCCGGCACCGATTTTCCTCAGGCAGCCGGGACCCAGGCCTTTGGTCCACCTACAGTGGAGAAGCCAAGCCTCTTCAGTCTTCAGATTTTAGTCTTCACTCCAGCGGGAGCCTTCAGTCTTCGCTCCCTGCCTGCGTATGCAAATTAACCGCCATCCTTGTTGGGTTGATTTGCCTAGTCATTCTGATTGGCTGGTGGGCATAGCAGAGTGACTCCAATCTGCATGTTTCTCTTTTATTAGTGTAGATGATTAGTGAAATTGTCAACATAAGTAAAAATGTTTACACCCAGGAGGAGGTGCTCTCCTTGTTTCCTCCTACTGCTTGGCCACTCATTTTCAGTCTATTTGGCTTAATCCTGTGCTTCTCTTTTTAAAATTAAATCTATCGAGGTAACATTGGTGTACAAGATTATCGTTGAACATCTAGTCTCCTTCCATTACCATATATCGGACCCCCGTTACCCACTTGGCACTCCCCACCTTTCCCTGTGGTGACCACCATTCTGCTGCCTGCAGCATTAGTTTCTTTTCGTTTGTCTTATTACTTCATTTGTTACTTTTTGCTTTAAATCCCACAAATGAGTGAAATCATACATTTTTTTGTCCTTTTCTGCCTGGCATTTCACTTGGCTTAATACTCTCAAGATCTACCCATGTTCTCACAAATAGCAATAGTTCATGTTTTCATGGCTGACTAGTATTCCCCTGTAGTTATGCACCACATCTTCTTATCCAGTCATCCATGGATGGACACAGGTTGTTTCTATGTTGTGGCTACTGTGAGTAATAGTGCTATGAACATAGGGATATAGCCGGAAGAAGAATTGGTGGATCACATGGTAGTTCTATCCTTATGTTTTTGAGGAACCTGCATACCGATTTTCATAGTGGCTGCACTAATTTACGTTCCCACCGACAGTGTATGGGGTTCCCTTTCTCCACCTTCTCTCAGACACTTGGTATTTCTTACAGTAGCCATTCTAACAGGTGGTATCTCATTATGGTTTTGATTTGCATTTTCGCACCTCCGCACCTGAGTATTTTCCACACTGCGCCTCCTCTGAGCCTCGGTGTGCTGATGTCTTTCCTTCTAGTTGAAGAGTCTCTCCTCAGCCAGCCTTCCTGTGGTTCTGGGTGATGTCCGTTCCATCTTTTAGTTGTATTTTTGAAGTGGTTGTTTGCGGCAGCAGTCTACGGTGTTTACCTATGCCGCCATCTTGGTCGACACTTGGTATTTCTTATAGTAGCCATTCTAACAGGTGGTATCTCATTATGGTTTTGATTTGCATTTTCCTAACAACTAGTGATGCTGAACACCTTTTTCCTCTCAGAATCACAATGGCATTTTTCACCAAAGTAGAACAGAAAAATCCTAAAATTTGTACGGAACCACACAAAACCCCAAATAAGCAGGGCAATCTTGAGGACGAAAAAAGAAGAAAACTAGAGGTTTCACACTCCCCAACTTCAAACTATACTACAAATATACAGAAATCAAAATAGTATGATATTGGTAGAATACACACACAGACACACACACACACACACACACACACACACACACACCCCAATGGGGCAGAATGGAGAACCCAGAAATAAACCTACACAGACGTCAGCAACTAATTTCCCACAAAGGAGTGAAGAAGATACAATGGAGAAAGGAAAGCCTCTTCAATACGTGGTGCTGGGGAACTGGAAAGCCACATGCAAGAGAATGAAACTAGAGGCTCTCTGACACCATACACCAAAATGAACTCAAATGGATTAAAGACTTGAGTGTAGGACCTGAAACAAAAAATGCATAGAAGAAAACACAGGCGGTAAATATATACGCCTTGGTCTCAGAGGGGGTTTTTGTGATCTTTACCCCAAAGGCGCACATCCCCAGTAAGAGATGTGCAGGAGGCAGCTGATCGATGTTTCTCTCTCATCGATGTTTCTAGCTCTCTATCTCTCTCCCTTCCACTCTGTAAAAATCAATAAAATATATTAAAAAAAAAGACTTGAGTGTAGGACCTGAAACAAAAAATGCATAGAAGAAAACACAGGCGGTAAATATATACGCCTTGGTCTCAGAGGGGGTTTTTGTGATCTTTACCCCAAAGGCAAGGAAAACAAAAGCAAAAATAAATGAATGGGAGTCTATAAAATTCTGCACAGCAAAAGAAACATCTACAATACAAAGGGCAACCAACAAAAAATGGGACTCATGTCAAAGAACCCATACAACTCAGCAACAGAAAAACACACCAAACAATCCGATTAAAAACATGGTCAGAGGACCTGCATTGACACTTTTCCAAGGAAGACATACAGATGGCCAACAGACACATAAATCCTAGAGTAGCAGCAACCTCCAGTGGATATTGGAGGAAATTGTACAGCCTGAATAGGTTTCCCTGGAAGCCAGTATTTTGGCTGGCTCCTTTTCAGCATGTCTGGAATTATTTTCTGAAGTAGGCAAAGAATTGATGTCTCTCTTCAAAGGGTCCAATAAATTAGCCACTGACATCAAGAGATATTTCAGTTAGGATGCTATCCTTTGCTATAAGAGTTCATGGCATCAAATTTGAACAGAACGTCATCCATTGAGTAGGGGGGAAAGGCTGTGCTCTCCAGTATGTGTCTTTTGAAGACCCCCACCCCACCCCTTCCCAAATAATCTCACCTTTTTCAAAATTCTCCTGCCCCAAATCTCTTTCCAATTACATTTTTCTGAGTCTGAATAGGATCTTGGTCCATTTGGGATGTTAGTGATGAGCTTCCATCATCTTCCAAACACTGGAAATTCAATTCATTTATTTGTGCCCTTTCAAACAGTCTGTGTTAGAGGGTGAGGAAATTACGGAGACATAATTTTTGTGGGTTTTTTGAAAATATATTTTGTATTGATTTTGGAAAGGAATGGAGATAGAAACATCAATGATGAGAGAGAATCATCAATTTTCTGCCTCCTGCCTGCCCCACACTGGGGATGGAGCCCACAACCCGGGCATGTGCCCTGACCGGGAGTCAAACCGTAACCTCCTGGCTCATAGGTCGATGCTCAACCACTGAGCCATACAAGCTGGGCTGTATTGGTTTTTGAGATCCAAGTGAGATGGATTTTTCCCAAGCTTGCCTTTCCAGGCACCGGGTTAGATAGAGTCTGCGATGCTAAAATGAGTAAGCAGATAGGGTCCGTGATTTCTGCTAAAAGAGACAGAAAACAAAAAAGTTACTATAGCAAAGTGCATAAATGCTCTCTGAGACACAAAACATTTGAGATACTTTGACACCATATATGATGGAAATCCATCATAATTTAGCATTGCTTCCTGGGACCTGAAGAGACAGTAACAGGTAGGCAGAAAGGTGTGAGGATGGCAAGTTTTCCAGGTAGTGGGAACAACATATCCAAGGCTCTGGAAGTCAGAGAGAGGCTGGTTTGCACAAGGAAGATATTTCTCTCCTAGCTCTGAAATTTATTACACTGAACGTGTTTGCTTTCTTGGTATCCCTTCCTCCCCATGCACACACTCTATCATAAGAACCCTGTTAGTGTTTGATTTTTTGCATTTCAAGAGCCCTAATCTGGGAATGGGATCTGGGGGGCTAGGGAACTGGTGTGGGGTAGGGACTTTAATATATACTTTTTATCTGTTGCTTTTAATTATCTGAAAGTATTATAGAATCAGAACTAAAATAATCAAACATGCAATTAATTTACATGGTAGCAAATCTAAAACATAAAATGCACATATTAATGGGGAAACATAGCATCTGCAATGCCATCATTCCTTCAGTAATGGCCACAGTCAACCATTTTTGTGTGCTTTTGTGTCTCTAAACTTTTCTCTGTGCATGTGCATGTACACACTCACACACACACACACAAACATACACACACACACATCTCTATTTTTTTAAAAAGCTTTTTTTTCCCATTTGGCCTTAGAGGATAAATATATTTTTATGTCAAACATTATATGCCTGCATCATTATTTTTAATGTCTCCATGATATTCAATTTCATGGGTATAGCATAATTCATTTAATCACCATCTACTTCAAAAAACATTTCCGGTTGTTTTCTGGTTGCTATGGTTACAGTCCTCATTCCAAAGAGCAAGGTACAGAACAGTGTGTACAGTGTGCTACCACTTAGGTAAAAATGGATTAGGTACCTAATGATCAATATACTTAATTCACTTGGAGAGTTACTGAATTCTTTACCAAGAGAATGTTATAAACAGTTTTTTTAATCCATCAAATTTCAAATTAACAGTAATTTATTCCCACATTAGTATACTATCGTAAAAATAACCTATAAAGCCTGTTACACAGAGAAGCCTACCCCCTTAAACCCTTCCACCTTCCTCCATATCCTGTCCCTGCCTGCCACCCAAAGCATTTTTAAGAACAGGCCTTTAAAAAAATATGTTGTGTTTTTTTGGTTTTTGTTTTTTTTAATTTCAGAGAGAAAGGAAGGGAGATAGAAACACTAATGAGAGAGAAACATCAATATGAATTGACTGCCTCCCACACACCCTCTACTGGGGATCAATCCTACAACCTGGGCATGTGCTCTGACTTGGATTTGAACCAGTGACCTCTTGGTGTATGGGGTCGACACTCAACCACTGAGCCACACCAGCTGGGCAAAAACAGTTTTTTAAAAGACCTATCCTTTCCCTGTAACTCTATGCTCAGTGTCCTGTAACCTACTGATTTTCCCTTCATGAATAACCTCTCATCACTGGTTACCACCTTAGCAGTGGCAGCCCTCTACTGTGCAGACACTGTCCGTTGCCAAGGGCCTAGTGTTTTGGAGATGCCATGAAGTAGTGACATATTTTGTGGGAAGTAAAAATAATTTGGTCACCACGCAAAAAAGCCTACCTTCCCTTTTTACCATGTCACCCACTGTATACCTTGCATCCCCCCACTGTCCTTCCCAATGTTTGCCTTAAGAATGAATTTAGGACCTATTTTTCCCAATAAGCCCCTTCTTAGTAACCTGACAACCAAGGTCTTTTGTTTTCAGGAAGAACTTGCTATAATCAATCACCTCCATTTCCCAGAGAGCCTCCAAGGGCTGCAGCCACTCTAGCATGCCAAGAGGGCTCTTTGTCTCTGTGATCTTAACCACGTCTCTCTCAGGATGTCCACTTATTTTGAGGTTGTGGCCAAAGAATGTCAAAGGAGCACTTGAATTTAGAAGTGGCAATAACACACTGCGTGGATTTGATGCAGTGGTGTAAGGAAGGAGAGGGAAAGAGAATGGCTTAACAGGGGAAAGTGTTGTGTTCCTACCATGTTTGTATTTCTGCATAAAAACATCTTTCTGTATCTTCTTTTCACAAATGAGGAGGAATAATGTACTGCAGTGGGCTACAAAGATCGTGGATACTAGGATCAGACTAATGCTTGGCTTCAAATCTCAGCACCACCATTTACAGACTGTGTAAATTGACTGTGGTCCTTCATTTACTCTTGTGTAATATTTTAAATATGACAGCGCCTACATTAAAAGGTTGCTATGAGGATCAATTCAGTACATACTTGTGAAGTATTTAAGACAGTGCTGGGATATCCCAACTGTTAAATAAGGGTATTAATATGTCTGTGTAAATCACTTCAGAGGTAATTGGTTTTTTTTAAAAAATATATTTTTTTTTCACAATTTTTTTAATAACTTTTTTTATTGCTTAAATTATTACAAAGAGTATTACGAAGGGAGAGGGAAAGAGAGATAGAAACACCAATAATGAGAGAGAATTATTGATTAGCTGCCTCCTGCATGCCCCTTACTGGGGATTGAGCCCACAATCCGAGCATGTGGCCTTGACTTGAATCGAACCTGGGATCCTTCAGTCTGCAGGCTGATGCTCTATCCACTGAGCCAAACTGGCTAGGGCCAGAGGTAATTGGTTTAAAATCAGTGTTCAGAGGGTTCAGACATCCCAGTTTGCTTAGCACAGTACCCTCTAGAATGGACACAAACATTGCTAGTGTTGAATTTATGAGAGATTATTTCACTGTATGTAATATGTGTGCACACACGTGTGTGTGTGTTGTGTGTGTGTGTCCATCCAGGCTGCCTGGAATGAATCAATAGACATTGTGACATTTTAAAAATTATTTCTGAGTTTCCTACCTGAGCCTGTCCTGGAGCTATACATTTTGTCAATAAAATTTCCATGCTCCAGCATAATATTTATTTAAAAAGTAGTGCAACATTGGATTCCAAGCTTGATGAAGAGGAATCAATAATGGGAAACACATCTATATATTTTTTTAAAGTATATTTTATGCTTACTCCCTAATTTCCATTTGTATGTTGCCTTTGGATACAAGAAATTATTTTTGTTTAAATAGCAAGTTTTCATGACTCTTTAGCTGTAGCAATGTTCCAGTGAAAGAGATTATGATTTTATTTTTAATTTTTTCTCCTTAATTGATTTTTAGAGGAAGGGAGAGGGAGAGAGAGAAAGATCAATGACTGGGAATCAAGCTGGCAACCCTTCAGTGCACAGGATGCACTGAGCCATACTGGCCAGGGCAAGAAATTAAGATTAAGATTGTAAATTGCAATTTATCAAAATGTAATGATAAATAGTATTATTCTCAAAGAGACTATTGTGGAGAGCAGGGGTGGGAAAGATGTTACAATGTTTATAGTGTTGCTTTTTTTTAAATTTTAGCTCAAGGACTTAGATATTGGGAAAGAAGTTAGGATGTTCCCAAAGAGGAAAGAAAAACAGGAATTGGGGAAAGGGGAGCCACGTGCTTTAGACTCATGTAAGGGGATGTTTTTTCAAATTAGCTTTTAGTATTGGGAAAGTTATAAGCTGCCTGAAAGTTAAGAGGCAGATAATAGAATAGTCAGACAAATTAAAAAATATATTTTTAATTATTTGAAAATGAAAATTTTTTTTGTTATGCTGCTAATTCTTTTTGTCATGCAGTTAAGAATTTGAGTACAACAGACCATTTTCCATTTCACAGAATGTAGGTGAATACTGAGTTTGGATGATAACAGCAATTCAGTTATGTTAGAATTGCTGAGATATCAATGTCTCTACTCCTAAGTTAGTCATCCACATCTAATACAATTTTTACTGAAAAAATACAGGCACTTCACAGGGCATAGCATCCTAGTAAAGTATTCTTGATCAAAACTAAAATGATCTTCTCTGAAACCAACAAGATTGCATTCTAGCTTTCTAAATTTCCATTGGTTAGGGTGGAGCATGCAACCTGAACAACAAAAGTAAAAGACACTACAAGAAGAATGGATACCTGACAAGGTTCAACAGACATGTGAAATCAAGCTTCTTCCTCTGTTCTACCTTTCAAATAGGGCCCATTCTGAGAGAGGGAGGGAGGGAGGGGGAGAGAGAGAGAGAGAGACCCAGGAACAGCAGTTATCTGGGAAGAAGAGGTGATATCCTAACTGAAAGTCCTGTGCCACTCACACCTAGAGAGAATTTTCATCCACAGAGTTCCCCTGTGCTGGCATAGGTGACTAAAACTCCAAGAGAAATTCTCTTTCTGGACAGAGGATTGGTTCAAGGGGCCCTTGGAAGCCAGAGAATTTGGAAAGGGCAATCTTGGAGAGAAGAGTACATGCAAGGGAATATCCTCATTCTATGAATGAATCTGTATAACACATTTCAAACCAATTTGTAAGTTGCACACACACATGGTAGACCCAAAGGAGCATGGTAAGATACTTTGAACTTCATAAACCACTAGTCAAGTCTCAGACTAAATCCTGAGAGGTGCATGTGTGGGGCAGTCAAACCATATAGCAGTTTCTTTGCAAAGTAAACTGAAAATGGAAAATCATCTAAAGAAGGTGAGACATAACTTTTAGTTTAATCCTAATCAGGTTGATTTCTAGCTAAACCAACCAACCAACCAAATAAAAAAAGTATTCTCCAGGGGATAACATCATAATATTTGAAATATAGTACAATTGCATGCAGGAATAGAATCCAAAATAATGCTATATATCAAGAACCAAGAAAATTTGGGGGGAAAAGGTGACCCTGATAATAGAATAGCCAGACAAAGATTTTAAGGAAGCCATCATAACCATGCTTCTTTGGAGTAAAGGTGGCATGAAGGTAAATGCTATTGAAATGAAAGAAAAGATAGACATTCTAAGCAGAGAAATACAAACTATTTTTGTAAAGTCAAGTATAAATTTTATAAATCAAAATTACAATATTAGACATTAAAATGTACTAATGGGATCAACAGAAGAATGAAAATGATAAAGACAGATTCAGTAACTTGAAATTACAATAATAGTCATTATCCAATCACATGAGCAAAGAGAAGATTGGAATAAAATGAGCATAGACTCAGAAATTGTGGTCTTTATTGGATTCCTAAAAGGAGTTTAAAAAGATATTGACACAGAACATATATTTAATGGCCAATAGAAAATAGCACAGTGCGTATAAGGGGGTAATGATTCAAGTAACAATGCACTAGTCCTAGGAAACCATAGGGCCAGAATATAGCAACATCTTTTAAATCTGAGAGAAAATAAGTCAACCCTGAATTCGACAACCTGCGAAAATATCCTTTAGGAATGACAATAAAATAATGACAATCTCAAGTAAATGAAAGAGTAAAATAGAGTTTGTTTCTGGAAAAACTAGTCTAAAATAAATGTTAAATAAAGTTTTTCAGACTGAAGGAAAATGATAATTATGGAGAACTTTGAGTACAAAAATGAAGAAAAATAAATAAAAATGGTAAATGTCTGGATAAATATAGTTGACTATTTTTCTCTACTTAAGTTTTTCAAAATATGTTTGGCCATGGAAAGCAAAACTTATATTAACTGTTGGGGTATCATAATATGTAGATGTAAGACATATGACAACTATAAAGGGGAGGTGATTTTGCTTGAAATGGTAAAACTTTAACTGAAATAGATTTTTAATAGTAAGGTATATATGTTTTAATCTCTAGAACAACCACTAAAACATTTAATCCAGGGAAACACTTAAAAACCAAAAGATAGCCCGGCAGATGTGGCTCAGTGATTGAGTGTCAACCTATGAACCAGAAGGTCAGGGTTCTATTCCCGGTCAAGGCAAATGCAAAGGCTCAATCCCAGCAGGGGGCATGCAGGAGGCAGTGGATAGATGATTCTCTCTCATCTATGATGTTTCTATCTCTCTCCCTCTCCCTCCCTCTCTCTGAAATCAATAAAAACATATAAACATTTTTTAAATCAAAAGGTAAATAAAAGCTCATACTAAAAATAGGCTAATAATCCTATATAATAAAGAGAGAATATGCAAATTGACCATCACTCTGACACAAAGATGGCGGCACCCACAGCTTAGGCGGGGTTTCAGTAACACAAAATGGCTGCATCCACAGTGGAGGCTGAGTTCCCTCAACGAGCCTTAATGAGCAATCAGCAGGGACCTGAGGCTGCGCCTCCCCCGCCCCCCATGGGGCTCGACAGGGGACCTCAGGCCGTGCCCCCAACCTGACAGGGCTTGACAGGGGACCTCAGGGCTTGACAGGGGACCTCAGGCCATGTCCCCCGCCTTGGCACCAGGCTGGGGGACCTCAGGCTGCGCCCCCCGCCCCAGTGCCAGACCAGGGGACCTCAGGCCGTGTCCCCCCACCCAGCAGGGCTTGACGGGTGACCTCAGGCCATGCCTCCCGCCCAGTGGGGCTTGATGGGGGACCTCAGCCTGTGCTCCCTGCCCGAGCACTGGACCGGAGGACCTGAGGCTGCACCCCCCACCAGGCGGGACTTTATGGGGGACTTCAAGGTGTGCCTCCCACCTGGGTGCTGGGCCGGGGAATCTCAGGCTGCGTCCCCCACCCAGTGGAGCTTGACTGGGGACCTCAGGCCGCGGCCCCCATCCTGGTGCCAGGCCGGGGGACCTCAAGCCATGCCCCTCGCCCAGCAAGGCTTGATGGGGGACCTCAGGCCACACCCCCTGCCCCGGTGCCAGGCTGGGGGACCTCAGGCCGCGCCCTCTGCCCTGGCACCAGGCCAGGTGACCTGAGGCCACACCCCATTCTCTGGCACCGGCCCAAGGGACCTGAGACTGTGCTCCCCACCAGGTGGGGCTTGACAAGGGTGGGACTGGCTGGATCTGGATTTAGCCCAATGGGGCGGGGGCGGCCGGGTCTGCTCACGTGATGATTTTGAGGTGTACGTTGGTGGGCGGGGACTTGACTCTGGGTCCCGTGGTGCACCCCAGACTCTGACAGGAGGAAGATTTTCATATACATTTTACTAATTTTCTTTCATCTCTGACACTTCTATTATAGAGAAAGGGCAAATAGCAATATTAAAATATTTCCTCTAATTAACCCCCTTTTAATGTGCACAAATTTCGTGCACTGGACCACTAGTACAAAATAAGGAAGAACTTGTTGAAGAGAAAACAAACATGAAAGGGAAACAACAATAAAAAGCATATAATAATAGAGCTAAATCCAATGTATCAATAATTATTTTGCATATAGATGTTCAAAGAACATTAATTAAAAAATAAATGTCAGATTAGGTAAAGAAAAAAGACTCAACTAATAGCCATTTACAAGAAACTATCTTTAAATAAATGACATGGACAGGTTAAAAGTAAAAGATGGAAAGCAATATACCACCCAAAGTCTAATCAAAAGAAAGCTGGAGTATTTTCTTTTCTTTTAATCCTCGCCCAGGAAATGTTTTTATTGAGAGAGAGAGAAGAGAGAAACATCAATCAGTTGCCTCTCCTATGTGCCCTGACCGGGGATTGAACCCACAACCTTTTGGTGTACAGGATGATGCTCCTGGCCAACTCAGCCATCCAGCCAGGGCTGGAGTTGTTTTAATAATATAAGACAAAGCAAATTTCAGAACAAGAAAAAGTATCAGACATAATTAGGAATATTAATTAATGATAAAAGGATTCATTCACTAAGAAGGAATGCAATCTAAATATGTGTGCACCTGATAACAAAACTTCAAAGTAGTACATAAAGCAAAATCTGATAGAATATGAAGCAGAAATAGACACACTCATAATTATACTTTCAGAATCAGTACTCTTCTCTCAGTCATCAATAGAACAAGTGGTCAGAAAATCAGCAAAACTTAAAAGACCCAAACAACATCGTTTACTACCTTGACTTAATTAATATTTATAGAATGTCTCACCTAATAACAGTAAAGTTAACTATCTTTTTAGGTGTACACTGAACGATAAGGAAGATAGGCCCTCACCTGGGCCATAAAAGAAAAAAAAAACTTGACCTTAAAATAACAGAAAGGATCTAAGATATATTCTTCAACCATAACATATTAATTCAGATTTTAATAACAGAAAGATATCTAAGAAAATCTCTAAATATTTTCAAACAAAACCACCCACTTATAAATTATGCATGATTCAAAGAGGAAATTTTGAGACAACTTTTAAAATACTTGGAACTGAATATAAATGAAAATATAGCCAAAACCGGTTTGGCTCAGTGGATAGAGCGCCGGCCTGCAGACTGAAGGGTCCCAGGTTTGATTCCGGTCAAGGGCATGTACCTGGGTTGTGAGCACATCCCCAGTGGGAGATGTGCAGGAGGCAGCTGATCGATGTTTCTCTCTCATCGATGTTTCTAACTCTCTATCTCTCTCCCTTCCTCTCTGTAAAAAATCAATAAAATATATTTTTAAAAAAAGAAAGAAAATATAACATTTGAAGTTTGTGGGATATGCAAGATGGAGTAGTGCCATTGTTTTTTTTAAAAAAAATTTAAATATATTTTTATTGATTTCAGAAAGGAAGGGAGAGGGAGAGATAGAAACATCAATGATGAGAGAGAATCATTGATTGGCTGCCTCCTGCACGCCCCCTACTGGGGATCAAGCCTGCAACCCAGGCATGTGCCCTTGACCGGAATCGAACCCAGGACCCTTCCTTCAGTCCACAGGCTGACACTCTATCCACTGAGCCAAACAAGCCAGAGCAGTGCCATTGCTTTAAGGTCCTCTTTACAACTAAAAATTTCTAAACATAACTCTACAAATATGAAAACATCTGAAACAGGAAAAGAAGTCAGACTGCCTTGGGACCTTGAAACTTAAGGAATAAGACGAGTTTCCTTATTGCCTCCATTATATTCCAAACAGACAGAGCCCTGCAGAAGCCTCCAATCCAGAACCACCAACATGCATAGACAAAACACACCAAGATAATCTGTTCCTTCTAGCCAAAGGACTGGAAAAGGGTGGTTTAGTAATAGAAAACCTTTTTGGCAATTACCAGCCCAATTCCTATTAGTCTGTCTGTGTCAATTTAATTCTTAAACCAGAATTATCTAAAGAAGAACCTAAAAGGGTAGGAGGGACATTTTAATTCTCCCCAGAGATTAAGCCAGTTCCTGGAATAAAGTTAATACCCTATAAATCATTGCTTTTTTCAATCTTCTATAGAGAAACACCTATCATGAAAAAACTTTATGCATTCAGTTGGTATGGTATACTAAAACCATCAGGAAGAAGGTATTGTAGAGGAGGAGCATTTGAAGCACTTATTTGCCAAGTAGTTGTCAGAACCATTTTCTTTAATATGCATATTAATGATATGCCATTTGCTAATCTCCTTCCTGAGTTGGTTCAGGAAAGCCAAGGAAGTGGCCTTTTTCATAAATATTAGAATAACTCTACGGATGTCTGATTGATGGTTGTTGAGTAAGAACAAAGCAAAAATCAATCCTTGTTTTCTTATAGGGACAATTAATAACTACAGACAAAATATTCCCCAAAGTATAGATTACAATGTTATTTACCATAGCATTATGAGTTATTTTCAGTAGAAGAGTTGGTCTGAGTAATATGATTTGCCATAATCCCAGAAATGTAACTCTGTAGTCTAAATTTTAAATATAATGTTATATACTGCAGGTAGCTTAAAATAGCAAAAACTTGAGAATTTTAAAAAATTTCTCTTATTTTCTATGTCTTATGTATTCATTTTAGGATTGATGAATAAAATTTATTTTTAAAATAAATAAATTTATAAGTTTTTATTAATAATAAATTATAATAAATAAAT
>NW_005368522.1:0-4999 GCF_000412655.1 Myotis brandtii | reverse complement strand
AGCATCTCTGATATGTCTAGATATGTTCAAATAGAATAACTAGGAGATACACATACACTGACACACATATGCATATATATTGATACATAAAATGAATTCCATTAGATGTTTTGCTAGCCAAAGGAGTTTTATTAAAATCTTTGGAATGAAGGAACTTATTGCAGTGTTCATTATAACTATAAAAATTAAAAACAGCCGAAACCGGTTTGGCTCAGTGGATAGAGCATCGGCCTGCAGACTGAAAGGTCCCAGGTTCAATTCCGGTCAAGGGCATGTACCTGGGTTGCGGGCACAACCCCAGTAGGAGATGTGCAGGAGGCAGCTGATCGATGTTTCTCTCTCATCGATGTTTCTAACTCTCTATCTCTCTCCCTTCCTCTCTGTAAAAAATCAATAAAATATATTTTTAAAAAAATTGAAAACAAAAGCTACTGCCACTATTTGGAGACCTTTATGTTTCTTGGCCTGGGTAAAAATTTTGTATTTGCTTTGTATTGATTTATTGTTTCTATACATCTCTGTGTATGTGCTTCTACCCACAACAAAGGAGCAAGAATAAACAGGAGGAACTACATTAAATTGTTAACATTGCTCATATTTGGAGGTAGAAAGAGAGAAGTTTTTAAATGTACTTTTAATTTTTTCTCCAATTCCCTGTTTATTTCACTTAGTGAACATAATTCTCTGTAGGTGAAAAATGAATTGATCCATAACCTAGAAGAAGACAACTGTGTCTTCATTTTACTTTTCTAAGAGAAACTTTGGCCATGGCAAGAGCATTTACTGAAAATATCATAAACTGCACTGAGAAAAGCTGTAAGTACATCTTTGCTTTGTCTCCCAACTTTGTCCAGAGTGAGTGGTGCTATTATGAACTCTACTTTGCCCACCACAATCTCTTCCATGAAAGTTACGAGTACTTTATTTTAAAATTTTGATCTTATTGTCATAAGAACACGAGATTTACCCTCTGACCCAATTTTTAAGTGTACAATACATTACTGTTGATTATAGGTACAATGTTGCACAGCATCTCTTTCCAGTTTATTTATCTTATTTAACTGACACTTTATGCCTGCTGATTACTAACTCCAAATTTTCCCATCCCCCAGTCCCTGGGAACCAACATTCCAGTCTTTGATTCTGAGTTTGACCATTTTAGAGACCTCATATAAGTGGAATCATGCAGTGTCTATCATTAGCTTATTTCACTTAGCATAATGCCCTCATGGTTCATCCATTTTGTTGCAGATGGCAGAATTTCCTGTTCTAGTAAAGCTGGATAGTATTCCACTGTATGTGTGTGTGTACTATATTTTCTTTATCCATTTATCTGTCATGGACATTTAGGTTGTTTTCACAGCTTAGCTATTGTGAATAGTGCTACAATGAACATAAGGGTGCTTATGTCTTTTTGAATAAATACCTAGCAGTGGATTGCTGGGTCATATAGTAGTTTTATTTTTAATTTTTTGAGGAGGCTCCATACGATTGCTCATAGTGGCCTTTTCTTCTTTTTTTTTTAAAAAAAATAAGTTTTGGTTTTCTGTTTCTAAAATATTGATTTAGCTCTTTAATATTAAGGAACAAAACAAAAACAAAATTTAGGAATAAAACAATGTGTAGTTTCCTATATTCATCTATATTATAGATTACATATAAGATTTAGCCTTAATGGAGGACCTACTCAAACATAATAGTGAAATTATGTTTAAAGTAGTATAAAAGAATCTTTGATTAAGTTGGTGGTGGTAGGCAATGATCATTTTGTATTCCTCTCAAACCCTATAGGCCAAGGAACAAGTTCCCTGATAAGACCTTTTGCCTTTGTATTGTGTAGATTTCAAGAAACAGTGCGGTACCAAGGTAAAAAACCACTTTTTATGTGTGCATGTGTGTGTGTGTGTGTGTGTATGTGTGTGTGTGTGTGTGTGTGTGTGTTTTGGATATATTTAATATGTGCATATACACACACAGTTGTCTACAAAGTGAACTAGAATTTTTTAAAGTTCCAGAAACCAGAATTACTGATGTCATAGACTTAACCTGATGTGGCAAGCTCTTGACTAATATATTTCCATTTCCCACAAGATCCTGGCAGTACGTAAGAGCATTCACATTTTACAGGACGAGGCTCATGGATGTTACCTGACTTGACCTGGATCACATGGTATGACCTCACTGAATCCAAAGACTGTCCTGGCTGCTTTGCACATGTCCTGATCCAAGTCAGCCTTTCCCTAGGATCTTCAGCTTCCCAGAGGTTCTGTGACAGAAGATAATTCTGCAAAGTGACCACTTACTGGTCTTAATTGTCACCCTCTCTGAGTTTGATTGAAGAATAACTGTAGGGACACAGGTTCTTTCTGTAGCCCACCCGCTCATATACTTTGCTTCAGCTTCACTGGAATGGGGAGCTGTGGGCTGGACCATGATTATGTGAGTCTAAAGAACCTGGGCATTTCCTGGGTCAGTCCTGTGGTTGCTCTTGGGTCTGTTCCAGGGAACCACACTGCTCTCTGACAAGGGGGTAGAGAGGCCTTCATCAAACACATATTCCCACTTAAGTGTCCAAGAGCCTGCATAAACTTGTTCTTTGAGGCACTAATGACTGGAGGTAAAATCCTGTGGCCTGTCATTTTTCAATCTGTGTGAACCTGAGCAAGACATTTAGTTGTTGGGAGAAAAAGTTTTCCTCTACCAACCTAAGCTCAAATGGTCATGGCCTGTGAATTAACTGATGATAGATAGATTAACAGGAGAAAAGATGGGCATATGTGGAAGCACTCAATAATGAGTAACTCCATGAATAGCTAGAGAGAAAGGTTTATAAACCATCTAAGCAAAAAGGAGGGAGGTTAGGGCTCCGATGGGAATGTTATGGAAAGTTCTGTTGGGCTTTTTCATGCTAATGATAATGGGCAGTCTATCTCCTTCCATGCTCAACATTTCCCAGGGTGTATGTATGTGTATGTGGAGGTATGGAAACTGAATTAGTACTTTCCTATGCTAAGCATCAGTCTTCCTTCAATTAGAAAATTCCCTGTTGAGGGCAGGGGTGTAGGTCAATGGAAGTTGCATTTTTGGTAGTTTCTGCTTAAAATTAGATAATGTTTCTATGGTTGCTGTCAGATGTTTTCAGTTTAAAATCATCTTTATACCGCTTTGGGGGGCTGCTAATTTCTTCATAGTCATTTGAAAGCCACTTCCTCATTTGTCATGTGAGGGTAACATATGCCTTGCAGATTAGTCCTGAAAATTTCATGAAATTATATACAGAAATTGCCTGAAACATTGGAGGGTGACAACAAACAATACAGTTGTCTTACTCTTCCTCTTACTGCATATTGTATACATTGGTTTCAGTTACCAATTCCAGATCTATTATTCCTTGAATTCTATCTCACCTTAAATCATTGCTGCCTCTAGTTTTCTTGATCGGGCCATTAGGCTTCTAAAAACAGAGAAAATATGTTTGTGAACTCAAAGGGAATGTTCCTGGTCACAACTTCAACTTGGAAAGCAATTTCTTCATTACATGGTTGCCCATAATTTATCACATCTCTCTCTAGTTAAAATCTAAGAACATTTACTGGGTGCCCACCATGAGCCCTATCCTATGCCCTCCCTTACTTTGTACACTTCCTGAAGATCAGCAGATCACCCTCCCTCCACAGCAGCCTTTACGTACTCGGGACTCCATCTCCTCCTCCACTCCTTTGAACAAGGAGGAAAGTTCCCATCTCTCCCTCAGGTCCCTATCTGTATTCTCACTCCCAGAAACTAGATCACAAAGAGCCCTGCTCATACGCTCATTCCCTAATAGTTCTCAGGAAGGTACAGATAACAATTGTTTTATGTTCTCAAAAAGACTTTAAAATATCTATTTTTCTCTGTTCTTGAAAGCTGCAATGTTGAACGCACAGGCAGTGGGACAGAGCATCTGGGGAGTGACCTGTGGGAAGAGAAGCTGCTGAAAGTGTGAAGTGCTGAAAACCAGGGAGGACTGGATCAGTGAGAAAAGGGGAAAGGAATCAGGGGAAGCAATTGGGAAAAATCAACTGGGGGACTGCCTACAGTGCACTTCATGTGGACTTTAGGGTCCAAAAATCTTTAGTTAAAGTTTGGTTCTCCCTTATACTAGCTCTGTGACTCTGGGTAGTTTTTTTAAAAGAGCTATTTTGAAGATTGAAGGAGAAAAGTTATATAAAGTAGTTAGTATAAAGCACATCACTAGCATACTATTATTTGTATTGAATCTTAATTTCATTTACAAATATTTCATAACATTACTTTGTGTTCTTAGTTTTTAATCTTAGAACTATGCTTCTTTTTAAAAGATACTCTTATATTTCAAAAACAAAACATACCAAATATATAGAAGTACATTTTGTGCACAAAAAAAAGCAAAAATCATGAGTGACACTGGAATGATTGAGATCAAGGAAATGCTGCAGTAAATAATTACAATTACAGCCTGGCCGGCATGGCTCAGTTGGTTGAACGTCATCCCATGAACCAGGAGGTCACAGTTTGACTCATGGTCAGGGCACATGCCCGGGTTGCATGCTCGATCCCAGTAGGGGACATGCAGGAGGTAGCCAATCGATGATTCTCTCTCCCTCTCTGAAATCGATAAAAATATATATTATATAAAGAAAAGAAACCCCCATCTGTAAACTCTTTGGAAACCCTGATTGAGTTCAGGAGCCTTGCTTACATTGTTGACAATGGCCCCGGATGTCACTCTGCACAACAATCCCTACCTCACGCCCCACACCACAGAGTCCACAGGAACCTGTGGTGGGGCGCCTGTCCTGACCCCCTAACTTTAAGTCCAGATCTCATCCTATATAGGCACCTACAGCCTCACCTAGCACAGGACCCCCCACCCTGCCCAGATACTGCACAGGGCTTGCTGTCCTAACCCTGTGCTGTCTCCATGGCCCTGACCCTCTACAAGAAGCCTTGCCTATAACAGTGCTGGAGCCTATAGCCG
>NW_005368521.1:0-315 GCF_000412655.1 Myotis brandtii | reverse complement strand
GAGGTATTTGTATTTATTAAGAGACTTCTTCCAAGGACATTTATATTCTGTCAATGCTGCCAGGAATATATTTTATTCTATTTTACAAATGAGGAGACTAAGGATAAAGTTAAGTATCTGGAACATGGCCAAATGAATATTAAAGCTAATTATCTAAACTAAAACACCCCCTTACATTCTCAAATTGTCAACTTTCTTACATAATAATCTCACCATTTCCAGCTGATTTCCAAAACGATTTTTTATTGTTGTTGTTGTTTTTAATTGAATGTCCTGGGTAACATCTATAATAATAAAAGTATAATATGCTAATTA
>NW_005368520.1:0-790 GCF_000412655.1 Myotis brandtii | reverse complement strand
TGGGAGGAGACATTCACAGCATTGGAGCTAACTGGTGCTTAGGTCTATTTTTGCTATACTAATTTTTAAAAAGAAAACAGAAGTAGTATTGCAGACACGAGCCCTTCTGGATTTATCAGACAAGCCACGTCTCTTTAGGTGGTTCCAACATCTTCTTTGGGGAGGTCCCTGTTGCAGGAAATCAATGGACAATAGCTTTTGGCTCATCGAGAAAGTATTCACTGAGCATCTCCCAGCTCTGTGCTCCACAGGAGGCACAGGAGGGGAGAGGCAGTGTTCCTGCCCTCTGGGCATTTAGACGGGAAGGGCAGAAGCACAGTCCACCCACCAAGTCAGCAGGAGGTGCTGGCTGTAAGGATGGAGGGAAGTAAGTACAGGTGGGAATCAAGAGAGGGGCCCACAGCCCTGCCTGATGGTTGTGGTAATAGGGTGTCGGACGGCTATGGGAAGACTGATGGCCAGGTCCAAACTCAGGAGTCTGGCAGTCCTGACAGGGGAGGGCAGTTAAAACTGCAGGATGGAGTGGTTACAACTGGGGCCCTGGAGTCACACAGACCTGGCTCCATCACTCACTAAGTATGGCTCCTTTGGCAAGTTGGTTTGCCTCTCTGAGCCTCAGTTTCTTCATCTGTAAAATGGGCCATGTGATTACCCTCATAGGGAGAATTATCAAAATTAAATAAGACAATTTTGGCAGATGGAACGTACTCAGTAAATGCTGACCATCATCATTGCTAGGAATATTCCTGTTACTGAGCATTCACTGCGACATAATACATGTTCACACAGC
>NW_005368519.1:0-469 GCF_000412655.1 Myotis brandtii | reverse complement strand
AAAAAAGACCCCGAACAGCTGCAGCAATCCTGAGAAAAAAGAACAAAGTTGGGATCACAATACCAGATATCACGCTATATTACAAAGCCACTGTTCTCAAAACTGCCTGGTATTGGCACAAGAACAGACATATAGACCAATGGAACAGAACAGAGAACCCAGAAATCAACCCAAGCCATTATGCTCAATTAATATTTGACAGAGACAAAAGCATACAATGGAGACAAGATAGTCTCTTCAATAAATGGTGCTGGGAAAACTGGACAGATGCATGCAAAAAAATGAAACTAGACCACCAACTTACACCATACACAAAAACAAACTCAAAATGGATAAAGAACTTAAATGGGAAACCATAAAAATCTTAGAAGAATCCATAGGCAGCAAAATATCAGACATGTGTCGTAGAAATATCTTCACTGGTACAGCTCATAGGGCAACAGAAACTAAGGAGAAAATAAACAAATGG
>NW_005368518.1:0-792 GCF_000412655.1 Myotis brandtii | reverse complement strand
CCTTTATTTGTGTTTAGAGAAGAGTCAGTTTGTGGTTGAGCCCCTGGGTGCCAATGTTTCTGGATTGACCTCTGAGGCTATAAGTCCTCTCTTGCCAGTATTTAGGTTTTATTTTCTCTATTGCACTTAATACTGGTTTGGGAGAGTCGACTGCCCCAGAGCTGGTTCCTTGATCGTTATTCCTGCTCTGATTCCCAGGTTCCACAAAAACAACTTTCCCCTGAAGTCTCTGTGAATAACCCCAATTGGATGATCCTATGTATTGGGTTTAATAATCAAAAGCAAAGATTTAAGGAGAAAAGAAAGAAAAAAAAGAGCCAGAGTAGGTGCGTGAGCTCGCAACCCTCCAGCTCTGTGTGAAATTTTCCCAAAGTCTCTTCCGCACGTCCTCTCTCCCCTGGAACTAAGCAGCAGGCACACTGGCAAAATACGACGCTGCCTTTTTGCACCCAGTTCAGCTATGGGCTGATTTTTACAGTTCCCTTCTGCCAGCAGCCCTGTGGGATCCCTTCCAAACTCGTGGATCACGCTGGCCCCAACAGCCTCAGACTTTGTGGGGTGCAGATTTCCCCGCACGTTCCTCTCTCAAACCTGAATTACAAACCACACCTTTAACTATGTGAAATCTGACCATTCCGAGAGGAGGAGCCGGGCTATTCTGAGTCCACTTATTCGCTCTGCTTAAAATCCAGTGTTCCTGGGTTCGTACCTGATCCCTGGGTCGGCTCCAACATTTTTAAATAGAAATAATCAATACACCCCACACATCCCTTATTTCATTCTAAGGTACTA
>NW_005368517.1:0-306 GCF_000412655.1 Myotis brandtii | reverse complement strand
ACATCAATGATGAGAGAGAACCATTGATCAGCTGCCTCCTGCACCCCCTACACTGGGGATGGAGCCTGCAACCTGGGCATGTGCCCTGACCAGGAATCGAACTGTGACCTCCTGGTTCATAGGTCGATGCTCAACCACTGAGCCACGCCGGCTGGGCAGCTCTCATTTTTTAATACTATCTTTTCTTTCTTAGGAAGGTATTAGGGAGCATGCTTTCCCTCGTGTTTTATTGAAGACAGCGGCAGAATCAGAATGAGGGGGGGCAGGCCATGTTGCAGGAGGGGAAATTGTGGGCTATTTTTTTTT
>NW_005368516.1:0-3592 GCF_000412655.1 Myotis brandtii | reverse complement strand
ACCACTCTGGTCAGGGATGTTGATAATGGGGGAGGCTGTGCGTGTGTTGTGGGCAGGGAGTAGATGGGAAATCTCTGAGCTCCTCTCAATTTTGATGTGAACCTAAAACTGCTCTAAACAATTAAGTCTTAAAAATAGACAAAACTTTAAGTCAAATAAATTTAGTCAACTAACTTGTAACCTCAGTAAAATAGGAAAAAAGTGAACTTCATTGTTCATTGTCATAGAACTCTAAAATCCAATATCAAGGAGGTGGCAAAACCACATAGAGAAAAATTATTTCAAATGCTCTTAAAACAGAGTGTTGACTACACATCCCTAGTGGCAAATAGCCTAAGGACAAAGCAAACCACAAAGAAATACTAAATTTAATTCAGTCAACTTGTTAGTTGGTATTCTTATTGGAAGCTATTATTTATATATTGTACGATAAAGCAAATAAGAAATGATATCAATAAGAATCAGACTTATTTTTTATGTTAATAAGAGATAAATATAAATCAAATAAGTGAAAATCCTGCAATTGAAAACAATTTGAATTGGAAATATTAGTGTGAAGTAATGATTTATATTCCTCTTTCTTAAAAAATCAGTGATTACCCAGCTTTGTTCCTTAAAAAGGCTTAGACACAATGACAACCCAGTAGCAATGAGCAACCTCACTGATAAGACTTTGGTCTTTAAGTACTATTTCCCACCAGAAAGAATCGGAGCTCCTTAGAGAAATGGCTGATTCCAGGTCCAGAGCTCAAAACATGAAAGATGAGATGAGAACCTCTACTGCTAGAGGCAAGAAAGCTCTGAAAAGTGGCTATTCAGGTCTTGTGCCATTTTTTATTCTTGATTTTTAGAATTTCTTACAAATAACTAGAGGCCTGGTGCACAAATTTGTGCACCAGTGGGGTCCCTAGGCCTGGCCTGCGGGGATCGGGCGGGGATCGGGCAGAAACCGGCTCTCTAACATCCCCCAAGGGGTCCCAGATTGCGAGAGGGTACAGGCTAGGCTGAGGGACCCCACCGGTGCATGACTGGGGCCGGGGAGAGACTGTGGGAGGATTCCAGAGTGTGTCCAGCCCATCTCTCCCAGTCCAGATTGGCCAGACCCCAGCAGCAAGCTACCCTACCAGTCAGAACTTCTGCCCCCTGGTGGTCAGTGCGCCTCATATGGTGGTCAAACTGTCAGACACTTAGCATATTAGGCTTTTATTATATAGAACATGAATATGATTCTTTTGTCAGATGTAGGTACTGTGAATTTTTTCCAAGTGTGTGACTTGCCTATACATTTATTAAATGTTATGTTTTGATGAGCTGAAATTTTAAAATTTAAGTCCAATTTATCACTTTTATTTTTTTTAAATTTATCTTTACTGGTGAAAGTATTATAGATGTCCTCTTTGTTGTTGTTTTTTCCCATTGACCCCACTCAACCCCACACCCACCCCTCCCAGGCCCTCACCACACTATTGTTTGTGTCCATGGGCTATGCATATCCTATATAATAAAAGTCCCGTGACTGAAATGGCAGAATGACCAGAGACCAGAATGACCGCGGCCCCTTGCCCAGGCTGGCCCCGTCCCCCAGCGGGGAGCCGTCCCCCTCCCATGCACCAGGCCTCTATCCTATATAATAAAAGGGTAACATGCAAATTGACCCTAACGGTGGAACAACCAGAACGACCGCTGGACCAGTCATTATGAGGCACACTGACCACCCTTTGGTCCTTTACCCTGGCCGGCAGACTCCAATTGCCTGATGGTGAATGGGGAACTGGAGGTGGGTGGCAGGGCCGGCGAGCGGACAAGAACAGCCAACCTCTTGGTCCCTTCCCCCGGCCATCAGGCACCAATTACCTGATGGTGAACGGGGAACTGGGGGTGGGTGGTTTCGGGGGCAGGACCAGCTGCAGGCAGCCTGGGAAGATGGCCCTAATCACAGGCCAGCCCTAGGGATTGTACCCGTGCACAAATTTCATGCGCTGGGCCTCTAGTATGCATATAAATTCCCCAGTTAATCTCTCCCCACCTTCCCTCACTTTAAAAAATTGTTAGTGTTCTTTGTATCTAGTCCAAGAAAATGATTGCCAACTTCAAGATAGTCTTCTGGTTTTTTTTCAAGGTCTTTATGGGTCATAGACCTAAATGTAAAGCTTCTAGAAGAAAATAAATAGACAAGCCATAGATCAATATGTATTCACAGCACATATATCTGAAAAATAAATCATTTCCAGAAAGCATAATAAAGACTTATAAATGAACAATAAAATAGAACAATGCAATGTTTTAAAATGGGCAAAAGAAGGTGTACAAATTACCCATAAATACAAGAAAAGGTGTTCAATATCATTAGTTATCAAGGAAATGTAAATTAAAACTACCCTGAAGTGCCACTTAAAACCTATTCGATTCTTTATTGTTGAAATAAACACTGACAATAACAAATATTGGCAAAGATGTGGAACACCTGGTACTCTTATATAGCAATGAAGAGCAAAAAATGGTACAGACATTTAGATACCTCTTTGAGAGTTTCTTAAAAAGTTAAACACCTGCCCTAACTGGTTTGGCTCAGTGGATAGAGCGTCAGCCTGTGGACCAAGGGGTCCCAGGTTTGATTCCGGTCAAGGGCATGTACCTTGGTTGCGGGCACATCCCCAGTGGGAGGTGTGCAGGAGGCAGCTGATCGATGTTTCTCTCTCATTGATGTTTCTAACTCTCCCTTCCTCTCTGTAAAAAACCAATAAAATATATTTTTTAAAAAAAGTTAAACACCTATCACCCCTATATTCTAGCCATTCAATTCCTTGGTATTTATCCAAGAAAAATCAAAACATATGTCCAATAAAGACTTTGGAACAAACGATCATAACAGTCCCAAGTTGGAAATAACATAACTATCCTTAAGCAAGAAAATAACAAATTATTGTGTATTCACACAATGGAGTACTTCTCAGCAATGAAAAAGAACGAGTTGCTGATATATACAACATGGAGGAATCTTAGAAACATTATCTTAGTTGAAAAAGTAACTTATAAGTTATGATTCCATTTATGTGAAAACCTAGCACAGACACAACTAATATATGGTGATTAAAATCAGAAAATGGCTGCCTGGAGGGGGAAGTATGGGGAAGTAGAACTGATAAGAAAGGGGCAAAGGGGGACTTTTTGATGCAATGGAAAGTTCAGTATTATGTTTTGGGAGGTGATTATAGGGCTGTATATAACTCATGAGAAACCCATTAGACTGCAAATCTGTGTATTTTATTGTAATAAATAAGACCTTGATAAAGACATATATAGAATGGGCAAAAATTGAGTAATGACTATAATCGATTTAGATAAATAACATTTTTTTTAAAACTTTGAGTCCATAACATTATTGGAAAAATAAAACCTCATTGGTTACTTTGGAGGTTGCTATGGTATTGACTCATTATTCTAAAACTGTTTAAATAAAAACAAAGAATCAAGCATTTATCCTGCCTTTCCTGTTTAAACTGTACTTCAGAGGATCCAAATAGTGGGTGAGGGTAAGTTCTTTATAATAGCAGAATCACAGCTTATAAATGCAGAATGAATATAGAATTTA
>NW_005368515.1:0-946 GCF_000412655.1 Myotis brandtii | reverse complement strand
CGCCCTTAAATGCTTCTCCTTCTAGCAGCTTGGAAACCCAGCCTTTCCAAGAATGGACGCTGCCAGACTCTTAAATATTCCTTTTTTTTTTTTTAAGGCTTTCCACGGCAGGAGAGCATGATGCAATGCAAGAGCAACATTGACAATCTATTATTTTTAATAGGCAATACTTTATGATCGATTATTATGATTATTATTATTATTACTATTATTACTAGAGGCCTGGTGCACAAAATTCATGCACTGGGGGTGGAGGGGGGCGAGTCCCTCAGCCCGGCCTGCACCCTCTCCAATCTGGGATCCCTCTCGCAACCCGGAACCACTGGCTCCTAACTGCTCATCTGCCCGCCTGCCTGATGCCTCTAACAGCTCCCCTGCCAGCCTGATCCTTCGAACTGCCCCCCCTCCTGGCCTGACCCCCTAATTGCTCATCTGCTCTCCCTTCCTCTCCGCACGTCTTGGAACCCCTGGCGCAGGCGTCCTGAGAGCTCTCCACCGCGGCCCTGCCCCTGCCCTGATTGGTCGTTACCTGCCAGCATCCTGGACAATTTGCATATTCCTTTATTATTAGTACAGATTTTTTTTTGCCGATATCCTAGTGATCGCCATGTCTCAGATATTGATTTAAGATGCATTCACGGCCCTGGCTGGTGTGGCTCAGTGGATAGAGCGTCGGCCTGCAGACTGAAGGGTCCCGGGTTCGATTCCCGGTCAAGGGCACATGCCGGGGTTGTGGGCTCGATCCCCAGTAGGGGGCGTGCAGGAGGCAGCCGATCCATGGTTCTCTCTCATCATTGATATTTCTCTCCCTTTCTCTCTTCCTTCATCTCTGAAATGAATAAAAATATTTTTTTTAAAATAAAAAAATATTGAATGTGAATTATAAAAGAAAGGAATGTGAATAACACCGATCTTTTAAAAAATATGTTTTTATTGATATTTAGAG
>NW_005368514.1:0-748 GCF_000412655.1 Myotis brandtii | reverse complement strand
TTCATAGGTCAATGCTCAACCACTGAGCCAGGCTGTCGGGGCAGGGTAGAATCCTATATAATAAAAGGCTAATATAATCAACCGAAAATTGACCGAATGGTGAATGACTGGTCACTATAACGTGCACTGACCATCAGGGTGCAGACGCTCAACACAGGAGCTGCCCCCTAGTAGTTAGTGCGCTCCCACAGGGGGAGTGCTGCTCAGCCAGAAGCCCGGCTCACAGTTGGCGAGTGCAGTGGCGGTGGTGGGAGCCTCTCCCGCCTCCGAGGCAGCACTAAGGATGTCTGACTGATGGCTTCCACACTGCGAGAGAGCACAGGCCAGGCTGAGGGATGCCCCCCCCCCCCCCCCCCCCCCGCGCCCCCGATATTCTGTAGAAAGAAACCTTATAAGATACATTTCCTACATAATATTAATGTAGCATAGGCCATTTGCAGATTTTTGGATAAACAAAGATAAGTGATTTTTCTATCTATCTATCTATCTATGCCCGCAACCCAGGTACATGCCCTTGACCGGAATCGATCCTGGGACCTTTCAGTCAGCAGGCCGATGCTCTATCCACTGAGCCAAACCGGTTTCGGCCAGGCCTCTAGTTCTTACATAACAAATAGCCAATAATCGTGGGCCAGTAAGGTTGAAGTTTCTGAGGATTCCCTGGGACCCCATACTCTATTAGTGTTGTTGGTGGAAGTGGAAGTGGGGTTTTTGCAGTGTCGTGAGGAAAAGCATTTCTGGGGACCCA
>NW_005368513.1:0-850 GCF_000412655.1 Myotis brandtii | reverse complement strand
GGCAAAGGCAGAGGCAAAAAGCCAAGACATGCCCACGAGGGCCCGGAATGTCACAACCACTACAGAGACGACAACAACAACAAAAATAACAACCAGGACTTTCACCCTAAAGGATCACCAAGGGGAATCATGACCAGGTAGGAAATGACGGGCTTTCTGGGGAACGTTAAGCCTCAAACTTAGCTCCAAACCCTCATGCACCAGGAATTAACTCAGCGGCCAGGCAGACAGAGGGAAAACCAACAAGCAGGTTCCTTTAAGGTCTGGGAACGTAGCGTGTCATTTACTTTTGTGCAGGTCCTGAGTCACCTGAGGAAATAACGGGTCAACCCCAGCAGCAGAGGTGGGACCTGCTCATCCTCCTGCCTAGGGAGTGGCCTCAGGAAGATCACAGAGCCCTTCCAGGAGGGCTGGGTGGAGGAAATGGGCTGGAGGACATGTGCTCTGGGACCAGCAGGGGGCGCTGGTGCACTGGGACTGAGAGCTCAGGGCTCTGGGCCAGGCAGCTAGGAACACACTCTACTGGCCCCTGCACACTTGGGCAGGCAGGTCCTCACTCAAGTGTGACCTCCCTGCACCTGGGGCCCAGGAGCCACATGAGCCCTCAGCTCTGACACCCACACTTGTCTCATATCTCACCCCTCCCCTCAGGAGTCATTGTCCAGGCCTCATTCACAGGCAAAGAGAGAGAAGCAATCACACAAAAAAAGTAAGTTTGGTGGAAGAATTGTGACCTATGAGAAAATTAAATTGATCATGCCAGTTTTAATGTGTAGATGATTGGGTAGTGATTCCAACATAAACACCATAAATCAGTGTCATTTCCCCTCTTATGAACGCCAGTGTGTGC
>NW_005368512.1:0-570 GCF_000412655.1 Myotis brandtii | reverse complement strand
CTGATGCTCTATTCCCTGAGCCAAACCAGCTAGGGCTGATCAATGAAATATTAAACTTCACCTTTAAAAACCTGATTTCACAGTGACACCAATGCATATTTCAAATCTCTTCCTTCTCAAATAGAACCAATAAGCTATATTAAAGAACAGAACTTGGTAAATCATACTACAAAACTAAAAAAAAAACAAAAACAAAAGAAAACAAGAAACACCCACATAGACATTTTAGTATCTAACTTTTTCTAGTTCAAGAATGCACAAGTGGATTTAGCCCCGGACACAATGTTTGTTTTTTCAGTTGGAATAACAAAGCAAGTCAATGCTGTCAAATCAGACAAGACTCCAAATTGTCATCATGACAACTTCATCTCAGAATGTCAACATGCCACATATTTCTCCCAGGTACCTCCCAGGTCCAGACTCAATAACCTTTCTTTTTACTGCCCCCAAACCTACCCCCTCATTGTCCCAAAGCCACAAGGAGTCCAAAACAAGAAAGACTGTTTCAGGAATCTTTTGGTAAAACACATTATTTTTAAGTTATTTGAAGTAAAGAGAGTGAGAGAAAAG
>NW_005368511.1:0-613 GCF_000412655.1 Myotis brandtii | reverse complement strand
CCATTAAGCAAGCACCGATAAAGCTCTTAAAGAATGATGTATAGTAGATGCTCAATGCATGCTTATTACCATTAGTACCTAGTTGATGAGTTTTTTTTCAATTATGTGAATGAACCCAAACTTTCCCATTCGATTCCTTTCATATCTTTCGTTTTTAACTATGGGCTTTTTCTGTTCCTTGCAAGCACCGTTTTCTGGCTGAAACAACCCTGGTATATATAAAAAAAAAATTCCTGCCCAGCTGGCATGGCTCAGTGGTTGAGCGTCAACCTATGAACCAGGAGGTCATGGTTTGATTCCCGGTCGTGGTTTGATTCCGGGTCAGAGCACATGTCCGGGTTGCAGGCTCGATCCCCAGGGTGTGGCGTGCAGGAAGCAGTTGATCAATGATTCTCTCTCATCATTGATGTTTCTATCTCTCCCTCTCCCTTCCTCTCTGAAATCAATACAAACATATTTTTAAAAAATAGAATAATAGCCCTGGATGGTGTGGCTCAGTTGGTGGGACATCGTCCCGTGCACTGAAAGATCGCCAGTTCGGTTTCCTTCCTGTCAGGGCACATGCCCGGTTCCAGTCTCAGTTCTTGGTGGGGGACATGTGGGAGGCGGCTGT
>NW_005368510.1:4138-4827 GCF_000412655.1 Myotis brandtii | reverse complement strand
TAGATTAAGATGCCTTGAGCTGTCTGGCAGCAAGCAAGCATCCCTTTTCAGGTTTTGGGGAAATGCCTTTACCACTCCAGATGATTCAGCCCTTGCTGTCATGCTGGAATTTTGTGCACCTGGCCTCTAGTAATAATAATAAAATATAATAATATAATGTAATTGACTACTTTCCCAGGGTTTGACTTTTAAGATTTGCTTTCTCTCATTTTAAAGGAAGTTTTATACTTAAGGTATATAGGAAGCTCTGTCAAATAAGAAAATGATAATTATATTCTGTTTATATATGCATATTAAATAGATTCTAATTGTTTTCATTTATAACTAATTAGAGGCCCAGCGCATGAATTTGTGCACAGGTGGGATCCAGGCGGCCTGGCCCCAATCGGCGGATCGGGGCCGGGCCTGTCTGGAGGAGGAGACAGCAGGAGGTTGACTAGCCAGCCTGCCCCGATTGGACCTGATCATGGCCAAATGGGCTGGGGGAAGGGCCCGGGAATGTTGGCTGGCCAGCCCCACCCCCAATTGGTGTGTGTGTGGGGCGATCCGGGGTGAAGCTTGCTGGAGGGAGGGGCCGCAGGAGGTTGGCCAGCCGGCCCCACTCCCTGATCGGTTCGGTTCACTGGCTGCAGTGGGCATCATAGCGACTGGCTATTCCAGTCATTACGGCATTCTGGTCACTGGCTATA
>NW_005368510.1:0-3702 GCF_000412655.1 Myotis brandtii | reverse complement strand
AAAACCTATTTGAAGAAATAATGACAGAAAAATTCCCCTACCTGGTGAAAGAAATAGACTTACAAGTCCAGAAAGCACAGAGAGTCCCAAACAAGAGGAACCCAAAGAGGCCCACACCAAGAGACATCATTATTAAAATGCCAAAGGTTAAAGATAAACAGAGAATCTTAAAAGCAGCAAGAAGAAAGCAGTTAGTTACCTACAAGGGAGCTCCCATAAGACTGTCAGCTGAATTCTCAACAGAAACTTTTCAGGCCAGAGGGAGTGGCAAGAAATATTCAAAGTTATGAAAACAAGGACCTACAATCAAGATTACTCTACCCAGCAAAGCTATTATTTAGAATAAAAGGATAGATAAAGAGCTTCATAGATAAGAAAAAGCTAAAGGAATTCATCACCATCAAACCAGTATTATATGAAACGTTAAAAGGTATTCTTTAAGAAGAAGGGAAAAAACGGATTAAAATATGAACAATAAAATGGCAATAAATACATACCTATCAACAATGGAATCTAAAAACCAAAATAAACAAGCAGAACAGAAGCACTCATAGATACAGAGAACATATTGACAGTTGCCAGATAAGTGGGGGGTGGGTGAAAAATGTGAAGGGATTAGAAAGTACAAATTGGTTGTTACAGAATAGTCATGGGGATATAGAGTACAGCATAAGAAATATAATCAATAAAAAGTATGTTGTAAATAAGGAGAAGAAAAGTATTTTTGGATCAGAACAGGACGCTCCTGACTTTCCTAAGCCCCATGAATATGGAAGCAATTGTTCAAAACCAGTCTTGGTACCTCTGCTTTATGTGGTTTATGTGAAGTCTTCATAAGGGGTCACTGTACATTGTCTGTTCAAATGGTCTAATGTTGCCTGTGACCATGACCTTAGATCTGGCTGATGGCATATTGCTCAAGTTGACTCTGAACCCATACTGCTCTTGGTAGTAGCAACCTTCTCAGTTTCCCAACTGATTGTAGCTGCACTGTCCCATATCAAGTTGATTTTCAACACTCTGTATGAGATCTAGTCACAGTTTAATACTTCACTTTTCTTGACAAAGAAGACATTTTTCTAAGATCTATGGTTATCATTGATGCCAAGTTTGTTTAAACTCATTATCCTTTTCCTTCTCCCATTTTCAGTCCCAATGTATGCCACAAATATTACTGAACTGACAGCATCAACAACACAATTGAAAACCTAGGTGCTCCAAAGGAAGTGTGATGAAAACCAAGAACTTATATACCATCAGGTGACAGATTTTGGACTACATATTTAAATTATTTTAGCTATATCAGCCTTGATATATACTAAATAGCAAACACCACAAAATTCTACTGCCAATCTTTTGTGTGTTATATTTATTGATTGAATTTTAAAGAGAAAATAAACTCTTTTTTGTTTTGTTTTTTACTGAAATTAATTCAAATTTTCTTTGCTCTGAAAAGATTAACTGCCATTACTATAAATAGATCATTGGTTTTATCTTCATGAAACTATTCCATGATAACTCATATTAAGGGACTGGTATTTAGATACTTATCCTATATAATAAAAACATAATATGCAAATTGACGTGTTGGTTGGGGGTGGGGCCAGTGAGCAGGCGGCACCAGACCAGATAAGGTGCATGCCAGCAGGCAGAGGGAGGGGACGGCAATCGGGGGGGCAGCAGCAACCAGCGGCGGTGGAGGGACGATGGGGGGGGAGAAGGGAGCAGGGCTAGCTGGCCATCACCTGATTGGCCCACCCTGTCGCCTCCCACAGAGGGAGGCCAGACTGCAGCTTAGGCCCTCTTCCCATGGGAACAAGCCTAAGCTATGAGGGTTCCCGGACTGTGAGAGGGTACAGGCTGGGCTAAGGGATACCCCCCCACCCGAGTGCACAAATTTTCGTGCACTGGGCCTCTAGTATTATAATAATATGTAATATATTACATATATGAGAGAGCATTGATATACTAAATACTTAAAATTTAATATTATAAATTAAATTATATTAAATAAATGCATCCGATTATAAATTATATATTTAAATACAAAAATTACTTGAAGCTTACTCTCTAGTGTAGTGAATGTTTATCATCGACCCTTAGGACAATTACTTATTTTTTAGGGGAGAGTAACATTTGTACTCACTCCAAACTTCATTAATCATCTGTCACATGATCACCAATGAACCGAATGTGATAAATTAGGGCCTATTGGAGTCTATGAAATTTTACAAAAGAGTCATTCACCATCATTCAACATGTTTCAGGAATGGTCAGGCTTGACCACACAACCTGGACAACCAGGGTGCTAGGGTAGATTTAAGTTGTTACCTGATTAGTAACCTATTGCATAATACTTGAACAAAGCTGGAAAATCTTGTTATATGGTTGTCAGATGCTCAAGAAAAAATTGAAATGAAAACACTAAAGTTCAGTTAATACATTAATAATTTGAGTTTTATTATTTTATGAAGCTTTCTCAGAAACCAAACACACACACGTATATTTATGACTCCCTTTTCAAAAATATATTAAAATACAACTTCTTTCAATTTAAGGGATTAGAATAGTAGTCAAGATGCCATCTCTTGGAGCCCTATGACAATCAACAGGAATGAAGTAATCCTATATAATAAAAGAGAAACATGTAAATTGACCGTCCCTCCTCTACACTCACCAGCCAATCAGGAGAGTATGCAAATTAACCCAACAAAGATGGCGGGTCAATTTGCATACACAGGCACTGAGCGGCCTGGGTCCCAGGAACATCCTCGGGACCCAGGCCGCTCCTAGCCTGTAGGCCTGCGCATAGGCCCTGAGCAGCTGGGGTCCCAGAATGCCCCTATCCACTCCAGGCCTATGGGCGCAGGCACCAAACCGATGTTCTTGCCCTGGGGCCACTTGCGTGTGCGCCAGCACCAAGCGATGGCCTGGGTCCATGTCCCCCAACCTGGCACCCATCACGGGGTGAACAGGCCAGGCCATGCCTCCCCGCGATCCCAGATGAAAAAGCCACTCTGCTGACCAGCCTGCGCTATGGACCTGTTTGGGTGGGTGGTGCAGAGACCGAGGCCTTTAGCCTGCAGCCACAGGAAGTCTCCCTCTCCCCAGAGTTAGGAGCACCAGCCCAGGTCCACCCAGCGGCCCAGTCCTGACTGTGGGGGTGAGTTCCTGCAGGCTGGGGTTTGATCCCTAGGCATTAGCAGTAGGAGACCAATGCCTTTGTTATTGTTGTGTGTCTGGGTTTTAATTGGACAAATGCCCGGCTGTCCTGGGCGCCAGCTTAGCAAAATCTTTTAGGAGGAGAATTCTGTCCGGGTTTCCTCAAATTCCCTCAGCCACTACTCACCCCTCTGTAAAGGCGCAGAACAAGTGAGGCCCCTTAAATAAAAATCAGAGGTCTCCAGCAATAGTGGGCCTCTCTCATCACAGTCATTTGGACAGGATGGCATTTGAGTATTTATCTAGGCACCATGACAGGGAACACACAAGCTCAAGTCATGATCTCTGCCCTTAAATAATTCACAATCTTATTAGAGTGAGTGGATGATAAAAGCACAGTAATGTCATCAGAATGTAAGGCAACAATACAGAGAGGAACAGAGGCAATTGCTAGGATGATTTTCCAACAATTAGTACAAAGAGGATGTGCTGTGAATTAAATCAAAAAAATATGTGTGGAAGTAGCTGCTTTCTGAGTAT
>NW_005368509.1:0-1257 GCF_000412655.1 Myotis brandtii | reverse complement strand
ATTCTCTTTCCTTTCTTCACAGGCCATTCTTTTGAAGGATATTAAAGTGACTGATAATAACCAGAAATATCTTTGGATGATCTGTGAATGCATTCTCAGCTCCTAAAATAGAGATCGATGATAAGAATTGCAAACGTGTGCCTCAGAAGAAACCAAATCTAAAACAACTCAAGGGGAAAAAATTCATAAAGAAAAACACTCATTTCCTGGTAAAACCCTGAATTGGAATTGCAAAATCTTTTTCTATGGAAATGCTGGTGGGGAACCCACAACAGAGAAGAGCTAATACTTACTGAGCACGTACTATGCCCCCGGACATGTGTTTTTTTCCTGTGCAGTTCATCTGACCATCATGGCAAATGAAGTAGCTATTAAAGTGTCATTTTCCCCATTTACAGATAAAAAACTGAGACCCAGACAGATGAATTTGTCGAGAGCCACACAGCTATTAAGTATTAAAGCGGGAAGCTGAAGCATGCATCAGGAACAAACAGTTCCTGGTTTCTCTGTTCTTTTTAATCATGCTGTAGGGAGTAACAACAACAGAGTACGAAACCAAGACGGGTGCCCTTCTGAACAGCAGGCCCTGACAGGTCTCAGGCCCTGAAGCCTATGCTGACAATATAATCGTTGCTTCAACTTATCTGAGAAATAAATGCGATGTAAATTATAAACAAACATCAACTTCAAAACTATAAAGTTGTTTAAAGTGCACCTCAGACCTCTGAGAAAGATATCCCTGAAGACAAACAGCACGGGTACCGGTGTGAAGCGTTACACCCGGACGGTGACCGCCAAACCTCAGCGTGCATGGGAGTCACCCGGTGGGCTTGTGGAAACACAGGTTGCTCGGCCTCAGTAGGTCTGGTGAGGCCTGTGAACCTGCATTTCTACCGGGTTCCCAGGTGATGTGGATGCTGCTGCTCCAGGGACCACACTTTGAGAACCACGAGACTAGACAAAAAAAGCAGCCATCTATCGTGTTATTTTAGATGCACTGAAAAGGCCTCTCTCCGAAAAGTCCCTCAAAAAGGAACCAAAAGCAAAACTCCTTTGACAAGAAATGAAGCCCATCAGGAATGCATTCGGCAGGAGCGAGAAGGCGGCTCCTAAAGATGCCCCCCTGCGTGCTAACTCTCTCACTCAACAGGGAGCATCCGATACCCAGCTGACCTGCTCAGGAGCTGGGGTGCAGTAGTGAACCAGGAGAGAGTCCTTAACTTCATGAAGTTTACACTGGAGTGGGCGGAGGCAGGC
>NW_005368508.1:0-214 GCF_000412655.1 Myotis brandtii | reverse complement strand
GGGGGGGGGGGGGGGGGGGGGGGGGGGGGGGGGGGGGGGTGGAATTATAATCCAAGGGCACGGGGAGCGCTGACCCGCCCAGGGAGTGTGAAAAGCTCCGTTTGCCACAGCTGGGCCCACACTCAAGTCTCTATTCCAGAGTTTCAGAAACTACTCACTGTACAGAATTTTTGTTTCTTAATCCTCCTATATAATAAAAGGCTAATATGCAAAT
>NW_005368507.1:821-1028 GCF_000412655.1 Myotis brandtii | reverse complement strand
TAAAACATTACATATGTCTCCTTTTTCCCCATTAAGCGCCCTCCAGCCACTCCCAACCCCCAGGACAAGCCCCCACCACCCCAGTGCCCATGTCCATTGGTTATGCTTATATGCCTGCATACAAATCCTTTGCTTGATCTCTTACACACACACACACACACACACACACACACACACACACACACACACACACACACACACACCACC
>NW_005368507.1:0-749 GCF_000412655.1 Myotis brandtii | reverse complement strand
TCATCAGTTTATGTTGTTCATTATATTCCACAAATGAGTGAGATCATGTGATATTTATCTTTCTCTGACTGGCTTATTTCACTTAGCATAATGCTCTCCAGGTCCATCCATTATGTTGCAAATGGTAAAAGTTCCTTCTTTTTTACAGCAGCATAGTATTCCATTGTGTAGATGTAACCACTGCTGCTTATGGGCACTTAGGTTGTTTTCAACTCTTAGCTATTGTAAATTGTGCTGCTATGAACATAGGGGTGCATATGTCCTTTCTGATTGGTATTTCTGATTTCTTGGGATATATTCCCAGAAGTGGGATTACTGGGTCAAATGGAAGTGCCATTTTTAACTTTTTGAGGAAACTCCATACTGTTTTCCACAGAGGCTGCACCAGTCTGCATTCCTACCAGCAGTGCATGAGGGTTCCTTTTTCTACATATTCTTGCCAGCACTTGTCCTTTGTTGATTTGTTGATGATAGCCATTCTGACAGGGTGAGATGGTGCCTCATTCTTTTGATTTTCATCTCTGAGATAATTAGTGATTTGAGCATGTTTCCATGTGTCTCTTAGCCTTCTGTATGTCCTCTTTCAAAAAGTGTCTATTTAGGTCCTTTGCCCATTTTATGATTGGGTTGTTTATCTTCCTTTTGTTAAGTTGTATGAGTTCCCTGTAAATTTTGGAGATTAAACCCTTATTGGAAATAACATTGGCAAATATGTTCTCCCATGCAGTGGGCTTTCTTGTTATTTTGTT
>NW_005368506.1:0-732 GCF_000412655.1 Myotis brandtii | reverse complement strand
GCAGATATACAAAATAAAGCTGCCACAAATATTCATACACATGTCATTCTTAAGCACATGCATACATTTCACTTGGGTGAATGCCTAGCAGTGGAAGGTTTGGAAGACAGGGTAGTTCATAAGGTTACAAGGTTTTTGACTTTTAAAGAGACTGCCAAATTCTTTTCCAAAATATTGTCCTGCTCTACATTCCCACCAGTGGTGCCTGAGAGTTCCAGTTGCTCCACGCCCTCACCAACACTTGGTGTGTGTGATTAGTCTTTATGATGTTAGCCACTTGGTTAGGTATAGAGTAGTATCTACTGTGGTTTTTATTTACATTTCCTTAATAACTTTGCCTTTGGAGGGGGTTATTTTTAGTGAAATACAATTTACATAAACATTGTGTGGTTTTAAGTTGTACAACATGTTAATTGTATACATTTACATACTACAATAAGATTAACACCATAGCACTAGATAAACTCCTACCATGTCACATAATCATTAATTTTTTGTGGTGAGAACATTTAAGATCTTGTCTCTTAGCAACTTTGAAGTATTGTTGACTGTAATCACAGTGCTCTACAGATCTGCAGAACTTATTTATCTTTTAATTCTAAGTTTGTACCCTGTGATCAACATATCCTTTTTTTCCCAAATCCCAAGGCTCTCATAATCACCATTCTACTCTCTGTGTCTACGAATTAAGCTTCCTAAGATTCCATGTATGTTATATTATTATACAGTATT
>NW_005368505.1:0-844 GCF_000412655.1 Myotis brandtii | reverse complement strand
GGGTCCCTGCTGAGGGGTTTGGCCAGCCTGCAAACAGCCATTAGCCCTCACCCAGGCTGGCCACACCTTCATGGTCCCCTCTTCCCCTCTGGGGGGCTTGGCCAGCCTGCAAACAGCCATCAGCCCCTCACCCAGGCTGGCCAGGCACCCCAGCGGGACCCCCACCTGAACCAGGACACCCTTCAGGGCAAACCAGTTGGCCCCCACCCATGCACCAGGCTTCTATCCTATATAATAAAAGGGTAATATGCAAATTGATCGTAACAGCAGAACAACTGGGAATGACTGGTCACTATGACACACACTGACCACCAGGGGGCAGACGCACAATGAAGGAGCTGCCCCCTGGTGGTCAGTGCGCTCCCACAGGGGGAGCTCTGCTCACTCACAAGCCAGGTTGACGGCTGCCAGTACAGCGGAGGTGGTGGGAGCCTCTCCTGCTTCCTCAGCAGCACTAAGGATGTCCAACTGCAGCTTAGGCCTGCTTCCCGCTGGCTAGTGGACATCCCCCAAGGGCTGCCGGGCTGCCAGAGGGATGTCTGACTGCCAGCTTAGGCCCAATCCCCCGGGGAGCGGGCCTAAGCCAGCATGTGGTCATCCCCCAAGGGGTCCCAGAGTGTGAGAGGGCACAGGCCAGGCTGAGGGACCCCCAGGAGTGCACAAATTTTTGTGCACCGGGCCTCTAGTAAGAGTATAAATGAAGATCCAAGTCTCACTTAGTTCTGTTTTTGAAGTCTCTCATGGGTACAGTTCTATGCTTTTTTTTATACTCAAGGTTGGACTGACACAGGTTTCTACTGATAGTTACTCTTTAATATGCAATATATATACATATATAGTAATA
>NW_005368504.1:0-1110 GCF_000412655.1 Myotis brandtii | reverse complement strand
ACTCAAGGGGCCAAAGAGCCACATGTGGCGCGCGAGCTGCAGTTTGCCTAGCCACAGTTTGCCAACCACTGCACTAGTAGGTCAAGGACAGACCCTTGCCCTGTCGTCTCATGCTGCCTGCAGCTAGCAGCCTCCTGGGACCCACAACCCAGACCTCTTCCAGCCTCATGTGGCCTCAGACAAGACCTGACCTGGCAGGCCCTTCCAGCCAGCAATTCCAGGTCTAGGCCAGAGAAATGCTCCCATGAGGATGTTTATTGTAGCGCAAGGATGTTTACATAGAGAACAGAATGGAAACAACCTGAATGTCCATTAGTAGGGAGCTGGGGAATGGGGCAAGAAAGGATGAAAGCAAAAAAAAAAAAGGGAAAGAGTGGGAGAGAGGGAGAGGAAGAAAGAGGTGGGGAGGAGGGAAGGAAGAAAAAAGAAATATCCAAGCATTTGAGATGAATTACTTTATTAAAACCAATGTCGTTCCTCTATATGTACTGACATAGAAAGATGTCTATGATATTGTTAAATGATTTACAAAGCTAGATGCATAAATACAAATTACATAATACTTTTTATCTGTTTAAAAACAGAGCAAGACATACAGCTAAGCATGCGTGTGTGTGTGTGTGTGTGTGTGTGTGTGTGTACGCGCGCGCGCTCACGCGTGCATGCCCGTGTAAAGGTCTGGCCCTGGCCAGTGTGGCTTAGTTGGTTGGAACATCTTCCTTACACCAAAGGATTGCAAGTTTGATTCCTGAGCAGGACACATACCCAGGTTTCGAGTTCAATCCCTGGTCTAGGCATATGAGGGAGGCAACTGATTGATGTTTCACTCTCACATCGATGTTTCTCTCTCCCTCTCCCTTCCTCTCTCTCTAAAATCAATAAAAGCATGTCCTTGAGCAAGGATTTAAAAAAAGATTTTTAAAAATGTATAAAGATCTGTAAGGGTTCCATACTACTCTGATGTCAGTGGTTACCATGGGGTGAAGTTTGCAGTGGAGGGTAACAGAGAGGTTCTTTTTCCTCATATGACCTGTTTGAATATATAACATTAAGAGTGCCAGCACATAGCACTACTTAATCCTATCTAATAATAGACAAACATGGTAATTG
>NW_005368503.1:7017-7522 GCF_000412655.1 Myotis brandtii | reverse complement strand
GGACCCTGGCCCGGCCTTGCCCTCCGTGTGAGGACCAGGCTCCGAGGCCGCGTCTTAGGAGGGCCTGCCACCTCCCGGGACCCCGTCAGGGCACCAGCATGGTGTGCGCCTCTGACCACCCTCCTGTGGCCGCCAGGAGAGACGAGAGCTCACGGAGCCCAGCGAGGCGAGGGCCCGGCCGGCCGAGGAAGCGAAAATACTCCAGCTTGCTGCCCGCCCTGCGTCCTGGGGGCCAGCTCCCCAGGGGCGACGTCAAGAAAGTCAAGTGAGTACTGGGTGCGTGGGGCACTGTGGGCACCTGGGCTGCTGGGCACACGGCCGAGTCTGGGCTGAGTCTCCAGGCTGTTGGCGCCCCTCTATAGCTCCTGCACCCAGCACTTCCCTCCCAGAACTCAGGGCCACGGGCAGGGCCACGGGCATGTCCAGCGGACCGCCCAGCACACAGTCCCCTCCCTCTGCCTTCTGCCAGCCCTCAGCCCACCTGGGCTCCTCCCCGCAGGAGCCA
>NW_005368503.1:2120-2726 GCF_000412655.1 Myotis brandtii | reverse complement strand
TGTCGCCCCGCAACGCCAAGGCCGTCCTGGGGAAGGGCAGGAAGGCGGGCAGGAGGACCAGCAAGGCCGTCGGCAAACAGGTAGGTTCCCACCCGGCGCCCAGAGGGGGTGCCTGGACCCCCACCCTCCCCGGGAGCTGACTTCTCGGCCCGCAGGGCAAGGGCCACGCGGTGAGCCGGCTGCTGCATAGCTTCTCCGTGGACAATGACTTCGAGTTCGATGACAGCAGCAGCTTCTCGGAGGAGGAGGAGGAGGAGGAGGCCAGCGAGCCCCTGAGCACCGAGCAGAGTGCAGTCACACACACACACACACACACACACACACAGGAGAGGAAGCCGGGGGCAGTGTGGGTGCAGTTTCTGGGAGGGAGAGCCCACAGGGCCACAGTGTCAGGCATGCACGGTGGGGGGGTGCTCTCTGCCCCCCCCAATCCAGATGAGAGGTGCATCTGAGTAGGTGCCACTGTGCACATCCCTCCCCCCAGGGCACCCCGACTCCTGAGCTTGGCTGCCCTCCTCCCAGCCCGAGCAGGGTGGGCCGTCGGCGGGGAGGGTGGCAGTGGAGTGGGAGAGGGGACAGGCGCTGGGCCCTGGGCAGGTGCCCACA
>NW_005368503.1:0-254 GCF_000412655.1 Myotis brandtii | reverse complement strand
CACAGCCAGCGGGCACCACAGCTAGTGGGCACCCATACAGCCAGCAGGCACCCCCACAGTCAGGGGGCACCCCCCCCCAGTCAGCAGGCACCCCAGGGTCCTGGGCCAGTGGGATCAGTGCCAGATGGGAAAGACCTCTGGGCCCTCCCACTCTGTCCCTGTTCGCGGGACCCTGTGCCCGGGTCACCACCTGGGCAGCTGCGGGCGGGAGGCTGGGACCACAGTCACCACAGTCCCTGCCCCCACCCAGCAGC
>NW_005368502.1:0-492 GCF_000412655.1 Myotis brandtii | reverse complement strand
TATGCATGCATATAAGTCCATCGGTTGATCTCTTAACACCCCCGCCCCCAAACCCTGCCCAGGCTTCCCACTGTATGACAGTCTGCTGTTCAATGCCGCTCTGCCTCTGCATCTATTTTTGTTCATCAATTTGTCTTTATTATCTGTTCCAACCTCACTGGTGCCATCCCCACCTCTATGGGGCCGTCCCAAACTCACCGGGGCTGTTTCAACCTCACGGGGGCCGTTTCAACCTCACTGGGGCCATTCTGACCTCACCGGGGCTGTCCCGACCTCACCGGGGGCCGTTTTGGCCTCACCGGGTTGTCCTGACCTCACTGGGGCCATTTCGACCTCACCAGGGCTGTCCCGACCTCACCAGGGCTGTCCCTACCTCACAGGGGCTGTTTCAACCTCACTGGGGCCGTCCCGACCTCACCAGGGCCGTCTCGACCTCACCGGTGCTGTCCTCACCAGGGCCATTTCGGCCTCACCGGGGCCGTTTCAACCTCA
>NW_005368501.1:0-848 GCF_000412655.1 Myotis brandtii | reverse complement strand
CTGCTATGAACAAAGGGATGCATATATCCTTTCTGATCGGTGTTTCTGATTTTTGGGATATAGTCCTAGAAGTGGCACTGGGTGGTCAAATGGGAGCTCCATTTTTAGTTTTTTTGAGGAAACTCCATACTGTTCTCCACAGTGGCTGCACCAGTCTGCATTCCCACCAGCAGTGAAGGAGGGTTCCTTTTTCTCTGCATCCACGCCAGCACCTGTTTGTTGATTTGTTGATGATAGCCATTCTGACAGGTGTGAATGGTACCTCATTGTCGTTTTGATTTGCATCTCTCAGATGATTAGTGACTTTGAGCATGTATGTCTCTTGGCCTTCTGTATGTCCTCTTTCAAAAAGTATTAGAATAGAACTTCTTAAACTATCTTTGGTGAAGTCCAGATCTTTGCTTTTTTTTATGTCCATATGTCTATTTTATCTTGGATTATAAAATACAATACAAATTAATTACTAGAAAATTTAAAAACAAATCTCTATTTTTAAAATTATATTCACAGACATAAAATACTCTATCAACTTGCTATAAAAGTTTCTAAATGTCAACAATCAATATATACATAATTACATATATGTTGTCTAATTCTCAAGTGTAAATTAAATGTTTTAAATAGCAAGATAAAGTAATTACATGTGGTTGGTACTACTCTGAGAGAACCTCAACTACATTTTTAATACCTCAGTTCTGGGGCCATTTACCTGTTTAAGAGAGTTGGTATAGTACATGGTGAAAATTCATTCAAGACCTTTTTTAGGGGCAATAACCAAGTGATGAATATCTCTTTGTTTAAGCAGGTCATTGACAGGATGTGACTGCCTGTTGACTAAGAACTTGATC
>NW_005368500.1:0-756 GCF_000412655.1 Myotis brandtii | reverse complement strand
CTGAAATTATTTTCATTGGCTATAGTCAAGGTCTTGGTGAGGTTGATTCCTTCTAGAGTCCCCAGGGAAATGATACAATAAATTTATCTCATTTAAGCATCTGATTTATGATACTTTCTTATAGCAACTACTAGTATAGCTAATGAATAAAACTGCTATAACAAATTATCACAAACTAGGTCACGTAAAACAATACAAATTTGTTCTCTTTTGGTTGGGGATGCAAAGTCTGAAATTATTTTCATTGGCTATAGTCAAGGTCTTGGTGAGGTTGATTCCTTCTAGAGTCCCCAGGGCAGAAATGATTTCCTTTCCTTTTCTAGCTTCTGAAGGCCACCACCTGGATATCTTAGCTCATGACTCCTTTCTTAAAATACTCCAACCTCCTGCTTCCATCACCACATACCCTTCTCCTTCTAAGAACAATTGTGATTATATTTAGGGCCTACTCAGGTAATCCAGGATAATTCATATCTGAAAGGTTCAGAGTTGGGCCGGGATGGGACAGTGTAATAAAAATGATATTTATTCAAGGCCTCTGGGTGTAGGTGGACTGAGTTTGAGAAAGAAGTCAGTGCTGAATGAGGAGGGAGCAGGCTTTTTATGCGCGTAGCGATAGCTGCAGATGACTTAGGCTTGACACATGTGTCAATCTTGCCCTTTGTCCTTCTGCTGGTATCAGGTGACCTTCCTCCTGGGGGCTGTTCAGGAGTTATGGCCTTCAGGAATTTCTGTAAAATAACCACTCAAGGGGAG
>NW_005368499.1:0-1039 GCF_000412655.1 Myotis brandtii | reverse complement strand
CCAAGGGCAGGAAGAAGCCTTTGAATATATAATGATAACTGTTATTTTCATTATTTAGGATGCTATGTGAACATTCACAATTAGGCAGCTTGGGAGACCCTCGCTGTTGGCCTTCGTAGGTGCTGGGAACAGGAGCACAGCTAATCCCAAATTCTATAGCACAGTGGTTCTCAACCTTCCTAATGCCGCGACCCTTTAATACAGTTTCTCATGTTGTGGTGACCCCCAATTTTATTGTTACAAATTGAACATAATTAAATCATAGTGATTAATCACAAAAACAATATGTAATTATATATGTGTTTTCCGATGGTCTTAGGTGACCCCTGTGAAAGGGTCGTTCGACCCCCACAGGTTGAGAACCGCTGCTGTAGCAGCTTGGTTTAAAATACTACAAGCGTCTCCTCTACAAGCACTCATGATGTCGTACAACCCTGAGTGCTAAAAAGGCACCAACCAGATCCCAGAAATGTTGTGTAAAATAATGTTAGTAACTGTCATTTATATGAGGGGTGTCTTCCTATGCTAAGTTATTCTTAGCAAAATTGTGATTATATGATTATGTATAATTACTAAACATGTGAAAGGTTAATTTGGCTTTGTTTTATTTAGAATAATAGAATTTTGGAGCTAAAAAGGGGTTGTTATATTTACTTTTATCTCTGATGGAGAAAATTGAGGCTCAGAGAGGTTTTAATTGAAAGAACTGATGAAGAGTTTGGGTCTTAAAGGCAGAGGTTGGAGTTAAGCAGCCACAAATCAAGGACCACTTGAGGCTACCAGAAGCTGAAAAAGGCAAGAAAGGATGCTCCCCTAGCAGCTGCAGACCATGACTTTGATTTCTGATTTCTAGCTTCCAGAACTGTGAGAGGATAAATTTCTGTTGTTTTAAGCCATTTTTTGGTAATTTGTTATGGCAGTCCTAGCTAACTAATACATGTACTGACATGGTGTCATGGATACATTTCTTGATATGTGAATTTCCAAATGAGTTAAATTAACGTCCTTTCCAGGATTATGAGGTTTGGGTCTTGGAATC
>NW_005368498.1:0-589 GCF_000412655.1 Myotis brandtii | reverse complement strand
TGCTCCAGATGGATTTTAAGCAGCAGTTCAAAAATCCGAATTGGGGCATGACGGATGTGTGGGAGTAAGAAAGAATTCCTGTTTCCTACGCCATATTTATTCCTCCTATTCCCTGACGCACTTTTGCCATGACGCTCCAGCTGTTCTCTGTCTCCTCTGCCTGTTTCTAGTCCAGCCGTGGGCAAACTACGGCCCGCAGGCTGGATCCGCCCGTTTGAAATGAATAAAACTAAAAAAAAAAAGACCGTACCCTTTTATGTAATGATGTTTACTTTGAATTTATATTAGTTCACACAAACACTCCATCCATGCTTTTGTTCCGGCCCTCCGGTCCAGTTTAAGAACCCATTGTGGCCCTCGAGTCAAAAAGTTTGCCCACCCCTGCTCTAGTCACACCACTAGGACAACATAGCTCTTCCTAAGGACCCCAGAGTCACCCATTTATCCCATAGATCATTTATTTCCAAGCATCATCTTGGCGGGGCACATGCGGTAAAGAGATGTGGAGACTCGGGCCCTCCTCACAGATACATTTATTTATTTATTTATTTTAAAGTGGAACATACATTGGTCTAGGACAGTGGTTGGC
>NW_005368497.1:0-539 GCF_000412655.1 Myotis brandtii | reverse complement strand
AAAAATTTGTTATACCTTACAGCACTTTACTTCAGTGGTCCGTGGAAGGAAAGAGTATCATCTGTGTTCTAAGCAACATACACTCTCATAAAGATTTGCATTTTGGAACATTTGATACTTTTGATTAAATTAAGGAGTTAACATTTACTAAGCACTTACTATATGCCAGAATTATGTAGTTAATATAAAGAATTCAAGTATTTTAGAAGTAGATGATCATATGTATATTGGTCATTGAGATAGCAATTTAAGAAATATTATTAAACCAAATTTGGTGATTTATGAAGACATATCTGTGTGTGTGTGTGTGTGTGTGTGTGTGTGTGTGTGTGTGTGTATCTAATCACAAAAAACGTAGATCTGGAAGGAATCTTAGAAACCAATACAGTGAATCTCTCAAAGCTTTAGAAAAACAGGTCTTCCAAGATTATCTGAATTTTTAGTCCTTTGCCATATGGCTTACCATTAATAAACACCTGCAGAGAATTTCCAGGTACAGGCATGAAGGTAACTCAAAGCCATTTGGAATAGCAGGAAGC
>NW_005368496.1:0-571 GCF_000412655.1 Myotis brandtii | reverse complement strand
CACACACACACACACACACACACACACACTGAGAATACAATGCGAAGATGAAGGCAAAAGAAGAGAGGAGAAAGAGGTCAAATCCAAATCCCTGATTCTCTAGTCTTTGAACAAGTTAGCTCCACTCAGCCAAGCAATGTAGACAGTGGTGTCAGCGATCAGTTAGGTGACTTATTCTTCCCCCACGAGGCAGAGCAAGGCCAAGATTATCACTCCAGTGCAGGGGTATTTTGACCATGGGAAGTGGTCTCTGGAAGAAACTCAATTGATGGACTTGGGGTAGATAAACCCTGGACATTAAGGATTCTTAGGCAAGGAAAGGGAGTCATTCCCTTCTCTGTGCCCACATTTATTGTGATGATCTGGTTCTCTATTGGACCTTCCCAGCAAACTGGGAGCTCATGAACAGTGGGGATCAGAACTAGAGTGTAGCAAGCATGTCAAACTCGTGGTGGCTGCGAGTTTGACATGCTTGGTGTAAACACTGTTACCTCCATCTCACAGATGGGAAATTAAGGGTCAGAGTCCAGGCATCTGGCCTGCTCGGTGCCAGTGAGTCTGTGAGGGGAAG
>NW_005368495.1:615-909 GCF_000412655.1 Myotis brandtii | reverse complement strand
GAAGCAATTATCAAGTTTTGGGGGCTAATTTAAGTTTAAGATGGGCAGGTCTTGGCCCATCTTCCGCACCCCTGCCCGGTCCCTCCCACCATGGTCCCCGGTCTCCTGTCTGCTGCAGCCCCACTCCCATCACGGTGGCTGCCATGCACTGACGGCGCTGGCCCTGCTCACTCCCATTTGACCCAGTGATCCCACTTCTAGGAATATATCCCAAGAAACTAGAAACAACAATCAGAAAGGATGTATGCATCCCTATGTTCATAGCAGCAAAATTTACAATAGCGAAGATCTGGA